>NW_028262330.1:5151515-5454545 GCF_047370975.1 Nipponia nippon
AGGTTGGACTGGGGAGAGCCGCGGGACCGGCCGAGATCCCTCAGGGTGGACCACCGGGACGAGCCTCGCTTGGGGTCTGCCTGCAGCCCGGTGGCAGCAGGGCTCCTCCGCCCATGGGGCAGCGAGGCTCCCGGGGCGAGCTGGACCTTCCCCGCAGGCACGGCGGCTCAGCAGCAGGGCAGTGCTGCTTGTCAGGCACTAAATCTCCCATCCTCCTGGGGTACTGCTCGGCGCAGGAGAGCGAGGGGACCGTGTGCGCTGAACCACATGCAGAAGCAAGGGAATAAATAAGAATAAGGGAAGGCACAGGAGCGAGAGGGGTGGCAGATCGGTCTCTGGGGCCCAGCTGGCTCTGACATCTCCAGCCCCATAATCATATTCAAAGCAGAGCCAGGCTGAGGCATTTCTCCTCCAGCAGAGCAATAAAAGCAAGCAACACTCTCAATAATTCAGCACCAGGAGAGGGTGATAAAGCAGAGGAGTCACCACTGCAGGCAGCTGGGGCGAGGGGCTTCCCACTCCTTCTTATATCTTGGTGATCAAAACCCTCTCCTCTTTCTCTGTGCCCTGCAAACACAGCCCCAGCCATGGCCCAGGACCCTGCAGCCCGCTGGACCCCCATGCTGCTGTCCGGGACGTGCTCTCGGTGTGCACCGGCTGCATGGAGACCCGGGGCAGAGGGGCTCAATGCAGCAGATTAAAAACCCTCCGTTACCATGCAAGCCAAAACCCGGGGGTCACTGGGCAGAGAGGCAGCGCTGTCCCGAAGCCAGGGGAGGGGCTGGCAGCGGGACGGCTTCCCCAGCTCAGCTCCCTGGCCCAGCTCTCTGCCCAGCGCTGTTTCACCTCCTCTAGCTTCAGCATCCCCAGCCCCGCATCCACGCATGCCCTCGCCCCAAGGCACCTTTGCAAACAGCACCCCGTCACCCTGCAGCCATGTCCCAACTCTCCCATCCAAACCAGGCTCCAGGGCTTCTCAGCCACAGGACACCGACCCCACTGCTGCCTCCCCTCCACTGCAGGGCACATCTCCACTCCAGACACAACTGTGCGGCCACAGCCTGGTGTGCTCCGGGCACCCACAGCCCACCGCAGCCCCAGGGACCGACCAGAGTGCCACCTGCCCCCTGCACGCAGCCGGACACCGGCAGGGAGCGAAGTCCTTGCTTTGGCACGGAGAGCAAGTTGCAGAGACATCAGTACAGACACGAACGCAGAGGTAGGGGTGAGCTCTAGGCCCACAGCAAGCTCCCTGCCTGCCCTGTTGTCCAGCTCCAGCGATCACCCGTGCCTTGCCTGCCCTGCCCACACTGCACCAGGGCTGCCAGGTTTCCTAAACGGCCCAGCAAGGGGCCAGCCAAAGCTCGGACTCTTGCTCCTGCACGGAAACAAACCACCACGCCGCAGCAGCCCCGGCCCCCTGCATCCCGGCCCCGCAGCCAACTGGCACGTTTTCACCCCAGGCTCACACCCACAGCCCAGCCTTCATCCTGTTAATCCTGGTTCGCGCTGCCTGTGAGCCCAACTCCTGCCCCAACCTTCCCACTCCTTCTAGCAGCTCCTTTTCCACACTTCTCATGGTGTCTCAGGACCCTTCTGGACCACGACCCCCTCCCAGCGGGTCACCTTCGTCCTCATCCTGCCAACGACAGAGACGAGAGCATCCCCCCCAACACCTCTTTCCTTCATCACTTTTGCACAGTGACACCTTCCCAGTGCCCAGCACCACCGCTTCGGCCACCGCCACCCCCAGTCTCGCTGCTGCACAGGCACATCCAGATCAGTGCTGGGGCACGGAGAGATGGAGGTACGAGCATCCTCATCCCCAGCCCCTTGTCTTATGTTTGCTCCTCTGTTTTACCAGCTTGGACCAGGGGGGAGCATGGGTTTGTGCTGTACTTAGCAGGATGGACCTTTAGGGGCACCTGGTCCCCCCGCTCTGCGATGGGAATAGAGTCTACTGCCACAAAGCCGAGCAACACAAAGTTACGATGGGAAGGAGCCATCCCCGTCTGCCCAGCAGGCACTGGGCTGGCAGGGGACATCTGGCCCAGCCATCCCCCTCACGTGCACAACCCAACGCCTGCCCGAGTTGGGTTTCAGCCTGGAGTGACACCTCACAGCAAGGGCTGCAGGGGCAAACATACCCTGCGGCGGGCAACTGCCAGGGGCTGGGGGCTGGCACCACCCTGGTAAGGACAGGGTCCCCTCAACAGGCTTCCCCAGGGACGGCTCCCGGGAGCCTCACAAAGCACAGACAGACAGACAGCAACGTCAGCACACACGGACAGCTCACAGACACTGCAGCCCTCGGCCCTCTTCACCCGGGACTCACGCCACTCACGTCACGCCTGCGCGGGGGCTTGGCGCCCGGTGGGTGCCGGGGGCTGCTGGCGGAGAGGAGCGGGCAGCCTTCCTCCCGGCCCTCCCCGGCGCACGGCTCTGCGCCTGCCCGCTTGCCCTTGCCGGACCCCAGAGCCGCGGGCAGAGGGTGCTGCTCTGTCCCACCTGGCCCCGTGCAGCTCGGGCAGCAGCACCCATCACCTGCCCCTACACATGCAGGTTTTAGCATGCAGTTTTATCATGCTCAGAGGGACCCTGGGCCCCAAGAGCAGTGGGTCAGGCTGTGCAGCCAAGTGGCCCCAGGAGCCGCTGCCTGAGCCCCAGAGCAGCCCCTTGCCTCTCTGGCCCGTCAGAAATGAACGCCTCCATACCTTTTATTCAGCCCAGCTCCTCCTGCGGTGCTCGCGCTGGGCTCTCTAAGAAAAGACAAGAAAGAGGAGGAAGAATTAAAATCAATGATCATCATTGCTAACCTGCCTACAGTCAATGCTATTTGCTCATTGACTGGCAAAATGTTCGAATATGAGTATGAACGTGAGCATTATCTCCCCAGGCGTGCTGGGAAACCTGCCCTGGTTAAGAGCTGGCAGCCGGGCCAGGGGTTCAGCCCGTGGCGGCCGAGCCCTGACGCTGAGCAGCAACATGGCCCACCTGCACTTTGCGACTGGAGCAGAAGCCCTGCCTCCAGCTCTGCCAGCATACCTTGAACCTGACCCAGCTCCTGTGGACCACGGGCCCCTTCCTCAGCTTCCCCAGGACTCTGCAAGTGCAGCCCTGGCCCCACACGCAGCCCACGGCTCAGTGGGGTTGGACAGGACACAGCCGTCAGCGAAGTGCCAGATGCCCAGCCGGTTCGGCGTGCCCCAAGCCCTACGCCCACCCCAGCTCGCTGCACGCACCCAAGGATGCTCCTGCATTTCTGCCCCCCGGCAAGTGCCCGTCCATGCCCCTCACACTCCGGCACAGTGTCACGCTCCCGCAAGGAGTGAGCCCTGCGGCACACGGCTCTGCCGCCGCCGTCCCAGCTCCGGGCACTTCTTGGAGAATATCGTCGAATTTCAAAGAAAACTTCCTGAAAGCTGCACTTCAACTAATTGGCTTTTGCAACATTGCCAACCCAAATGTTCATAAATCATGTCAGACCTTAAAAAATAATGAGAACAGCTTATACATCACGAGAGTTTTTCAAAAAAGAGTAAGCGAGGGCTGTTTCTGTTTGTGAACTGCTTGCTTGGGGACCTGGAGGTGTCGAGTCCCGCAGCCTCTCCTTGCCCGCCCAGGCAGGCAGCCACAGCTCTACTTTTAAATGCCGGAGCTGCGATGCTCCTCCAATCTCCCGGCGCAGACGGCAGCACCGTAAGACGAGGCAGCCCTGGGTGCACAGGAGTGGGTGTAAGGACCCTGCACACGGGGCTGGCCGGGGACAGAACAAGCCTGTCCCCAGGGCCGGGCAAACAGACGCTGCTCCAAACCCATGGCTGGATCCCTGCGAGAGCATGGCCGCGGACAGTCCGGAGGTGTAGCCGCACGTGGTGGTGGCTCGGGAAGAGAGGAGCCGGTTCCCAGGCACTTCTGTTAGCAAACACTGCTCTTAGCCGCACAGCAGGATAATCAATTATGGTAATTCCTGCCTCAATGAATCAGATTCATGGAGGAGCACAGCTCATTAGGCTGGTGCTGACTTCCATTAGTGCTCTTATGATAAAAACCCTCCAGAAAGCTCTTGCCCAGCCAGACACATTTTCCAGGCTCGAGGGTCTTCCCTCCCTGGCCCCCCATGGGGCAGATTCAGCCATGGGACTCCAGTGCCCCAAAAAAGTTGGTCGAAAACTCCCCGGTCCCCAGCAGCAAAGGGACATCCCCGCACAGCCGCAGGCCCGGCAGAGCCTCAAGCCCTCCTGCCTTGCAGCAACTGCTCCCGAGGTCTTCCTCGGCTTCGCCAAGAAATCGCTCACCAGGATCCCTGGCAGGGGAAGGCAGGAGACGGCAAAGCGGGAGCAGAGAACTCCAGCGTGGGCTACAGTAGGTTTGGGTGTGCTGGGAACCCAGACAGCCTGTTTGGCAATGAATAATTGAAGGATGCTCACTCTCCTTGGGGAGGTACAGTGATGGGTAAAATCTCATTTCCCAAACACATTTCCCAAGGAAGGCACCTTCTCAGAAACTCCCCACAGCAGCTTGGGGCCCCGGCAGTCGGGATGCGCCGCGCTTGCCTGTGCGGCTGGGGAGCTCGCCGAGCCTGGCACCAGCCCAGGCAAAAATCTCAGGTGGTCCCAGGCACCACAGGGACTGGGATGCTCAGCCAAAACCTCCCTGTCCTGCCACGTACAGCAAAGCAGGTGAGGAAAAGCCCCGGCAGAGCATTGACGGGAGGTGAGCCAGGAGCAGCTCAGGCTCTGGGCGATCTGGGGCAGATCTTGCCCCTGCCCCTGCTTTTCTGGCAAAGCTCCGGGCTGATGGGCTCCAGCCAGGCAGGAGACAGCCCCGGGTACCTGCTGAAGCCCCAAGCAATCTCACATGGACCCACATCCAGAACGGGCGAGCCCAGCGCAGGCCAGCTCATAAGCAAAACCCAACCTAGCTAAACCCACTTGGATCTGAAATAGGGTATCTGCATGGGGCCCCCTGGAAAGGCAACCTGTGTCACCCAGCCTGGCAGCTGCACGGGGCCCCACGGATGCTGCACCCCAACAGCCCCCATCCCCACTTTGCAACTGTGGGACAAACCCTGCGGCAGGCCTGGGCAAGCTGCCCCGCTCCGCTTTGCTGGGAAACTTCTCAGTAGTTTTTCAAAGTACGTTTTGACCCCCCTTCCCTCCACCAAAAATCCTAAATTAATTTTGCTTTTAATTAAATTCATTAGCAAAGATTATCTGGCTGAGGAAAAATAATATCCTGCCCCTCCCCCAGCAGCCCTCTCTATTTATATCCCCTATATACATAAGCAGCAGCGAATATTTCTTTATGGGCCATTAAAGGTTTAATGTTTAATTTATAACCACGTTCTCTGGCGGGCGGGATGGCCAGGCACAATGTCAACACTTTTAATTAAATGAGAAGGAATTTTTTTTAACTAAGATAAAACACCCCGTTCCCAGCAGCTCCTGGAGGTGCGTGGCAGGAGCGGGCAGGAGGCTGGGGCTGTCCCGCGTGCCGGCAGCGCCGGCTCCCGCTCTCGGGCTGTGTTTTACCACCGTCCAGCTCTGCCCGGCTGCCTGCTGCAGAGCCGGGGCCATGCCGCGCTGCCGGACAAGAGCTGCAGGCAGAAGGTGCTCGGGCAGCACCCAGAGGAGCCCTGGCTCGTGGCGGGGCTGGGTGAGGGGCTGTCACCAGGACAGCTTTAGGGCTGAGTAACTGTTCAGGAGAGTCCCCAAACCGGTGGCTCCAGTCCAGAAAGTGCAGTCACTCCTTGGGGACAGTGACACCCACATGGCGCTGTCCCCTCTTTGGTAACCCCCTTCCCAACACTGCAACTGGCCGGCTCCTGCCTGCCTGGGGGACCTGCTCCACCTCACCTCGCCCAGGCGTAGGCAGGGTGTGCAGGTGGAGTGGCACGGGGACAGGCAGGACAGGCAAGGTCCCTGGCACAGGGCTGACCACCAGCTCCAGCTGCAGGTTCCTCGGGGGCAGAGGTGAGTGTCGCACCGCGGGGCAAGGGCTGCCGTAGGCACGGGCAATGCCCAGCACCCTGCAGCTCCCCCCGCCCAGGGAGAACCATCTCCTTTGGCAAAGGACAACCGGAGCCCTTCAGCCCACAGGGAGGGGACAGCGTGACCCAGGGAGTGTGCCCGCTCGGCATGGCCCCTGCCAGCATCACCAGTCCTAACTCCAGTTACCAAAACACCAGCCTGAGTAATTGGTGTGAATCTTTCAACCTAAATTCTTGCTGCAACTTCTGCTCATTCCCCGGCACTTCCTCCCACCAGCTCGATGATGGCAGCTCTTTCAGCATTGCCACCTCTCCCCTCCCAGTGCGCCGCGCTCCCGAGGAGGACAAAGTACTTCCGACACATGCATTGCCCATAACACCCGCTGGCAGAGCCGCGTGGCACCCACTTGCATGGCTGGCACCACCGGAGGAGTCTGGCATTCCCGGCTCATCCCACTGGCTTCCCTCCCATAGCCTCTTGTCCCACCCCACATCGGACACGGGGGAACAGGAGTGAAGGGGGAACGCGTCCTGCCGCACAGCTGGCCCATGTGGGGCTGGGCACCTCCCGGGCCCCTTCTCAGTGCTCTCCCAGCAGCAGCAGCCTCAGCTCTTGGCAGTGGGAGAGCACAGCCCTTCCTGCCTGGAACCCAGAGAGGGGTGGCTCTGAGTAGGCAGGTTCCCATTAATGGAGTATTTTATCTTACGGGAGAGATTAAATCTCTGCACAGAGAAGCGCAAAAGAGCTGAGTCAGCAGCTGGCTGGGGGGTGGCAGGTTCAGCCATAAGCATTTGGCTCCAGCACAGCACTTCAGTGCTTCACCCTCCTGCGGTCATGCTCTGCCAGGCAGCGTCCAGCCCCGAGCGCCCGGCACGCACCCCTCTCCCTGCTCCGGCGAGCGCCGAGCCAGCTGGAGGAGCCACAGGCAGCATGGGTGGTGGACAGGACCAGCCCCGGCCCCCTTGTACCGCCTGGCAGCCCCACGCCAGTCCTCTGCCATGCTGCTGGGCACCAGGCGAGCCAAGCGCCCCGTGGCACCAGTGGGCTGCCTTCCTCCCTCCTTCCCTCATCATCCTTGGCACAGCAAGGACGGGTTGGCAGGAGGTGTCCCGGTGCAGCCGCTGTGCCCACAGGAGCGTGCCAGGGCAGTGAGGTCCAGACCTCGTCCGGGGCACAGCCCTCGGCAAGCACCACAGGTCCCCAGCCCATCCCTCCCTGGAGGGCTCCGCTGCCTGCACCGCAACGGGTGCTCCTCACAGAGCCGTGCCAGTGCTCCCACGGACACAACTCTCACGTCCAGCACGGATCCGCATTGGCTATGAAGCCAAGTAAGAGGCAGAGCGGCCACTCGCTGCTCACGCACCCACAACCACACATGGGCGCATGCAAGGAGCAGGCGTGCGAGGGCTGGCCACCACCGTTGTGAGCCAGGGAACAGAGTGATGATGGCACCGTGCCGCTCACTAAAAGCATGAGTGTCACTAAATCAATAATTCATTTACTTTAATGAGATAAGTACTTTGAAAACTAATTGCAAACCTGCTCCATTTACTCCAACCCGTTATAGCCTTTAATGTAAATGGCAGAAACGCTGCTGGAGGAAGGGGAAGGGCTTTTGGTGGGAGATAGTATGTCGTCCTTCCCCCTTCTTCTAAGAAAGAGAAATATGAGTCATAAACAGGGACGGTGAAAAGCGAAGTAACTGTCCAAATCACTGCGTGGAAGCGCCAATGGTGGAGCGAGGGGAGCACCCAGTCCAGCCTCCTGGGGCCACCGCTGTCCCTCTGCACATGGTGCCACCACGGAAGGGTCTGCCAAGAAACCACCCCCAAAGGACTGTCACCAGCACCGAGGAGACGACGGAGGGGCAGAAAATACACCCAGCACGTGGGAGTTGCCGAGGGCACGCACCGCGGCTGGAAGCTGTTCTGCCCGGGGCTGGGCCCTGAGTGTAATTAGCAGAGCTGATGGGCCACCAGGCAGAGAGAGAAACCACGTTTGGAGCCCTGACTCGGGTGCAGTGAGGAGCGCTTCCCCAGCCTGCTGCCATCGCCGCTGTCCTGGCAGCGCCAGGGCTCACAGCTCTGCCTTAGGCAAGACCCACCAGTGCTCTGCTGGTGCTGCCTGTGCTGGCATCGGGGCAGCAGAGGGGATGGGGCACCGCTCTTCCAGACCCCCCCCAGCCGGACCACAAGCTGGCTGCTGCACACACTGCAGGTGGTCGCTATAACAATTCACGGCTCGTTATAAAAATCACCGCCGTATCGCTGGCACAGCATCCTCCAACGCCAGCCAGCAGCTGCCAGCTCCTCCTGCCTCAGCAGGAGCTGCCCCTTCCCACCTCTCCAGCACCCGCCAGCCAGGGCGGGCAGCGCAGGCAGAGCCCTGGCCGCACAGGCAGAGCAGAGCGGCACAGTCCCCTTGTGCCCGGCTCCAGCACAGCCAGGGAGCAGGGGCAAGCAGGGGTGTCCTGCCAGGCCCCGGTGCTGTTCCTGAAAAGGAGCAAGCGGCTCCCGGCGGCGATGCTGACGCGTTCCTGAATGGCAGCCGGAGTGGGAGCTGGACACCAAGGGCTCTCTTCTCGCTTGCTGGAGCAAATGGCAGGTCATAAAAAGGAACCATGACAGAAGAGAAAATGTTCCAGAGTCCACAAGGACCAGTCCAGGGTAAATCCATCTGCTCAGCAATTTGGCTAGAAAATCCTTTCCAATCATCCGTGCTGTAGGTCCTTCACCCCCAATGTGCAGCTCTGGGCAGAGTGTTTTCCACTCTGGCAGCCGCCGGCAGCTCAGGCAGGGGCCCTGGTGCTTGGTGATCCCACGCCACCTCTGGCAGGGATGCTCAGGGAGCGGGGGGTCACGCCGCCCCTCGCAGCACGCCCTGGCCAAGCCCATGCTCCAGGGACCCTCTCACTAGCACTGTCGCAGCCGGTGGCAAGGGGGGGACACAAACCATGCACCCATGGGCACGTCTGGACAGAGGGACCAACAGCAGCACCAGCTGCATGGGCTCTTCCCTGTGCTGCCGGCTCACTCAGGAGGAAGAGTGCACTATCCATCCCTGGGTCCCGGATCCGCTGCACCATTTGCGGGATGCAGGAGGGCTCCCGGGAAGCCCAAACCCCACCTGGACCTCCATGACCGGCCCTGCAGCACCTGGCCCTTGCCCCCTGCTGCAGGCAGAGGCAGGGAGGCAGCCCTGCAGCAGCCTCCAGCAGCCAGCCCCAGGAGCCACAGCTGAGGAGAGACGGGATAATCCCCGCCTGGCAGAGGACTCGGCACGGCTCAGCCTCTCGCTGACACCACGGCGCAAACAGACCCGGAGATCTCCCTGCAGGCATCCCTGTGAATCCCACCTCAGCCTCTCCTGTCTCACAAAAAAATCAATGGCAAGCATCTCAATTAATCACACCAGGGGCAAATTGATTAGGAGCCTAAATAAGGTCAACATGGTTGTCTGCTTATAGGGTAGGACCCCTTAATCATCATTTTATCTGCAATAGGCTGCGGAACCTGCAATCACACCGTCTTTGGGAGCATGGAGGGATTTTTCACTTATCTCCTGCAATTGCTAGGGACAGCAGAATAGGAGCCATGGCTCTGCCATAAAGGAGCTGAATTCCAGCACACAGCAACTGCCCAGCCACACGCAGCTGCGAGACCTGAGCATGAGACCCCGTGGCCCACCAAGCTCAGCTGCCTTCTCTGATTCAGGGGAAGACAAAAGCAATTAAGCACTGCTGCTCTAGGTGCACCACATTCCCTCCTGACCCCAAAACCAACAGCTTATGCTGGAGATTTGATTAGCCCTGTCATTATCTTAGATTGCATACCTGAAAATATTGTTAGCGGTCACAACAGCATTGAACCTTTGCAGAAACCCAGCCACAGGTCTCCTCTCAGTTGCCCTCGGCAGCTGGAAATCCCCTGGGCTGCTTCTCTGCTCCTCAAAGCGCCGCGCTCTTGTCTCTGCAAAACCTGCCGCTCTCGGTACAGAGAGCAGCCCACTGCTTGAAGCCGAGGGGTTTTACAACATGACTCTGTCCTCTCCGCTGTGGCAGGCGGCAGGGTATTTCATATGGTCCCATGTCCCTGCTGGGCACTCTGCACAGTGAGCAGTGCTGTGGGTTGGGATCCCCCCGGCTGCCCCAGGGAGAAGTACCCCAGGAGGTCCCCGGGGCAGTGCGGTGGGCACGGCGGTCTGCCAGGTATCCCCAGCGCCCGCAGCCCAGGGGGACCCGCTGCCTCCCCACCGTCTGCCACGGCTCGCACCCTGCCCAGACCCTGCTCGGCCCGACTCCGGCGGGGGGTTACGGGGCTCTCCGGCCCCTGGTACCGGGGCTGCTGGCACGGTTTGACGGCAAGGCATAGGACAGAAAGCAACTCAGGGCTGGCACAGCTCATCCTCCCTGCAGGTCACTGGGCGGCCGGGTACTGCACCCCCATACGCAGCAGATGATTCCTTCCCGCTCACAATTTGAGAACAAAAAGCCCCCCAAGGCAGTGCAGGCGCAGTGGGACAGCACAGGCAGGGCCCCCACGGCAGCGCAGCCCCCCAGCGCGCTCTTCGGAGCTCAGCTCGTTGCGGGCTGATAACACCATTTGCTTCGCCAATAGACTTTCCAATTGCAAGTGAAATCAATTCAATTGGGTGTTTTACTCAGTCGGGACTCTGCTAACAGCAGCCGATTTCCCTGCCCGTCTCCCTCAGCGGCTGCTGAGAGCCGCAGTCGATCGCGCCCCGCCGGCCCTGCCAGGGAAAACGGGGCTTTTCCCTCTTCCCCTGCCAGACACACGCAGGGCAGTGGGAGCACAGACCCCCCTCACTGGGATGCTAGGGCTGATCACAGGGAAGGCAGGGCCAGCAGAAGGCAAATGGCTCGTGCCTCGCTGCCAGATGGGAGCCCCGGAGGGGGCTGCGCTTCCCAAGAGGGGGCTGCCAGCACCGCTCGGCCCCAGGAGCTCCACAGCACCCACAGGCAGAAGGACAAGCAGAGATCGTGTCTAGCAGCATCCTCCCCTGGCTCAGCCCTGGCCACCAGCAGGGACCCCTCACCCTCCTGCTGGGGCAGGGTGGGCTCCCCTGCTCTGTGGGGATGCTCCGGACAAACCATTTGCAAGCCATGGGCCGGGCTGGTGTGGGGGACGGAGCAGAGATCGTTTCTCTGGTCCCCACAAGCCACCGTGTGCTGCCCGTGGCCCCTCTGGCACCGGTACACCCCTCACCTCACCCGCACACCACAGCCCCGGCAACACGCTGCTTCCTTTTGTTGTAAATACAGTTATAAATATTATAATTTGGTTTAATATTTAATATAGTCAGGTTAAATAAGCATTCCCAGCCCCATAAATAATCATTAACAGAGGGTTCTAATTGTGCTGTTGGGATCCTGCTTCATGACTTATTTAAAGGGCAAACGCTATTCCCATCCTCGGCTCCCCCGTACACCATAAATTAACCTACGGCTCAACCTCTTTAGTGAGAACCTGATGGGACATGACAAAAGGAGACAGCTCCGCTCCGGGAACGACCACTGCCGAGATCACTTGATGCGGAGCAAGGGAGGGACGTGGCAGCCAGCGGGATGGCCAGGACCGAGCAGGCAGGGATAGGGGGACCGGAGCTGCTGGAGGAGCCTGCAGGAACACGGAGCAGCCTGCAGCAGCTGCAGCACCTGCGAGCGGGGTTAGACCATGGAAGAAGAGCCGTGCATATCAGGATGTCCCTGGCTGCAGACACCCAGGCGTAGGCACAGGGTGAGCCCCGGAGCAGAGGTAGGCAACCCACGGGCGAGGGGCAGCCGCCCAGCGCGGGGTCTCCGCTCGGCCCCCGCTGCTCCCGGGCTCCGTCAGCAGAGATGCAGAGGCACAAAATGCGGCAGGGCGCGTGGAGGACGGGGGAAGCTTTTATCCTAAATACAAACCTACTGTAAAATTGATTAGAAACAATAGCAAAAAGAAACAAAAAAATCAAACCACCAAAAACCCAGAGCGCACAGTGAATTGGCCAGGGGCGAGCATTTTGAAAGCGCAGGAGAACTGAGACACGGAGGACAACTAAAGTGCAGGAAAACCTCCGTGTAAGTGTTTTCCCCTTAAGGGACGCATTGATGCATTGCTTTAAAAAAAGGTTTGTTTTTTGCTCTCTGTAGCTTAATTTCATCTTGAAATGAAAAACTACAAAAGTAAATGGAAAGAGCCCTCTCCACCGAGCCTGGACGGCCGCCTTGCCACGGCTGGGCTGATTTTGCTGGAAGCGCAGGTGCCCTCAGCTCTGCGCCTGGGCAGGGACGTCCCCGGAGCCAGGGAGGAGGGCACCGGGGAAGCAGCTCTGTGTGCCCAGTTCTGGACGGACACACTGCTGCAACCCAGGAGAAGCGGGGACGCTGACCAGAGGGAAACCTGGATGCTGACCTGCTCTCCCCAGATGCCTCGGGCTGCTCCTGCTCGCCTGCCCAGGGCTCCCCGCTGATATAGTCAGAATGGTCACACTCAGGGGTCTGTCCCCAAAGGGTATCCCATGCCCTCCGGCCACACGGGCAGCAGTGTGGGGCAGCCCCGCACCCAGACGCAGCCCCCCGGGGCGGGCACGTTGTTGTCACTCCTCCTGCCCCCCAACAGCAACACCTCCCGCAGGCCCTGGGACCGGCGCAGCGCAGGCGATGAGCAGGTTAGCATCGATCCCTCTGGCCGGGATTGAGTTTCCATCGAGTGGGCGGGCTGGGGCAGGGACTGAGCTGGGAGGAAGCCTGGGGTTTCCATTTCATCCCTGCACTAGTTTCTCCTGCTCAAGTCAGCGCATTAATCAAAGAGATCGGCCAAGTATTAATGCTAATGAAGCAGCAGCAGCGTGGCTCTCGCAGGGTGGGAGAGCCCCCCTGCAGCACTGGGCACCAGTGCCAAGGGCAGAGGCGAGGGGGAGCCCAGCCCCTCCAAGGGGCTTCTGCCTGACTGGGGAGGGGGCACGGAGGCTGGGACAGCCTCTTAGCACAGTGTCACTGCTGGCCACACATGAAAGCCTGAGTCGCCCCTGCACACAGCCAGCCGGAGACCTCCAGCCCACGGTGAGCATCGCCCAGCACAGCTCGGGACCCCACAGCAGCATCACCAGTGGGTCACACAGACCGTGCGCACCGTGTAGTAACACAGACATCAGGCAGACAGGACGCTTGCAGGTATCGGACTGATGTACAGGGCACTTTTTCCAGCCCTGCCCCCTGCGTGTTATCGTCAGCAGCTCAGACTCTCACAAAGTTGGCTGGGAAGATAGGAGTGTCCTGGACCGTGAAGCTTGGAGAGATCCCCAGGAGGCTTCCCAGCCCCAGGGAGGGACGCAGCAGAGGGGACACGCGGGACCCTGAGGTGACAGCCCCTCTGGAGCAGTTTTCGGCATCTTTGGCACATTTGCTCCAGGCCTTGCTCAGCCCCGCACGTTCCTCCCGGCAGAGCCAGGGGACGCTCCCCAAGACACATGTGCGCAGGGCTGGTCCCAGCCAGTGCCAGCCCTGACTCTGGGCTGCAGCTCTGTGGAAAATGGTGTATTTTATCTTTATGTGTCAGGATTTATATAAAAAGGGGATAGTTCAGCTCTAAATGTAATGAGTTGGAAGAACAGCCCTCCAGTGGCTTCCTCCAGCTAGCACGGCATCAATAACATCGATTGCTAAAAATAACTAATAACCCTGGCCTGGCGTGGCTGGGGAGCGCTCACCGCACAGGGTTCCGAAACCACCCCTGGGCACCCTGCACGTGGTGAGCCCGGGTCCGGCTGGCAGGAACGCCGGGAGGGCGAGGGTGAGGATGAGGAAGGGCACAGCCCTCCAGCGGAGGAGGGTGACAGGTCCCAGCACCACTGGAGGGACAGGACGAGCAGTGGGGACGGTGGTGCACAAGCCTTGGGCTCAGGGCTGGCAGGAGGGAAGAGGCAGGAGAGGAGTCGGAAGAGATGCCACCAGGAGAGGACTGAGGCAGATGGATGGGGAGGGAGGGCAGAAACTTCTCTTTCAGATTCAGAAAACCCCTTCTGCCTCTGCGGCCACTGGCTCAGGGCCTCACCGGGGCTGGTCCGGTCCCAGCACGGCCAGGTCACCCACCCCCTGCCTGAACCACCCAGAGCAAAGCCACAGGCACTCGCTCCACAGGAGATGGTGACTGACGGGAGGGGAGAACCAGCACGCTTGTGTCTATCATCCCTCTCCGCACACACAGACCTGCCAGGCCAGGGGCTGTCCCCATGCAGAGCCATCACTTGGGACTTGAAATCCTGGGAAGCCACCACAAGACGCGATCCCTCCAGGCTCTGAAAATGGATGAGAGGGGACTGGTAAAGTCCCCGTGTCCAATTTCTCCGATCCCTGTCTTTTCTATCATTGCATATTTCCAAAAAAGCACAGGGACGCACACTTGCCTCCTCCAGAGCAGAGAAGGCCAGAGCTGCCCATGCACTGGGATAGCCCGGGATCACCCGGACAGGTAACACCGGCATGGCACAGCGCTCTCCTCCTTCCATCTTGCCAAGCTTCCCAGAAACGGAACAAAAACCAAAGAGGGAAGGAAACAATAAAACACCAACCCGCAGTTAGGGAGAAAGAGTTATTTAGTCTGTTGGAAATGAGTCTAACTTAATAGAGAAGAAATAAAGTGTTTTAAAATTAACGACATAAATGTCAGCCCTGATCGCGGGGATATTAAACTATATGGTTATTTGACTGCCTTCTGCAAAGTTACCTCTCTTGCACATGCCTGGATTCAGAGTGAGCATGAACACCACTGTGCGTCGAGGTGGCACCAAAAAACCCTGCCCCTACCCAAACGCAGCACCAGCACGGCTCTCGAGCTGCTCCCCCAGGCCGGTGCCAGCCCGCCCAGTACAAGCCTCCCCACCGCACTGCTCGACTGCTCTGCGAACCGGCCACCCCAGGGTGCACGGTGCCAGGCAGCTGCTTCATGGGGCAGAGGCCACCTGGCCACCACCATCACCAGCCGGTGCTCCCCGGGGAAGTGGCCTGCTGCCAAGAGTACGAAACCCCTCCTTGCAACTTGCCGGGTGCAGGTACCGCTGCAGGGTTGTGCCCTCCCCAGGCCCACATCCCCCTCGGCCGCGTGAGCAAAGGGCACTGGGCGAGGGCGCAAGCCTGGCTGGTTCCAGTGCCCGAGCAGCAGCACCCAGCCCCTCCTGCACTGAAAAAGCCCTTAAACCCATCCAGAGGCAGAGAAACACATGCTGTTCCTGTAAAAGTAATTTTAAACCCCCACAGACTCTTGTCCTGATGTTGGCAGGGACTCTGCCAGAAACTGCCATTGAAAACAAATTAGTCCATGGAGCACGGTCCTCCGCAAGTGAGGTCACTGCAGCGAGCAAACGGGTCGCTCTGCTGCCACGGCGAGCATCCTGGTGAGCATCCCTGCTCGCTTGCGCGGGTCCTGTGACCCTCTGCCCCAGTAAAACCGTTTCCCGAAGCCCTGCGGGAGCTGGAGCAATGTGTGGGTGCCCGGGGGCCGAGGGGCTCGGGGAGCATGTGTGCACACGCATGTTATCGGCAGGAGGGAGCACATGCATGGACAGGGCAGTGGGTGCAGCACTGCAAGAGCACTGTTATTTGTAAATAATCCTTAATTAATGAGATTCTCAGTAATAGATGGCTCAGTGTTATTCCAGGCAGGGACGATGGCAATCTCCATTCTTCCACTTTTCAATTGCGTCTTCAGGGAGGGAAGCAGAAACCGGCCAGGGTGAATTAGAGAGACTTTTGTCGCGTTTAATATCAATTCATTTTGCAGACTGCTGACGCAGCGGGATTTCACAGCTTGGAATTTATGGTTCTTTTGAGAGACATGCGCAAAAAAGGGGGAAAAAATACCCTGCCATCAGCACAAACACATAAACTCTACTGGGAAGGAGCGGGGGTCCGGAGGGAGCCCTTGGGGATCCCCTGGGGGAGCAGAGCTCAGCATGGCTGGGTCTAAGCACCCTGTTCCTTGCCTTCAGGAGGAGCACACCAAAGGCTCCCACAAGACCCAGAGCTGCCCCTTGGCGAGGGTGCCCGTGTCCCACAGCCGCCAGCTCCCAGGTCCCTGCCCGCAGCGCTCCTGCCCGTGCCGCCTGTGGCTCTCGGCGCTGGCAATAACGGAGCCGTTATTACGCAGTGTTATTCGGCCCCAAGGGGGTTTTATGCAAAATGACACACAATATAAATGACTGTTGTAAACAGAGAGTTTAATAAAGGGCTGTGTGCGAATTTACAGCCTCCCCAAGGATAATTAAAATTATTTATCTACTTACCTAGCTAGCCGCCGGAGCAGTCTATTAATTATTATCTATTATACACGGCCTGCTTTGCATGCTGCCAGTGCATTGCCTACCACCACCATCCAGCATGGACGCACTGCAGCACGGGAGAGCTGCGGGCAGCGCTGACCGACAGCAGGGCTGTGCTCCCAGGGCACTGCCCCAGCACAGCTGGGCTGCCCGGGCCCCTCGCAAACCCTCTGGGAACACAGGGTGTTCATGCTTTGGGATCAGGTGTTTCTACGTCAGCCTGCAGTCAGGGAGACCCTGCCTGGTTTTATAAAGCAACAGCTCCATGCCACCAGCGCAGCCCAGCCGCAGCACTGGGAGCAGAGGCAAAGCACCAGGTATGGCACAAGATGATGCTCTCCAGTTCCAGCACCGCAGCCGCATGCACCAGGGGACAGGTGAAAGGAGACGCCACCAGCATCTCCTGAGCCGTGCAGCCCCTTGGAGGCCCAGCAGCCTCTGCTGCTCCACTCCCTGCCTGTCGAGAGCGCAGAGGGGACAGTGAGGGCAGCGGGTGCTTCGTGGGGTGCCCAAGCACCGGCATAGTGGGCACGTCGGGAGAGGCAAAGGCATGTCCTCCCATGCCCAGTGCCGGCAGAAGGAGCAGCGGCCGCCCCGCAGCCTGGCGCAGTGCTACCTGCTCCTCTCTATTTATTAGCGTGACAGAGCAATCATCAGTGCGGAGGCACTGGGATCCCCCGGCTCCTCTCTGCACATAAAGAGACCTCAGGGGGCTCCAGTGTGCGGATACTTAACATTGTTTTATTAGCTTAATAAACCCAGACGATGCTGCCAGAATCTCCAAACCGGCCACGAGCCCTCCTCACCGCAGAAGCAGGCAGGAGCAGGCAGAGCCGCCGCGGTGCAGGCTGCCGGCACAGCTCCCATAGCCTGGCTGGCACTGAGAGTCCGTGCGGGGCTGCCCTTGGCGGGGCATGGCCCCGATGGCCTGGGGAGCCCGGAACAGCTTGTTGGGAGCGGAGGATCCAGCTGCTCATCACCACCGCAGGCACCGCGAGCTGTCAGCTACCACCAGCACACCATTAATCACCGCTGCAATTGCTCTCCCTGCCCCATCCTGCCCGGCTCCCAGCACTGCCCTCGGCAGCCCTGACACCGGCATGTGCAGGGCTGCAGTGGCACCCTGGGCTGCTGCCAGCACCGGCACTGCCGGGGCGCCCCACAGCCCCCACCAGCCCCCGGGGACGCACTGGGACAGGCTGCGTCCTCAGGCACCACGCAGCCGGGAGGACCTTTCCCCCTCGGCTGACCAAGCTCCAGTGAGTCCAACCCTGGGCACAGAGATCCTGGCTGGTGGCACAGGGCAGGACAGCCCCGGAGGTTGGTGGCAGCTTGGCAGAGGAGCACATCGTCTTCCAGCAGCCGCTGAGGCAGTGGGGCGGCACTGGCTGCATGTGCCCGCTGGAGCATGAGAGAGGCTCCGTCATTAAGAGCTCGAACCCTTTAGCAGGCTGCTAGGTTGTTTTAATCTGCCGGAGTGGCTGGCAGTGAGGGGCTCCTCTCCCTCAGCCCTGTGGGTCCTGGCTCACGGTGTTGCCTGCTTCGCTTTGATCCTGTACAGTTACACTTCCAGTCTCACAATCTAATAAAAGCCGCGTGATCAAATTCCAGGTCATTACTCAAGGAAAGAGACCCCTCCATGGCCGGCAGCAAGAGCTTCAAACCAATTAACGCGAGCCTAGTGCTCCTGCCTGCTGCCTGCCACGCGTGGGTCTCGGCGGGCCCAGGCTTGCAATAAGCAAGATGCAAAAATGTTAATGGAAGCGCTTAAAGGCCATGCCAGGGGGATTCTTGTAAATAAGGGCACTCAGCGAGGCAGGGGCAGCTTCTCGGGCTCGGCCGCAAGGCAGCACCGAGCTCTGAATCAGCCTAGGACAGGCTTCTGGGAGAAAAGCTCGAGTGTTTCCTCCTAAAACCCTTGGCGAGCACCCCTGCCTGCGATGGCTGCCTGCGATGGCTGCCTGCAGCCAGCTGGGACAGCGGCTGCAGCTTGGAAGAGGAGGGGAGCAAGGGGCCAGGCTGCTGGGGCCCTTGGCCCCAAGTCTGCTCTCCTGCCCACTCCCAGGGCTGCTGGTGTGGGGACAAATCTCCCCGCGGGAGAGGGCTTGGTGACAGTCACCATGCAAGGGGCAAGGTCCTTGGCACCAGCATAGGGAATCCCAGCCTGGCTGCAAGTGAGCACACCATGGTCCACCCGCATCCCTCGGTACTGGCAGGCGCAGACATGCACGTTTCAGATGTTAAATACCAAATAAAATCACTGTAACCAAGCCGGAATCGACTCTGGTGGGAGAGTCAATACAGACATTTAGCACCACGGCTGGGTATCGCCGGCTCCCCGTGCCGCAGCCGTCAGCATCAATACGTCGATGCAGGTCTCCCGCAGGGAGAGGGCAGAGCCTGGGCGGCGGGGACAGCATCAACAGGCAGGGGCTGGAGCCAGCAAGGAGCCCCAGGGATGTGGGGACAGAGAGTTCAGGGGCTGGACAAGGCAGCCCGTGCTTGTGGGCAGCAACGGGGTGAAGGGAGGACAAGTCCCCAGGGAGGTACTGGGGACCTGCTCCGACACGGGCAGGGCAGGCAGGTCCCCGATGGCTGCTGAGGATTCTGCCAGCACAGTGGGCACCAGTCAGAGCTGCCAGAGCAACAACATCCCACCAGGCTCCTCCACTGCTGAGGCCCTGTCCCGAGAGGCGCACGCAATGAACGCCCAGCAGCGAGGGCAGGGGCACCCGGCGGGGATGTCAGGCCAAGCCTCAAGCACAGCATCACCAGATCAAGTTTTGTGAGTCCATGCTAACAGGGCTCTGCCAGCCCACGGCTCAGGAGGGGCTGACTCCTGCACCCCCAGGCAGAGACCATTGCCACGGGACAGCCACGGAGGACGGCTGGGCAGGAGCCGGAGCTGAGTCTTACTCAGCCATGAGCACACAGGTGTCCACCGGCACATGGCAGGGTCAGGGCTCAGACCAGGCAGCACCAACAGCCCATCGAAATACACGATAAAGGACGTCACCAGACACACCTGTAACATGCCATAGGCTCTGCTATGCACGGAGGAAGGAGGGGCTCTGCCTGCCCTGCCTGCTCTGCCCAGCCTATGCACAGGCTCCCGGTTGCCTGTTCAGAAGCAGCAGCAGCTTTTTGCTCAGCCCAGCTCATACCAGGCAGAGAGGGAACACCAGCACCCCAGGGCTGGCACTGCTGCAGGGAAGAGCACGGCACAGCGCGCTGCACCTCACAGCAGCCAACCGCACAGACCCGCAACAGCAGGAGCGGGGACGATGTGCAGAAAGGCAGCTCCCTGCCGTGCTGCCCAGACTCCTGCCAGCAGCAGGGCTGTACCAGCACACTGGTCCCCTCCTGCCTGTCAGGGCCTTGGGAGTGCCCGGATGGCCGCTGCCGGCTGCTGGGAACTGGCGTTATTCCCAGGTGGAGTCACAAAGCACCCAGGGCCACAGGCACCACGCGG
Organism: Nipponia nippon; assembly: GCF_047370975.1. Lineage (NCBI taxonomy): Eukaryota > Metazoa > Chordata > Aves > Pelecaniformes > Threskiornithidae > Nipponia > Nipponia nippon. The sequence goes on from NW_028262330.1 coordinate 5,171,298, forward strand.
CTGGGATTTCAACTGATGCTCCTGCTCCTCGCACCGGTGCAGCAAGCAGAGTGGGCAGCAGCCTCTGGAAAGCCCCCTGAGCCCCCACCTCACCAGGGGTCACGCCACGTTTGCCAGAGCAAACAGGGCTGTGTGCAAGGACACCCCTGGCCCTGCTGCCTTCCCCTCCGGCAGCTGCTCACAGCCCCAACCTCCAGGATATTTATTGTTCGTTCCCTCCTAAATCACGGCTGACGGTGGGGCTGCTCGCACTCCATTACGGAGAGAGCTCGCGCCGCGTCGCAGTTCCGTTTAGCTTGCAGAAAAAGCAGCCTCAGAGGAGAAACCCACCCTGGCGCTGCCCGGCGCTCGGCTCGGGATGATGGACGATTATGGACCATCTGCACTTTCAGGAGGGGATAGATTTATGAGTGGCACAGACAGCTAGAAGAGTGTCCATTACTATAACTCACTGGCCTCTTCAGAGATATTGTAATCAGGGCCCTCTGCCGCTGCAGCAGGAAAGTCCAGGTTAAACGCTGGCAGGAAGGAAAATCAATTATGTTTTTTTAATACAGTGCTGGCAGCAGGCAGGGGAGGGCAGCCCGGGGACCCCCATGCAGCACAGGGTGGGGGGCTCTGCCAGCAGAGCGGGGCTGCGCTGCCGGAGCACGGCACTGAGGACCAGGGGCCCCAGCTGCCCTGGCCCTGCTAATGTGTGCTTGAGCGGTCGCGGGCAAACCGCTGGGCTCCTCATGGCCCCACTCATCCACCCATGATGGGGTGAGCGGCATTGGCTTCGCTGTGCCGGAAAGGGCTGTGCAGACCCTTCCAGGCTGCAAGCACTGGGGAGGCTGATCCATCCCACAGATGTGCCGATTAGCGGGAGCCGGCAGCACATGGCGCATGGCAGCAGCGGCTCAGCCAACAAAACGCCGCGGCTCCCCTCTGCCATGAGCCCTCCTGGCACCGCATCCCACTCCCCCTGCTATTTGAGCGTCTCGGCCGTGACTTATAGAGAGCCTGGAGCCACTCACCCCCGCCGGCAGCAGTGTCCATGGTCACTTTAACTGGGGACGGCGCAAGGAAGGGGGCCGGGGAACCAGCCCCTGCACGTGAATGCAGAGGAGCCTCAGGGGAACAAACCGGTAATTTTGGATAACCACAGTCACAGAGTCTGCAGGAGCCTTGCAGCTCACCCTCCCGGGGCTGCTCTCCCCCACAATGGGTCTGTTGGAGGGCTCCTGCCGCAGCTGGGGGGGCACAGGAGCTGCACTTCCCCCATGTCCCCTTGGCAGCCAAGAGCTCCCCGATCAATGCATTCTGCACGGCAGCCAACACCATTATTTTTTACACAACAGAAGTCGAAAAAAAGACAAATCATTACTTAGGAGAGCACAAGCAAGAACCGCTCAGAGAAGCGGCCGAGCCCATCTCTCCTGCCCGCCCCCCTCACCGCTGACAGGGAGCAGCTGGGAAGGCAGCGGGGTCTCACAGAGGGAGGGATGCTCCGCTCCTGCTCCCAGTGACCGGCAAAGGCGAGGTCCGGAGCACGCAGTCAGGTCCTGCACCCCTTTGGAGGGTCCAGCCCCAGCGAGGAGAAAGGTGTAGATGGGATATGTGAGCACAGCAGCATGTGCCTCCTCCACACCCCAGTGCCCACCCGGGCACGCAGCCCAGCACTGAGAGCTGCAGCTCAGAAGAAGAAAGCTTTGCAAAACCCATAACCAACATGAAAAGTGATTTCCCAAACCGGTTTTTGTATCTGCAGAGCAGCTCTCCACCAGGAGCCGTGGGCAGCCAAGGATGGGGTGGGGGTGGAATGGCTTGCCACCGTTCGGTTTGCTTTCAGCTCCTGTTCCAAGACACAGCGAGAAAGGCCGAGAATCTTGTTCCAGAGGAGCTGGTGAGCACCAAATCAGCACCATCGCTGGGACCGCTGAGGAGAGCCACCCACAGCCCTGCCTGGCAGAAAACCGGGATCTGAAAGAGCCCCCCCGCAGCTGCCCTGCGGCTTGCAGAGGACACCCACAGCACAGGGGAGGCTGGTGGACGGGACACCAACTCGTGTGTGTGTGTCCACCCCCAAGGACGGAGACGGGTCCTGACTTGGGCAGCTCCAGGGGAGCAGACCCCCCGCGCCCCACAGCCGGCTCCAGCTGGGACCCGCGTTTCCACATACACGTTCCACCACGCGCACTCCTGCGAACGGCAAGCACTGGCCCTGCAGCCCCGTGGGCCGGGGAGGAGGCTCACCGGCAAGCTCCTGCAGGTGTTTCCATACTGGTTATGCTGCCCGTCAGCACCACAATTCCCAGACACCTGCACAGCTTCTCTGTGACAGCCCCAGCCCTCTCTCCCTGCTGCCCAGGGACCCATGCCAGCTGCAGAGGACAGCACTACAGCCCTCTCCGTGTTTTCCCTTCCTGCGACCCACCACTTCCACTGAGAAGAGGTCTCCACCAGCAAGACCAAGTGTGCAGCAGCCGCACACTCAGCACCGGCCAGCGTGTGTCCCGGGAGCGAGTGGGGTGGAAGGAGGCAGCAGATGGGATCTCTGAGCAGCAGAGGCGAGGAGGAGAGAGATACATGTTGAATAACAATGGTGAATTCCCCTGAGCTTTGGTGTTTTTAATGGTGGATTAGACTGTCAGGCAGCAATTAAATGGTGTAATAAAAAGCTAAGTGCTCGTATTTCAAGGTTCCTGCCTCCCGCTCGGCAGGGAGGTGCGGGGCAGGGGGCTGCTCCCGCTCCCCATGGGGTCCAGCCTTGGAAACCCAAGGAAGAGCAGAGGAACTTTTCAAAGGAGGTTTGCACACAGTTTATACAGAATCTGCCAAATGTGGGATTACGGCACATAAATCTGCACAAACTTCCCCTTCTGCAGCCTTTGAACGTGTGGCTTTTGAATGAAATGCTTCTCATGTTGTCTGTGGCTTGCTGTTCAGAGACACGGAGGGACCTCCACAAAGCCGCAGCCCTGCAGTCGCTTCCCGAGGAGCCTTGCTTTTGTTTTTCTTAAATTGGGAGGAGAGAAGGAAAGGCAAACGTTCCTGAAAGTTAAAGGCAGATGAAGCTGGCGGGAGCCCGGCGCTGCACAGCGAGTTCTGCACGAGCCTTTCCACCACCGCACACCCTCCAGCAAAGCAACCGGGGTGGCCAGAGGCTCCAGCTGCTCCCAGACTCCGACTGCCCACCAGCACAGAGCGGGCCTGATCCTGCCCCTGTCACCTGGCGGAGGCAGGAGGGCTGCGGCAGGAGCTGAGCACATGGCATCCCAGCACATATCTCCCAGCCCCACAGCAGAGGCAGCTAGCACTAATCCTGATCTGCCAGCGCTCACGGCTCCAAGGACCATTGATGCAGTTTCCTTTCCTCTGCTGCACCCACAGAGCCTTCTTCCTCCTCCTCTTCCTCCCCCCAGGCTTGCACCCAGAGTGGAAGCAGTGTTTTCCCTAGGGGAACGCTGTCTTTCACCACTGGCTCCTCGCAGAGGCTGGGCAGGAGCAGCCGCCCACCGCTGAGCCCCCTGCACCTAGAGACCCCACCGACGGGGGCCAGGCCGGGTGAGGGGCTGCAGGCTGCGCGGCCGCTCCAAGCCCCCGGCATTCCCCAGGCAGAGAAAGCACCACGACGCTTCCCTTACTGGATTGCGGAGAATTTCAGAGAGATTGTGGGGAGACAGAATAACAACTCTGCGATGGCATTTCCAAACGGCATTAATACCCATCACGCCTCTTCTGACACCCCCCCAATCCGGCAGAGAGCTTTGTTTATTAAACATTTACTGTTTGCACTGTGTTTCTGTAGCCTCACGCAGCCCACACCAGTTTAAGGGTGGGCAGGTGGGGCGACCACCCAACCCCAGGGCACCACAGACCCCACCGCTGCCTGTCCCTGTGCTGGGACAGGGATCAGAGAATCAATCATAGAATCATCAAGGTTGGAAAAGACCCTTAAGATCATCGAGTCCAACTGTTAACCTGTCACTGCCAAGTCCACCACTAAACCATGTCCTCGAGCACCACATCTATCCGTCCTTTAAATACCTCCAGGGATGGAGACTCAACCACTTCCCTGGGCAGCCTGTTCCAATGCTTGACCACCCTTTCGGTGAAGAAGTTTTTCCTAATATCCAACCTAAACCTTCCCCTGGTGCAGCTTGAGGCCGTTTCCTCTTGTCCTATCGCTTGTTACTAGGGAGAAGAGACCGACCCCCACCTCGCTACAGCCGCTTTTCAGGCAGTTGTAGAGAGCAATAAGGTCTCCCCTCAGCCTCCCGTTTCTCCAGGCTAAACAACCCCAGCTCCCTCAGCCGCTCCTCATAAGACTTGTGCTCTAGAACCTTCACCAACTTCGTTGCCCTCCTCTGGACACACTCCAGCACCTCGATGTCCTTCCTGTAGTGAGGGGCCCAAAACTGAACACGGTTCAGAGCAGCCGATCCTCCCGGGGAACATGCCAGTGCTCCAGCAACTCTCGGAGGAGCCCATCGGCACCAGGAGCCAAGCTCCCTGGCAGGCAAGGTGCCGCGGTCCCAGCCAGGCTCAGACTCGCCATGTGTGACCCAGAGAAAGGGTTTTCCACTGAAGCGCTCCTGCCCCAACCCCCAGACGTGCTGGGGCACAGAAGCAGCCACGGCCTGACCCCCCAACGAACACTGCTGTAACCCCGAGTGCAACCAGCAGCCCCGCGCATCTGTGGAAAGCAAGGAAGAGGCTGCAGAAGGGAAGACGCCTTTAAATAACACTCCAAAACATGGAAACACCATCTTTGAAGATACTCTTTACGATCACAGCCTTCATAATTCACTACTTGTTCTCAAAATCAATATATTTGAGAGATATTTTGGGCCGAGAAATACAACAGCAGAAGACATCCCTCCGATGCCAGCGGCACCCCAAGGCCCTCTCTTTATGCCTACGCACCCCCGCCCAGCTGCCTTCAGCAAAGCCAGGGCTGCGGGGCTGAGCCACCTCCGCTGTCCGGATCCCAGGCAGGTCGGTGCCGTGGAGCCGTGGCCGCGGGGACAGCCCGGCAGGTCTGCAAACCCACGGGCAGAGAAGCGATGGTGAGGAAAAACGGTGCACAAGAGGGGCTTCCCCACAGCTACACCCAGCTCAGCCCCGAGCCTCAGCATCCTGACACAGCCCTGCAGGAACTGCAAAAGATGGGGCTTTTAGGGCCAGAGAGACTGTAGGAAACCCTGCAGGGGGGATCCCAAAGAAGCACAGACATTTCACAGCCAGAAGCTCTCTAGGTTACAGACCATGTCTGCCTCCCAGCTCCCCCCAGTACTATGGACTGCTGCAGCTGGGACCCCACTTTGAAGGCATCGCAGACAGGGCTGGGAGCATCTCTGCAGCCCCTCGACCCCTTCCCTCTGCCCCGGACCAGGGGCTGCAGAGATGCCCCCAGCTCAGCCTGTCCCACCTCCCCTCTCTCCCCAGGGGCCAGAAGCACCCCTGCGCGTGGCTTCCCCTTCCCACCCTGCCGCTCACCTCCCCAGCCCGTCACGCAGGATTAGAGGTAATGAAAACCATGTGCTTTTCTAACCTCACTGTGCATCTCGTGTTTAGGGCCCTTGCTTTATCAGTTTTTATCCCGTGTAATATTCATCACGCTGGTTTATTTATGGGCCCCCTCTTCGGGAAGGTATTTTTCAGGCCTGGTGAATAAAACATAAGCCTTTGCTGCTTGTCAGAGTGAATGCAGCTCCTCTGATGTCAGCCTGACTAACGGCCTTTAGTTTTCTCCAATGACTGCACTTTGAGAGAAATTTATTTGTATTTGGGTTCGCGTTGGTTGGGGAGATGTGAATTCTTTTCCCTTCAGAATAAATGAAACTTCAGCTCTACGGCAAGGGATGGGAGCAGGACGGGCAAGCGCGGACCCTCAGCCCCAAGGGACAGGACAGGAGCAGGATCCCAGCGCATGCAGCCCCTCCTGGGCCCCCTCCAGCAGCCGTCCCGCAGGCAGGAGGGATGCAGGACAGGGCTGAAGCAGCAAGCCTGGCTCTTAGCGCTGCCCCGCCACTGGAAAAGCTCCCATCTGGAGCCCAGACCATGCTGGTCAGCTTTCCCTGAGCTGCTGCAGAGCCCAGACCCCTCCTCATGGCACCTCCACACGCAAAACTCTCCTCCTTTGGGAGCTCCCCCAGGAGCTCTGCACCCAGCGCTGGGTGCTCCCCAGGCTCAAAGGAAAAATCAAAAGGTGCAATGAGCTTTTTTTGTGTGACAGCATCTCCACCCTGCAGGCAAGAAACACACATTGCCTCGGCCACGCTCTCAGAAACACGTGTTCAGCGTTAGAAAAGATGATTTCCTGGATTGCAGCTGCCCTGCCTGCTCCTGGCTGCAGGCAGGGATGACAGGCACGCGCTTGTGAGTGGAGCAATTAAACCCATCCAAGCTGGCTGCTGCAATTTCCCTGGGCTTGGGCAATGCCTCGAGTTCACAGCCGACTCCATTTACTGGCAGGCAGGCAGCGGGGATCAGACCCCCCCGCCACATGCCTGGGGACAGTGAATACCACCACGTGCACTCCGTGCCGACAGCATTTTATACCTGCTCTACAGATAACTAGATGAATCATGGCCAAGAAGCCATCATCTCACGCCGGCAGCATGAGCTGCTGTGGGTAGTTCAGCAGCATTAAGCAAGAAGAGGCAGAATCCTCCTTTGCAGCAGAGATCATGGCAAACAGTCGCAGCAAACAGCAGCAACAGGCTACAGCCTCTGCGACCCGCTGAACATCCCCGTCGCGGCAGGATCTCCTGCCCATGTTACAGCTGAGCCTCTCCCTGCTGCCCTGCTCCCGTAGGGAAAGCACTTTCAAAGTGCCCCACCAAGGCTGTCTCGAGGCACAGAGAAGCGATCACCGGTGTACCTTCAAAGCCAAGGTGCCTTTACACACTCCCACCCGTTCAGCGCCACATACCCACGGACACCTCTCCCCTCGCAGGGACGCAGCAGTGGGCAGACGCACACGCCTGCACGCTGCCGGCACCAACACGCGTCTCTGCGCCCGCACGCAGCTGAAGGCTGGTGCCGGCCCATGCACACGCGCAGCCCCGCACGGCACGCAGCGCAGCGCGGCAGAGCCAGGTGGTCGCCACTGCACCGTGGGGCAAACCCTTCCCTTTGCTGGTTAAGGAATTCCTGGCTGTGACCCAAAACTCCTATTAACAAATCAAACTGTAAAAACCAACAGAAGCAGCCAGGAGATTCCCTCCATCATCTGCTAATTTATAGGGTTACTGGTGTCAGCAGTTTAAAAGAAGCAAAATTCTATCAAAGAGCCACTAAAACCCGGCGCTGTGCGCTTTAAAACAATCACAAACGTTCATCTGAAAAGACTGCTTGGGATATAATTCCTTGATGTTTAATTATTAATATTCCAGGCAAACTAGTTAAATTCTACTGAAGAGAAGGAGAAGCTATCAGAGTTAAAAATTAGCTGAAGGAATATCATAAATCATTCTGGGGAGTATTTTGCCGAAGTCCCACTGGAGCTGCTTGTGCCGAAAAGGAAGAGAGGGTCTGCCGTGCTCTGGGGAACTGGGAAGGGAGGAGAGGGAATCGGCTGCACACGATGCCCCTGAGACATGGAAAGGCTACAGAGCCTTTTCCGAAGCAACGTGGATCTCTGCTCCCCGGACAGACAGGGAGCGGGCACAGGGAATAGCACAGGGGCTCCATCTATCACAGGAGGCGGCGGCTGCTGCTCTGACCTCCTCGGTTGGTCTCGGCAGCAGCTCTCCCGCACCGTCGTGCTCCGCCATCAGCAGCCCGGTGCGCGCCACGGCTTTGCTCAGTCTATACGCCGACTCGTTTGTCAATACATCTCTCTGACGCTGATTGATGCACCTCATTGCCCTCAGTACCAGATAAGCTCCTCTTAACACAGGCGTTTCCATAGCCCCTAAGATTTGGGGACATCCCGCTGGCTTTCCAGACCCCACCTGCCCCCTTCTCGCTGCCCACTCAGCACCCCCAAACCCAGCGTGTGGGATCCCGGGGCTCATCATGACACAAAGCCAAAGCTTGGTGTCGAAGCACAGATCTTGGGGTGATGCCCAAAATTCCCGCCCATGCTCTGAACAAAGCCCCCCACCTTCCCTTTGCAGGGTCAGCCCCAGCCCTGACAGCACCGCACACCACCTCCATGCCCGCGTGTCCTGGTGCAGCCGCCCTCCCCAGCACCATGGCTGCCTGCCTGCTCCTCCCCTCCACCAGCACCATCCCTGGCACAGGCTCCTCAGCCTGGGCTCTGCACCACCTGTGTTACCTGAGGGGGGCATCCAACAGCCCCGTTACCAGTGGTCAGTGGTCATTCCACTTGCCATCCCCTAACCGGCCACCCCAGCTCCCCCGCAGCCTCTGCCAGGCACCCCCTTCCCCTCTCCAGAGCAGACCAAGCCCCCAGCCCTGCAGGCAGCGCAGCACCTGCTGCCTGTACAGATTCTGGGTTCAAATCCATGCTTTTCTACTTTTTTTCAGCTTCCAATTTCTTCTCCAATATGTTTTCAGAAATCTCTCCAAATCCCCTCGGCACAGCTCAGGGGGGAAGGCAACAGACAGCTCTGCTGACCCAACCTCCTGCATCTTACTGGGTTCACAGGAACTACATACTGGGGCCTCCCAGTTCCCAATCACACACTACAGTTTTCTTCCCCCTCTCCTCTCCCTTCTTTGCAGTTTTGTTTTACTTATCTAGCAGAAAATGAGAAGCCAAGGCTTCTTGCTGCTTCATCTTGATTCAGTCAGTTTTATATCTCACAAATGCATATGTAGATTTCTCTGCTTCTTTATTTGTTCATTAAGACTTCAATAAAAATGTTATAAAAATGCCCTTTTTTGTTGTTAATTGCAATCTCTGTTTTAATATGCAAGTTGTGCCGGCTCTCCTCAGAGACTCCCCAAGCCTCTCTGTAAATAATACAGCCGCCCCAGCCTTAACGCGCGCTGCCTGCTGCGTATTTACACGGCTACCGGAGCCCAGCTGGGGCGGCAGCCGCGGTGCCTCCTCCAGAGTGGCTTCTCCTCTGCTGCCCCCAGCGCAGGGCGTTCGGCAAAGAGCTCCCACCACCACGCTCGCCAGAGGCATCGTCGCCCCTGCAATGCATCCCCCGTGGGACTGGCTGCTCAGAGAGACCCCTGCAAGCCCACAGCATCCCGGTCCAGCCCCGCGGGATCCCCGGCGTCGCAGGCAGCAGCGCAGCCTCCCGAAGCAGCCTCGGCCAGGAGCGCAAGGAAAGTGCCGCTGGAAGGGGCCGCAGGCACCGGATCAGGCCAGGAGCAAGCTCTGCTGAGGCCGCGAATGCTTCGCTGCACGCGGGGTCACCCGGCGAGGGGCAAGGAAGATTTCCAGCCTGCGTGGATGTCAGCTGGGAGGTCGGTGCTGTGTTTCCAAAGGCCAAACCCGCCCGCAGGGTCTCTGCTGAAGCCTGGGAAGATGCCAGGGATGCAGGCGGCCCGTTCATCTCTGGGTTGCTATAAGGCTTTATAGATTGCGGTGCCACCATTCAGCGATTCCCCAACACTTTAAAAGGCCCTATTATCACTTGCCTGTGTCTTTGTGCAACGCAAGTCATTTCGCTCTGATGTTTCCCATATTGAGTGTCTGCCTCAGGCTGATATTTTGAGGGAAGTTTTAGCGAGAACGGTTCAAACACTTCCGAGAACAAGGCTGTGGAAAAATGCTGTTTTGACACATTAAAAAAAATTGTTCTACAACTCTAATGCTCAGAAACTTCCCCACCTTCCTGTGGCCCTGTGAGCAGTCCGGAGCAGTGCAGGAGGCAGCGGGTGCCCCTGGTTCCTGCACCCCACCGAGCCCCTGCCCGCCCAAAGCTCCGCCGCTACGCACCACTACACACACAGCGGCCACTGCTTCTCCTGCGCTTCTCCCCCTCCCCATAAAGTTAGGGAATAAGTCAAGAAAACGCTGAAGCTGCAAAGCACCAGGGCACAGCCCAGCACAGCCTCTGCGCCCCCACGCTGCTGCCTCCCCAGCCCCTCTGTGCGAGAGGGACCGATCCTGCAGCAGGGCAGCCCATTACACATCGCATCCCTTCTGGTAGGTGTAAAGTACAGAGTGCTAGAGCACTCCTCACCCTGTTTTTACCAAAAGCTGGGCTGCGCGGCACATGGCCGGCTTACCCCGAGCCAGACCTGCCACAGAGGTGGCAAAGCCAGGGCTGGGCAGCCTCCATGGCTGGGACATCCCTGGGGAGCAGAGATCAGCTCCCCAGCTGCCCGACTGTCTAACGGAAGAAAGTTATTCACACCCGAGGCGAGGCGGCAGAGCCCGGCGCAGGGGCTGAGAACACGCTGCTTGTGCTTAAGTAACACAAGTGCCCCTCAATAGCAACCTATGAGAATCAAATGAAATAAGACAGGGCATGGCCATCAAACAGAGGAAAATGAAGCTGTTAGAGACTCTAACTCATTAAATGGCTGTGATAACACTTTATTTTAATGGTACATTTAATTCATACTTAATTCCAAGGGAGCTCCGACAGAAGCCCCTATGGCATCCACACGAAGAGCAGATAAATGGGTTGTACTTAGTGCTGAGACAACAAGCACCTGACCGACAACAGCAACACGGCAGCGGAGCGGGTGCTTGCTTGCAAAAGAAGACTTCGGTAACTGGCAGCCAGAAACTCCAACTTCTGGAGCGAAAACAGCTCCTGCCAGCGCTGCTGCAGTAGCAAAACGCAGCAAAATGAACCCAGGAATTAGCTTGGCGTAACTACCTTTAACAGCCTACCAGTCAGCAGTAAAATCAACTTTCTGGTTGCTAATTCTGGATGATTGAACTGCGCAAAGCTTAAGATTTCTTTATGCCATCATTTTTCACTCTAAAAAAATTCAGGAAAACGTTGGGCTCTCGTGGCAAATGCCTATTTTGGAAGCAAGCTGCTCTTGTGTATCATATTGTTCTGGTACCGCATCACAATCTATCAAAGTCGGAGTCCCCAGAGCAAGAGAAATCAAAACATCATGAATAAAGTGCAACTTTAAAACTCCAGTAGTCTGACAGTGTTAGACTAAGCCTCCTAACATGCAGCGTTGTATTGATGCTTTCCCCTAATAAAGTCAATGCTGGCCTAGCTTCACTGCCTACAGCGCATTTGCTCAATTAGAGGAGAACAAATAAGGCAACAAGCCAAGATGGAAGCAGTAAACACTGCACCGAGCTCGCAGGGGCTGCTGCACCCAAACCGCGGGCAGCTGCCGGTGCCTGCTTTGAACCTGCTCTCTGCTTGCACGCTGCCAGCCCCAGGGCTGGGATGAGGGATGCTCGTGCCTCTCCCCTTGATCCTCCGGCCCCAATGCTGCTGCATCTGCGGGGCTGAGCACCCACCCAAGTGGGTGCAGCACCCACCGTGGGACCCCGCAGCTCAGGGCAAAGAGGATGCTGTGGTACATTATCTACATGTGGCATTGGCTCCACAGCCACTTCAGGACCTCCCCCTCCCCGAATCGGGGCCACTGCTCACACGGACACAAAGCCATGGAAACGTAGCACAGGTTTTCACTGCTGTCCCTCCCAGCCTTGCAGAAACACCCGAGTCCTGTCTGCACACCAGCCGTTAGCACTGCTTTTAAGCACGATGCGTACAGCGCTCAGCTCCCTTGTGCCGCCGGAGCCCGTATACCAGAGCCTGCTGGGGGCCCGCCAGCGTTCCCAGTGCCCCGTGCAGCAGCACGCTCCGGGTCTCCTCGGGGCTGTCCCGCTGCACGGGCTTACTGCTCTGATCCTCCCCGATGTCTCCAGCAGGCAGAGGCACCCTGGCTGCTGTGGGCAGCAGTGTTTTCTTGCCCTCGCAGGATGCCTCTGGCTCTTGGTTAGCATTTTAAAGGCAATTAGAACAGCCTGAGCCTTGAGATTTGTCAGCTCTGGCTTGAGCAGCCAGGCAGTGCAGGAGGGTCACACTGTCACACCTCTGCCACTGCTCAAGTTGTCCACTTCAGTGCAGGGGCCAGAGAAGAGCCCTGGGGAACCGAGTGAGAGGGGAGAGGGCAGATCAATACCCGATTCACTCATGTAGCCCTGGGGAGATGGGCAGGGCACCCATTTCACAGGTGGAAACACATGCTGCAGCATCACGAGCACCCAAGGATGCCCAGGCTGCAGCAACGCAAGACGGCCAAGCGCCTGGCCCCACCAGGAAGGCATTGAGGGGCTCCCTGGGACCCCCTACCTCCCGCTCTGCCCAGTGCACCCTGGACCTGCCAGATCAGGACTCAGCCCTACCACCTCCCACAGCCGAAACCAAGCATCCCCCAGCAGGTCCCCATCCTCCTGCTGCCATCTGCGCCAGCACTGAGCGCTGCCATTTAGAGCACAGGACAGAGGTACCCGAAGCAAAACTCTCCCTGCCAAGAAGAGCGAGCGGGAGAGCCAGGCAGCCGCGGGGCAGGAGAGCTGTGTGTACAGGTGACTGGATGGAGCCGGACCAGTCAACATGGAAAACAGCAGGAAATATGGGTACGTGTAGCAGGAGCTGCAGCAGGTCTGGGGGGAGCCAGGCAGACGGCAATGCAGGAGCGGGGAACAGAGACAAAGACCAAGGCAAAAGGGACAACAAAGGGCGGAGAGGAGAGGGGCCGTGGGCAGGACTGGCCACCTCCAGCCCAGGAAACGTGATTTACACCAGCCCTGTTGCTCACTCCCCGGCCCATCTCCATGAGGGATGGGCGAGGGCTGCAAGGCTCTGCCAGCCCTTCCAGGGAAGGAGACCTTCACTGCCCAGGAGCAACCGGCGAAGGCTCTCCTGCCACCCCGCCAGCCTGGGGCATCGGCGCAGAGCTCGTGCCAGGCATCATGAATGGCCCATTAGCACAGAGAGCACAGGAATTAAAAAGCCTCCTGCGTGGCCAAGTCCATCACTCTGGGCTTGCAAGTGGAAGAGCGATGCTGTAATAGAAAACCTCCCCGCAGCTCCATCCAGTCTAAGAAGAATTAGATCAGAGCAGCTGAAATCCCCCAGTGCCAAGTGCTCCCAGCCTCACCGCCGGTGCAGAGCCCAGGGAGAGATGCAGGCAGGGTGCACAGGCAGGGGGTGTGGGCAGATCATGGCATCGCAGGCTTTGCCAGTGCGAAGATCTCGGAGGCCTCCCCCCACTGAGGGCAGCGCGTTGAGCACTGCAGGAGCTGGCGTGCTCCCAGCGAGGTTGACGTGAACCCAGGTAGGGAAAGGATGAGGCTCGGCTCAGCGGGTGCCCCACATCAAACCTGCCCAAGGCTCTGAGCAGAGTTGGGACCCAGCCTTGCCGGCAGCACTGCCTGCCGTGCCGCAAAGGCAGAAGGGCCCCAGCGCAAGCCCAGCCCCAGCGAGCAGCAGCATCGGCCAAGTCCCAGACTCCTCACCCACGCCGCCTCCCTCCGCTGGGCTCCCGCTGCCAGGGCTGAACGGCACGCAACGCCGTGGCTGCAGCAAACAGACCTCCTGCGATTCCCCCTAACCCTTTCTCACTGTGAGGGCCTTCCTACGCTCCCATCCAAGGAGGCACACAGGCATTTTTTTGCACGTTTTAAAGCTCTGTCACATCCCACTGAGCTCCTTCTCTCACCATCAGCTTTGAATCCACAACCCCGACTGTGGGATTTCCACCCGGCCACCGCCCCCGCCAGTGCAGCGGGGAGGGATTACGGCACCTCAGCTCAGTGGCAGCGATAATCCTCTGCCTTATCAGCGCGGGGAGCAGCCGCTGAGAAGGACGGCTAGAGCTCGCGGGGACCCCGAGGCCAGTGCTGCCCACCCCGGCTCCCAGCAGCAGGAAGGAGCTCCTGCCCGGCTGGAGGGTGCCGATCCTGCGGCAAACCTGCTCTGGCCGCTGCACCAAACCCAGCCATCAGCAAAGACTCTTTTCAAACAATTACAGCCCTATAGGTCGGGGCTTTACCCCCAGGAGATCCAGGCTGGTGGGGCAAGGGGACAGCCCTGGGGCAAGGAGACCAAGCAGGTGCAGAGCTGCCTTCTGCATTGATGCAATTAGTTAAAGCAGTTAAATCACAACTCAAAGTCAGTGCTAAACAAGTAGTGTTTGCTACAACAGCCTCCTCGCCTCTGCGCTCCCGTCACGCCCGTCAGACACTTGCACACCCCTTACTCCTCTTCCCCTCCGCCCCCCCAGCACATCTCATCTCTCCACTGTCCTGCAAACCCCCCCGCCCAGCCTGCCCTATTGCTGGGAACACGCAGGGCACCAGTACAGCAGAAGGATTTAATTGCATGTCAAAATTAAATCTCTTTTGATGAAGAACTATTCAACTACGGCTCTGCCTAATCAAATTAACAAAGTCTTTTTTGATTTTCAATTATCTTCTTCACTGGAACACTTTATCCGGTGCTCCTGCGATACAGCTGACAAGCCCCGACTAACAATTGAGGTGTTTTGCTGCGTTTCAGCAAGGCAGGGCAGCCACGGGAGCCCTCCTCCGCCTGCCCCCCCGCACCGAGCCAGGAAACAACTGGAGCAAACGCGCAAGGTTAAGTGACGCCCGCAGCCCCTCGCTGCAGCACAACCGGACCCCCGCCTCCACGGCTGGGGATGGACCAGCTCCAGTCCTCACCGGGATGCCGCCACAGCAGGCCCGGTGGAAGGGCTGCACCGGGACCATCCCGCCCACAGCACCCACGCAAGCGCTGCTGTAACACCCTCCCGGAGGCTGGAAGGGCTGACAGCCTGAAACACCCTCACCGTTACCCCAAAGCAGGAGCCCGGAGACCTGGGGACGGCCAGCAGCGAAGCCAGCCCTGCCACACCGTGCCCTGCCAGCAGCAGCAGGGAGAGGGGACCTGAGGGAGCCCACCCACGAGCTGCGGGCATCCTCAGCACCCTCCACAGGAGGAAAACCATGCAGACGCAAGCACCCGGTACCTCTTCAGCAGCACCCGTCGCTGCCCGCCTCCCCAGGGCGCCCAGACCTGCAGCACCCGTGTGCTCCCCAGCCCGCTGGAGCGTGCAGGCCCCCGAGCTGCAGCAGCAAGGCTGGAGCCCACCACAGGGGAGCCCAGCAGGACGGAGACTCATCCTGCCAGGGCCCCGCATTCACCACTGGCCAATGATCACTCAGGCATCACGCTTAAAGGTCAGTTAAGGAAGAGAATTGACTTGTGTGAAAATGTTAATAGAGAGGCTGGTGCATGCATTACAGGGAGAAGAGCGCCTGCCTGACCCTGGCAGAGGATGCAGCAGTGCCTGCAGTGCAGACCACTGGTGCTGACCACCCTGCCTGCACCCAGAAGGTGCCTGGACCCCATCTCCAAGGGGAATAGCTAGGCAGGGTCGAGGGGGCAGGAGATGTGCTAGCCTGTCAGACCGCAGCGGTGGGCAGCATTGCCTGGCAGAGGACAGGCAGATCCCGACAATTTGCAGGCAGCAGACGAGCACTGAGGCTGCCCCGAGCTGCCCAGCCCTGGAGCTTGCAGGCCCTGGTGCCTCGAGGGACGGCACCATCCCCTTCCCCTCCTACCAGGGACATCAGTTCCCTGGTGAGGATGGAGCTCCCCGTGCTCCCCCTCCTCACAGACCCCAGGGAGCTGCAGGAGATAACAGATGGGACCCAACCCCAGCACCCCAGACAGGGGCACATCCTGCACCCTGGCCAGCGCCAGCTCCCCCGAGCACCCTGTGCCAGCAGGGCTGCGCACACACACCACGGGCCCTGGAGGAGCTCCGAGCTCCCCGCAGCTGGAGAGAGACATTAAGCTGCGATGGCAGGACAAAATGTATTAAAAGATGCTAATTTAATTAAAAGAACACAACAATGGCTAAATTAGCAAGCGAAGGAGAACACCTATCAGTAATAAGGGTGCAAATACAAGAGCAGAGGGATGCAGCAAGGCCCCGTGGCAGAGGCACAGGCTGAGCCTCCCCACGGCACGAGGACAGGCTTTGAAGGACCATCTCACCTCCCCGTCCGGCTGCAGATGCTCAGTGCACGCAGCCAAGCGCGCAAGACTCTTCCCCCGGATTATCTTCCAACTTGCAGCCTTCTCCCTGCCACCGCAGGCATGCTGGGTAGCCTCCAGCAATTCCTCCTCCTCTCTAGCACAGTTTCTGCTCCCAAACACAAGCTTACAGCATCTAATCCTACTGCACGGTCTCTGGGGCAGGGAATAGGTTTTTATTGGTACCTTCCATTGCGTTTAAACAGCAACTGAGTGGAGACCTGCCTTCTCCCCGCAACGCCGGGGGAGCACGGCCCACGTTGCTGCGAGCGGGGGGAAGGAGGGACCCCCTTCTGCGGCTCCTCTGCCTGACCCCAGTGAGCTTCCCTGGCAGGCGCCCGGAGCGAGCTCCATCCTGCAGCGCTTGCAGAGGTTTAAGCGCAGCTTTATTGCCTTTTTCGCTTTATTAAGCTGTTTTCAAGGGAAACCATCTTAATTTGTATCGATCCCCGGGTTGAGCAGTGCCCCTGCCTGCGGGCTGGCAGCCGCCCCAGCGCATCCCCCTCCGGCCACCGCCGCCCAACGGGGCTCTGCCACGGTGCGGGGCTCGATCACGCGTGTTCCCCGCAGCACCGCTGGAGCGGCCGGCAGGGACGCAAAGCCCGGGCGGGCAGGGCAGGCAGCGGCGGGCAGGGCAGGCAGCGGCGGGCACCTCGCACCCACCGCAGAGCTCCCCGGCGGCTCCCTCCCAGCCCGGGGCCGCCCGCCCGCTCCCCGCAGCGACCCCGGCCCGGCGCGGGCAGCCGCTGCCACCTGCCGGCAGCCGGGCCCCGCCGGAGGGAGCAGCTCCCCGCCAGCCTCCCCTTCCCTTCCCTTCGTCCCTTCCCGGCTGGAGCAGCAGGGGCTGCCGCCAACGCCTACCCGGGGAAAACCGCCCGTCCCCTCCGCTCGCAATCTGTCCCTTTCTGTCACACAAACAAGCAGCCCCTCGCCCGCTCCCAGTGCCACACGCTGCCCATCACCAACACGTCCCGGCACTGAAGTCCATCGACAGCACATTCCCCCCCTCTAAGGCCCTGTAGTCCCATGGGTACAGCATTTGGAGATGGGACGCCCCAATGCGTACGCAAGTCTCCGTGTCCTGTACCCTTTATAACGGGATCACAACGCGGACGGATGCACGCACGGCTGCGTGTCAGATAACCGCGCACGTGCCAGACGCCTTCTGCAAGACAGAGCGGAGCGGGAGCACAGGAGGGCTCGCAGGACTCGCAGCAGACTGTACATAGGGTCTGGAGGCTGGACTGGTTTAGTGCAAACAGCTCCAGGATTCCCAAGTCCAGCCAGTGCCGGCAGTGCTCCCCAGCTGTCCCAGCACAGGAGAGCCACTCAGACTGCCCAAGCAGAGGCAGGGGGGGGGCCGAGCAGCAGGGACAGACGCCCTGGAAGCCCATCCAGTTCTGCAGCACCAACCTGGTGGCAGCAGGACACAGCGCAGCCTCCGATGGGACAACTCGCCCCGATTTTAGGGCTCTGCTTACCCTTTGGGTGACCTGGACTGGTGGGCCAGGAACAGCAGCCCCATCCCTCCTCCTGCCATCACCGGGTACGGCAGCGAGTGCGCAGAGGGGCTGGAGGGACCCACGGACACTGCTGCTCCTCCAGAACATCGGTTGCTTCCAAAGAGAGTATTTGATTCCTTCTTCATGGATGAAGGGATGGGCTCCCATTCCCAGGTCTCTCCACTTCCACTCCCTTTTGTGCATTTTCCAAAGAGGGGTTGATCACATCCTGGCAGATGCTGGGAGCAGACGCCTAATGGAGGCCATCTGCCACATTTCACAGGGAAAATTATTCAAACTCACTAGGACTTTAATTTAATCAGCTGGCACTGAAGTGGGCACTGGGCTTTCATGTGAGCAGGTGTGAGCACAAATCGGCAAAGGCAAGCGTTTCATCTCCATTCACCGAGCCCACAGAATAGGAGCTAATGGCGCTGCGTGGCCAGCGCGTCCACTGGCACTTTTCACCCACGTAAAGGCACGACTCGCACCACGTCTCGGGCACTCTGCTGCTGAGGAGCATTTCCATTAGGAAAGCTCCTCGAGTAAGCCCAGCATTCGGGAAACGCAGCACGTAGGGAAGATTCATTGTAGATGACACGAGACCAGATGGGGCATCGGTTACAAGGGGAAGGAGTCTGCTGGCCTCGCTCGCAGGTGCGTTCATCCCCACCAGCGTCCCTGCAGACCCGGCGTGCTGCTAATCTGAGGCTGAGCTGTTCAGAGGGAAAGAGCAGGAGGGAGCCCTCCCTGGGGAGCCGGCAGCTTCGTTCAGAGCAGCTGTGGGTGCTGGATGGAGTTTCCCTGCCTTCCCAGCTCCTTCCCATCCCAGATGAAGCCATCCCACCCTCGTTCCCCCAAATGCTTCTCATACACAAAGTGACAGATAGATTTACTGCAAAGAGGGGGAAGTGCCAGCCTGGCAGCTGGAAAAGGGGACAGGAGGAAAGGTGTCATCTGTGCTGCATCCTCCGAAATCTCTGCCTTACCCAAACAGGAGGCAACTTCCCCGAGCCCAGCGGCTTTCAGCTCAGATGCTCCTGCTGCACATGGTTACCCTCAAGGAGAGATAAAAACGCATCTGTCAAAGAAAGGAAGCTAACACAACACAGCTTCTGCTCCAGGCATCTGCACAGAGAGCCGGGATCTCCCTAAACCTCTGGTGTCTCCTCGCTGCCTCCGTCACAGGCCACGGAGGACGCGCAGCAGCATCCCACCACGGCTGCCCCACAAGCGCGCAGTGAGATCCTGCCATGGAGGAAAAGGTGAAAAGATACAAGTGCAACGCAGCACAGGGAGGGAGATAGGGACACGGGTCCTGGAAATGCTTCATTAAAGTCCTCATTTGATCACCGTAAACAGAACCTACCTGCGCTGCAGAGAAGGACAAAGCCTCCAGCAACCCCCTGCCAATCTGATCTATAGGAAAATTTCTTCCTGACCCCAAATCTGGGGGCACATTTACACCCAAGCCAGTAATTATGTCACATCATGCAAATACAAGGCATTTCCCGTGTTCGCTCCCATCAATTGTATCACTTTCTTCCCAGCATTACAGCATGCCCAGACTCAACTAAAACACATTTTATCAAGCATAAGCTCACCAACGATGGCCCCGCACAGACCCCAGGGTGCCCGTGGCCACACTGGGCTCTGCCACGCTGTTGGTTAATGTGCAGCCGAACTCCCACGGGCACCAGCTCCCACCACATCACCCCCTTCTACCAACTCCCATGGCCACTCCAACCACTATGTTCCTATTGCCACGCGACACGAACGGCATTTTCTGCCTTTTGCAGCAGTCACCCAGAAGCCTGGTACTACGTGTGCTTCAACTACTACAGGCAGGTTCGTTGTTCCCCCGCAGCGTGCCACCGCACGCCCCTCACTGGCGGGCTGATGCCGCAGGATCACTTGTCTAAGCGGTGCGAGCTCCAAGCCTAGGCTGAGCTCCCCTCCCCGGCAGGACGCTGCCACGGGTGGGATGTGGCGTGAGCAGCCAGAGCCCGTCCCTTCGGCACACACCCCCCCAGGGCAGCAGGAAGGAGCAAACCCAGGTTCTCTCATCCCTGGGGCCACTGGGAAACTTCACTCACCTGCCTACTTAGGTCCTCTCCAAAAGGCCATGATCCAGCTTAGCTGGAAAATCCATGGAGCTAGAATGAAATTGGGCAGAGAGGGAACAGGGATAACTTGGCAGCTGCTCACATTTAGTTTGCACCTTCTTTGCCAGTGTGGAAGGAAACAAACAACCTGTGAAGGGAATGGAGTGCAGTGATTCATTACCCCTGATGTGTGATGATGGCTTAATTATTTTTCTAACTGGGGAGAGACACTTTCTGACAGCAGGTGCAAATTAATTCTCCACTGTTTTAAGGAGTGATCGGCCCAGGACAAGCAGAAAACTGGAAAACCTAATTAAATCAGGAGCTGGGTGGAATAAATGGAGCGGGGAGTTTGTTTGCACGGTGCTGATGGATATTAACGATTGCTGGTGAAGGCACCAGGGCTCCCAACAGGAAAGTGGAGCTGTCTTAGTGGCTTCATGCACCCGGCCGGGCTTTGACAATTTTGGGCAGGAGGTGTCATGGTAGTCACGGCACGTGCTACAACTGCATACAGACGGGGAAAACCAGGGCTCTCCCTAGGGAAAGACATTTACCACTCCGCACATGTTGAACAGAGGAGGATGCGTTAGCAGGCTGCCAGCCAGATGTGCAGCACCAGGGACCCCCAAGTCCCTCCAGGCTTCGCATCCCTCGAGGGCAACGGGGCCCAGCACCCAGTTCCTGAGCCATCAGCACCCACCTGGGTAGCAGGACCAAGCAAGAAGCCTGTCCCATTTCTGCGCAACCAGAGCAGGGGCAGGTTAAGCATCTCGGGAGCAGCCAGTGCCTGCCTTCCAAATCTCCAGTCCAGGCTTCCAGAAGTGAGACAGGAGCTAACGCAGCTCTTCCCACCCCAGCTCCAGCACCGCAGAACAGCGCCTGCACACGGAGCCAATGCTGTCCGCTGCTGCGAAGGAGCATGAAAAATAACCAACACCTGAAGGGTTTTGCCACGGGGGGGAGCAGCCCAGGACTGATCGGAATATCGTTAGCTCTGTAATCAGGGAGGAAAGAGTTTATGTTGAACGGTTGCCACGGAAACACTATTTATACTTTCCTGCAGCTCCAGATCCTGGCTCTCCCAGCCCAGCTCCTCGACCCCAGCTGCCCAGGCGGCACGGCCTTCGCAGAGGCCGGGGGTCTCCATCGCACCCTCCCTTCGCTCACGCTTCAGCCCCCAGGGGCTCAAGCCCCTTCGCAATTGCCAGCAAGATTCCCACAGCCTCGGGGGGTGCCATTCCCCAGCTGTATCCCAGAGCATCTCCAGGGATTCTGAAGGGAAGCGGTGCCTGGAGCCTGCCCTGTCCCATGCACATGGCACAGCTCAAGACCGCCATCCCCTCCGATGGGCTGTCAGGCTGCCCCTGCCCAGCAGACCTGCAGCCAGGAGAGCACTCGGAGCTCGGCCTTTGCAGAGCTGCTCGAGAAGAGCCAAGCAAGCCCACAGCAGAGATCGCTGGTCCCCAGCACACGTGCCTGCCTCTGCAACATCTGAGCCCCAGCTCAGATGATGCAAAGCTGAAAGTGGGGGAGATCAGCAGCATCAGGGGTTAAACTGGTGCCCTGTTCTCCCTGCTGACCCTCCTGCCCAGGGATGCTGCTGTCAGAGGAGTTCACACCTGCCCGTGGCT
This sequence comes from Nipponia nippon, assembly GCF_047370975.1. NCBI lineage: Eukaryota > Metazoa > Chordata > Aves > Pelecaniformes > Threskiornithidae > Nipponia > Nipponia nippon. The sequence goes on from NW_028262330.1 coordinate 5,192,489, forward strand.
CTCAGCCCCTGCTCATCCCACCCCACCACCCCAGTGGGGCCCTCCCGCCTCCCCCCAGACTCCTGGGCTGCTCTGCCAGTCATCCCCCCGCTCCAACACACCAGCAATGCTGGGAAAAAGAGCCCTAATTGCTTCTTGTTTCTCTGCTTCTCCCATCATTAAATCCCTTCTTCATCCCTAATAGTTTGGGATTATATGAAGGTTAATATGTTTCAGGTTCCACACAAGTACAGCTAATTAACAAACAGTCCCCTCAATTCCCTTTAATGCCTACACATGTAATGCGATCGCTGCAATTACCTGCTTCCCAAAGCCATTACAAACCACAGAAAATTAGCTGGAACAGGTGATAAAAACCTTCTTTTATTGGTTCATAAAAGGAGCTGATCTCCAGGCAGCAGCTCCCCACCACGCAGCTGGAAGGGGCCAACACCCTTGCCCAGGCAGCCCAGCCAGGATCACTCCCTGCTCCCAAAGAGCCCTCAAACACCATGTACTCCAGCCCTGAGCTTCACCTTCCCTTGGGTGGTTAAGCCCAGACTCGCTGCTTCAGACCACAGCACTTAGTAAGAGCCAACCCTGCTTTCTACTGATGAAAATGAGTCTGTAATTAAAGCAAAACCCACCCCAGATGCTGGGGGTACCCCAGGCGAGGGAGCAGAGCTGTGCTCCAGAGGGACACCCTCACATACTTGGTCACACAGGGTGAGAGCAGAGCCAAAGCCCATCCTGGCCCAGGGTCCTCGGGGCTGGCACGTTTGTCACCGTCCTGAAGTAGAGCTGAGCCACCATCCCTAGGGACACACAGCTAATGCATGCACCCAGGGACGGGCCCTGGGAAAGGGAGAGCTGTTCAACATCCACCCCCAGAGGGAAAAGGGGAGGGAACCTAAAAAAGCAGGAGAGCCCTTATTCACCTCCCCATCCTCCCAGAGAAAGAGCATCCTCAACAGACTTCATGAGGGACCACGGATAAACCTCCTTCACCCTCACTTAGCCCCGGCCAGCGCTCTCTGCCTGGGGAGCTGCACTATTCCTGCAGCAATCGAAACGCTCGCAGTTAAAACTACTTCATGTCTGCTTTCGGGAGCCACAGAGGGAGAGACCCAGTGCCAAGGAACACAATGAGCTCTCAGCAAATTGCTCCATTGGTCTATTCGCCCTCGTTAAAAACCTGTACCTATCAGGCAAGTTTCAATTTCCAGCTACTGGATCTTGTTGTGCCTGTGCCTGCCAGATGAAAGAGCTCTCTAATAATCAGCATCCCCTCTGCTCCTTTATTTACACTGCAGCAGCGATATGCGGGCCCTCTCCAGAGCCTGTGACCCCAGGGAAGCACCAGCTGCAGACCCCAGCCGGGCACAGGGCTTCTCCATCACCTGTGCCCAAGGCGAGCCACAACCCGGCCGGGCAGGCGATGGCGGCAGCACCAGGGGAGCAGCAAGCACCATCCTCCTCTCCCCAGCACACAGATCAGCCGGGAAACCAGTCCCCCAGGGCTGTTCAGAGCGAACAGATCAGCTCAGCAGACATAAGGGACCCCCTCACCCAGCACAGCAGGGTGGTAGGGCACAGCCCAGGCATCCCCCCAGCATCCAGCATCCCCCTGCTTTCCGCTGGGGCTCAGCTCCCAGCTCCTCCAGCACTGGCACGGCCACAGCCTTCCCGAGGGAAGCACACTGCAGTTCCTGCCAGACAGGGGCAGGCAGGGTCCCAGTGCGAGTGGGGTCACCGTCCAGTTCCCAAAGGCAGCTGTAAATCTGAAAGTCTTAGGCTAGTCTTTAGCAGACGTTTATCTGTGTCACGCAGCCACCAGAGCCACGCGCAGTCCATGGCCACACAGCGGGCATGTCATGGGTCAGGGCATGATGCCCAGGCAGATACCCAGCTCTCAGGGGTCCTGTTCATCACACCCCATCCCACAAGCACCGGGCAGCCTCTCCAGAACTGCATCTTATCTTCTCAGCATCCTCCCCGAGTGCCCAGAGCACCCTCCAGTGATGGACCTCCTATGCAAGAGCTTCTTATAAATGTAAATTGGGAACAGCCTCACAGCACAGGAGGAAAATCACTGTAAACAAAATCTCTGTTGCTGTGGAAACCATTAAAAATAGATTCCCCACGCTCCTCCTTTTGTGCTGGGTATTATACAGCTGGGTTCCTTCATTCCACATTATTATTACTTTTTAATTATGAATAATTTCCTCCCTTCTATAGGAAGATGGAGTAAAAACCAGAACTTTCAAAACGAGGGGCCTTTAGGATATGTTTCAACATGCAAATGAAGGCAAACATGCATTCTGTAGTGTTTACGCCACAGGGTAAAAATCTTTCTGCATTAACCCTTCCCGTGCCACGTTCCCTGTTTTCTCCCCTTTCCTTCAGCCAGGAACGCCGGGGCGCCCTCAGTCCCGCAGAAAGTTGGCTCAAGGATGAAGGCAAAGAGCAGCAGCACAGATGCGTGGGGCAATGCTCCATCCGTGGCGGGGCACTGTGACAAGTCGGGTGTGCTGCTCTCCTGCCAGCCCCACCACGCTGGGGCAGACCAGCCGCTGCCACGCTTGTCTGCCCAGTCGTTGCACACCTCGCGGCAGGGATGCTCTCACGGCAAGGACCAGCTTTGCCTTCACAGGAGCAGTCCTCGATGCTCAGAAACGTCACAACCAGCACAACTTCTGCTGCCTCAGCTCCTGGTGCAGGACAAACCGCAAGCGTCGGGCGAGCATCGCAAGCAGGGAGGGAAGGGGCACGCTGCCCCACGGGGATGGGGCACGAGTCCCCGTCTCGCTGAGAAGTGACAGAAATCCCACTTAATACCGCTGTCCTGTGGCACTCCCCTCTGATACAGGATTCAGTCCCTGAGCAGAGGAAAGATTTAAAATTATTTGGAAAAATATGGGATCTGGGAAGATGGTCCCATTCCAGAGTCTGACTCAGTCACTATTTGCAGCCCTGGTCAGCAGGAGAGGATGCTCCTCCATCGGGAACGCAGTCAGCCACCAGCACCATGCTGGGTGCCAGCTGAGGACCTGGCAGCAACGCACCACGGGCAGCTCCTGCCCAGGCCTGCCAGCAAGCGGACGCCTACGTCCCCCAGCACACGTGGGCCAGGCGGAAGGTTCCCAAGCAGGCTGGCCCCGGCCCACGGCCATCGGTTCGCTGGCTCTGCACAAATTTCACGCTGCCGTGGAGGAGCAGATGGATGGCCCTGGGAACCCTCCCAACACACGCTGAGCGAATGTCCTGCCTGCTCTGACAACGTGCTGCCTGGCTCCGCACGAGCCGATGGCAGAGGTCAGACCCCCATGCCTGCCCCGGGATGCTGCTGAGCACAGCACACAGGGCTGTGGGACAGACATCTGTCCATTTGTCCATGGTGACCCAGCTCAAGATAAGGAGCTGCACAAGCAACAGCCAACCCTGACACGTCAAGGACACCCCAATCCAATTTCATCCCCCCAGAAGGGCACCGGGTCTCTCGATACAGGAGGGAACATGACTTACTTTGACTTCAGGAAAGTTTCTGATAGCCCATTACACAGCACTTGTAAATAAAGCAAAGCAGCATGGTCTAGCCAGAAGCACAAAATGGGCTGGAAAACCACAAGCAGGCCTGTCTTTGGAGTGTCTGATTTTCATAATTAAGCACAGAAATTTTTCTTCTGTTTCCTGCAGATAGCAAACTGCGACAGGGCTAGACCTGGGCTGGGGCTGGAGGGGAGAGGGCAGAGGCTGCCCTGCAGCAGGCAGGAACCGCAACCAGCAAACGCCGAGGAGGGGGCACCCAGGTAAGGGGCAGCCTTTTCAGGAGAGAAGTATTTATTGTGGATGCCAAGACAAAAATGAGCAAGCCCCAATACACCACATGGAAAAAAAAGGCCAACAACGCATCAAGATGCATGAAGAGAGAATCACTCGCAAGACAGAGCAACTCTGCCCATCACTGGTTGCACATTGGCTGCAGATCCGTCTCCCCTGCAGCGGCACAGACCCATGACCACACATCACACGGAGGACACAGAGACAACAGGAACCACCCAACCCTTCCTCACCACCTCCCGGGGGGTGACTCCCGGGCACACCCAGAGCACAAGCAGGCGGCCAAAGGGGCCCGAGCCCAAAACCTCCTGGGAAGCAGCCCTCTGCCAGAGCGTGTTTCCAGCAGAGGCTCCCATGGTGCTCCGGCAGCAAAGCTCTTGTGCCAGCCCATGGCATCATTCGCTTTCTTCTTACCCAACTTCTGAGGGCGATTTTAGCGTGCTGTCGCCTCCTTCTAGAAATCCCCAGAGAAAACAAGATTCCTTCTGTACAGCAACGAGCTCTCTCGATTCCCATTTTCAAGTGCTTTAGTACTCCGTCTCTCCTGCTGTAACCTAAATTTTAACCTAGCCCCCAGTATCAACACTGAACATTATTAGTTATTACAGCTTAGGGCTAGCAGGGCCATTAGACCCAGTGAGCACAGCGCCCAAGGAACACGGGCCGAAGACAGCCATGCTCTAATCCCATGTTCATTCAAGCTACTGCATCCCTGCCAGACAGATATCCGAGTTTGATCCAGAGATGTCAAGTGATGGAGAATCCCCCACAGGCTTAAGCTGTTCCAGTGGTTAATTACCTTCCCTGATAAAAATATGCACTTCGTTTCTAGTCAAAATTTGTCTAGCTTGAGCTTTCAGTGCCTGGATCTTGTTATGTCTTTTCCCTGCTAAATTAGAGCGCTCTGTACCCACAGAAATCTCTTGATCACAGCCTAAAACAACCTACGTCACAAAGCCACCTCTTAAACTTCTCTTGGATGAAAAGTTCAACCTACTTAGGCTACGTCTCCCACAGCAGAGCAGATTTTCCAGACTGTGAACCATTTCTGTAGCTTTTTTCTGCACATTTCCTATTTCATCAATGTTTTTCCAGCACGGACACCAAGAGCGGTCCCAGCATCCCAACAATGCTGCCAGCACTCCCATCACACACACGCACCTTTCCTCACCCACGGGCTCGCTGCGCAACTACGGGAAGCCTTTCCATCGAGCCATTAGCAGATTGCAGCCACAGCCACCCTAATGCAGTGAAGGGACCTTTAGCATCCTGCCCCGGTGCTAGGGCAGAGGGAAGATGGCCATGGAGCGAGGCTGCCCACACCCCCCCTGCACCGGCTCCTGACAGCTTGGCTTCTGAGCAGGACAGTCCCCAAGCCCCTTTGCCCAGCCAGCGAGCTGCACCCGGGCCAAGGGGACAGATGAAGCCGTTGCCGCCCCAGCGTCGCTTCCTCCAGGCTCAGCGAGCCAAGTCACAGGTTTGTCACTGTCACTCTGGGTGGAGGAAACGGCCCCTCAGGGAGCAAAGCAAGGGCAGCTCCAAGTGCCTTAAAAACACCTTGGGAGCCTGCCTTTGGGGGGGGGGGGGGGGGGCGGGGTGCTCAGCAGCCAGCACAGAGGAGACCCAGGGCAGGTCTCCTGTACAGCACCCAGCGCCCATGGGGCACCTGGCTTTCCACCAGCCCTCCTGGTGCCAGCCACACCAGTGCCCACCCAAAAGACCACCGAACAGCACCCAGCCTCTGCTCCCCACCCTGCCAGGGAGCTCTGCAGCACCTGAGCCCCCAGCCAACCTGGGACGCACCCCGCACAACGGGGCTGCCGGCACGGACGCGCTGCGGGAAGCCGCACAGGGCTGCGACTGCCGGGAGGGCAGGAGCTGGGAGCAGCTCCTCCCGCAGCGGGAGCAATGCCAGGGGGAAAGGCAGGCTACCGAGGCAAAAACTTCAGCATGCTGACCTTCACCTGAGCAACAGCCCAGCAAGTGGGCTGCACGCAGGGACAGGCTTCTGGGAACACGCTCATGAAGTCAAATAAACCCAGGGCAGTCCCTGGCCCTGGGACCAAAGCTGAGAAAAGAGATAAACCAGCAGATCACGGGGAATACTCACAGGTTGCCTGGCTCCCATCAGCACATCCACTCCAGTCAGACCAGCCACGAGATGCACAGAAACCCCCAAAATCCTCCCCGGCTCCAGGCCGGCAACAGCCTCCCTCCCCGCCGGCACAGGGTGCGGAGGAGCAGCCTGGGGAGACACAACTTTCTGTGCTCTCCGTCAGGCAAGGTCCTGCTCCAGCCACAACTGCATCCTTATTTAATTCACAGCAATTATACTCACATTCTGCTAGACAAATAGATTTTACAAGCCCTCAGTTAAATGTGGATAATTACGGCTGCCTGCACCAGGGGACAGCCCTGCCCGGGCTCAGGAGGAAGAATCACATCCCGATTCCACTAATGCTGTAAATTAGCAAGGAGCGTCCCAATGGCAGCAGAGTAATTACCAGCTATTGCATCCCCATCTTCCTGTGGGCTGCTGCTCCCGCGCTCCCCCCACCCCGCATCTTCCTCCCTCGCAGTATGTGTGTGTTTTCAGGCATATGCTGCTGTTAATGGGGCTTCTGTCACTTCAGCTGCTGGCAGAGATTATTTTATCTCGGGAACCCTCTCCCAGTGCCAGAACACAGGCTTTCAGCTCTAAATCATCCATGGGGAACACACAGGTGCGGGGGAACAGAAGATGAAAGCGTCAACTTTTTGATCACACCAGTTGTGCTGGGCAGCGCCTGCCACAATGGCTCCAACAGCAACGGGCAGGAGGGGGGACCCAGCGGGACAAGCCCCCGGCAGACCCCCGGGAACGCACCCAAGCCCAGCAGGCACAGAGAGGGCACCGGGAAGGAAGGAGGGGGCACAACCACCCAGATAGGAGCAGAGAAGAATATTTGGTCCCCAGCTATCACAGGGGGGGCCAATGCAGAAGGAGCCCTGGGGCAGGAGGGGACAGGCTCCAGCCTCGCCAGGACACCCAACAGCAAACACCAACTACGCCATATGGTCTGCAGAAGGACATTAAATCTGACCTCTGTTTTAACAGCCAGGTAAATCGAGGTACAAAGCAGGAAAGGAAAAACAAAAAAAGAAAAATCCATTGAGAGACTAAAACAAGCACAAAATTCCCTCCACAACCGCACTAACCTTTCCTATATCCTCGCCGCGCTGCTGCACTTGCAGGCTAGAAGCAGAGCTCTAAAACAGCCCTCCTGACACCAACACCCCCCCACCCCTCCTTGGGGGGCTCTTATAGGGCTGCAGCACCGCTCCCCGCCCCGAGCCCTAATCGCTCCAACCACCTGCAGATGTGCCCAATGAAGGAGAAAGCCTTCTGCAAAACGAGGGAAGCCCCATTTCAGGCAGCTGCTAGCTATCCCTGCTGGCACTGCCAGGGACTCTCCCGCAGTCCCAAGCCCCTCTGAAGCTGGCAGGTAACAGTGCAGCGGGTCAGGGAGCTGAGGGCTCCCGAGCCTGTCCCTGGGCAGGGGACCTGGCTGGGGACAATTCCCATCGGTTGGCATGACTGCAAGCAGGCTGCGCCACGTGGAGTCCCTGCTCCTCTCTCCCCACCTGCAGCCGCCGCAGAGGAATAAAGATAAATAAGAACACCAGGATGAAATTGCTACATTTTTCAAATCGATCTGTCAAAGCGAACCCGTGCAATCCAGCCTCCTGCGGCCCTGCGCTGACGCCGGCATCCAACGCCGGGCAGAGCCATCTCTCGCCAGCCCCTCCGTGCGCCCAGCTCAGCTGCACCAGACACCCTCAGCCAGCACCTGAGCCGCCGCCAGCGCCGCGCACGCCGCCCGCAGTGATGCCTGGGGCCACGGGCCGTTTGCAATGATTTATTGCGGTATCGCCCAGATGAAGGGAGGAGGATGCGGAGCGGCATCACTCCCCTCCCGCCGCGAGCAGCACGCGGGAGGAGGACGGGTCACGGGGCCGTCCTGCAGCAGGGATGCTGAGGGAAGCAGGGCCACCTCCACACCCCCAATCTGCGTGCGGGGAACCAGCTCAACCCCTCCAAACCTCATAAGATCCCAGCTCAAGCTCTTCTTCTGGTGCCTGAAGACAGACCAGGCGGCGACTCTACAACCCCTCGGAGAGCTCCAAAACCAGGACTCAGGGGGACAGATTCAGTGTCTCCCCACTGCTCCCCAGCTTGTCAGACCTCCTCAGTACCTGGGCACTTGCTAAGATACTTCAGAGCCTGTGTGTGAGCAGGGCTTAGGCTGCGGGTGCCTGGGGGAACACAGTGCACCTCATTAAAATAATTAGTTTAACGTAGATGGGAAGAGGAGAGCAGAGGCAGAGGTGAGTGGCGCTCCCCGTGTTGAGCACTGGCTGCCGGAGCCCCGCGGGGGAGATCAGACCCGACAGCCACAGAGATGGACGAGTGTGCAAATGCCGATTTACCCAGCATGGCAGGCGTGCATCCTCAACTCATGCTGCATTCCTCTTCGCAGCCTGCTCATAGCCTCTGCTGCGGGTCCACGTGATGAAACTGGGAATACTCCCGCTCTGGGCAAGAAGGCCAAGCACCAGGCAGGCAACACCGGCAGCAGCGCTGCAATGCTGCGGGGCAATGGGCACCGCGAGCAGCTCGCCGTCATGTTCCAGCCCCCAGCCCCGGCAGCACCGCGGGCTCTGCCCGGCACTGCCATCGTGTGCCGGAGCACCGCCGACACTCCCGCTGCCCGGGCACTGTGCTTGCACCCCCGAGGAGAGGGGGGCACTGCTCCATGGCTGGCATGGCGGTCGCTAGCATACGGAGGCTCTGCAAGGCTCCTGCCAGGGAAAGCTCATGCACTTTACCACTGCTGAGAAGCTTCTGTGTTCCTGAAATATCATCTTCCCCTGGGCAACTTCATATGCAAGTCTTGGGACTTGCCGGAGCATTAAATTGACATCTAGGTCAGAGTAAGGAATAACTCAACGCCTCCAGGAAAAAGGGTTTTCCTTTCACATCCCAGCGCCTCCTCCACCAGCTCGATACCCAGACCAGGAGCGAGCACTTAACATGGGTGACCACTTCAAGCCTAGCGTGAAGCAGGCTGTGGGGGTGGAAAAGGGATTAAAAAAAATTCTGAGACCTTGTCTAGAGATAAGCTGCCATTTCTGGAGTCCTCTCGGCTCTTTATGGTCCCCGGAGTAGCACCTCTGCAGGAAAAGGCACTTGCAGAATTTAAAGCCCCGGTGGAACCTGGCTGGACACAGACAGACCGCCTAGACCTCGACCAGGCAAACAGATTCTCACCATATTTTGCGTGGCAGATGCCATGTCTAAGAAACAATGCTGTGCACAGAAGATGTGTCCTGGCCGGCTATACCTGTGACCTCGGTGGTAAACAGCATCCCCTGCCTCAGCATCCCCTGCCTCACTGTGCAAGCTCCAGCCCTGCCTGTGGCTCCTGGATGGTGCGGTTATTTACAGGGGTCCTGGGGAGGGGTACGGAGGAGGGATGCATCATGCTCCAGCAGCACAGACCGCACGGCATGCAGCACTGCCGAGGGTGCCTGGAGTGGCCACGGCCCCTCCGCTTCTCAGGAGGGAGCACCCAGCCACCGGCAGCCTCACGGTCAGGTCCGACCCCCCAGGGCTGCCCCAGCCCTCGCAGAGACCCGCAGCCTCCACAGTGCCCACCCCGCACCACTGGCTGCAGGTCTCGTGGGCTCCAGCGCTCAGCTGGCAGCTGCCTGCCTGCATATCTTTAACGCAGCGGCTTGCGTGCGCCGGCCCTGCTCCTCCAGAAATGCAGAAAGCCGATTAAATAAATAACGCTTGCTAGGAAGGACAGCTGAGGGACCAGAGAGCCCCGGGCTCCTGCGGGCAGCAGCTGCTGGTCGCTGCCACCCTCAATCCCTGTGGCACTGGGGAAGGGTCAGGCCAGTGCGGCAGGTGGGGAAGGAGACCCTGCCCTGTTATTTTAACACCATCACGCACACTTCTCTCTACAGGAATGGGGGACGACGAGGCAGGACTTTGCCTGACGAAGTGTCCCGGTGGCTGCGCAGCAGGAGCGGGGCATGATAGATCATAGGAATAAACCCAGGAGAAGGGTGAGACAAGCAATCAGCAGAGACCAGCTGTAAATCTCAGCGCTGATGGGGCTGGAGATGAGCTGGCTGGCTTTCGGGGGGGGTGAGCGAAGAGTGCGATAACAAGAGCCGTGAGCGGTGCCGGATCCTGCGTCCCAGCTGATGCAGAGGCCTCGCTGTCAGGGAGACAAAGTGGAACCGCTCAAGTGCATCATTGATTTTTAATAAAAGCAGGTAACACTCTGGAAATCCAGCATTTGGCCCCATTTTCTCTTCCCTGGTCGCCCCATCTCCCCCAGCCCCAGCTCGCTCCATCTGACAGCACTGCCCTGGGGCCGGGGGTTCAGCACAGACCCTGCTCCCACGGGATTGCCCAGCGCAGGGCTGCTGCCTGCCTGTTCTCCTCTGCCAATCCCTGATAGATGGTTGCAAGGATTCACATCGACCCTGCAGGAGCAGGCGCTGCCCGCAGCCATGCTAGCTGTTGGACGCTGTCTCCACGCTGTCACTTTGCCAGAGATGGGTGCCCTGCTCTGCCACGGTGACTGAACCCCGCTGGTGGGGCCCTCATTAAACACCAGCAATTGCACCAGCGAGGAGAAACGGGAAGATGCGGGGAAGCCCAGGCCACGGGACAGGCGGAGGGGACAGGTCAGGGCGTGTGTGCACACCCAGGGGCAGGAGCCGCGGGAAGGCAGGGCTGGCCCCGCTCTCCTGCAGGAAAGCTCGGCGTACGGCAGCGCGTGCACCTCTCCCCCGGCGTGTCACGATGATTGAGTGCAGGATGCAGGCACCATAATGGTTTCATCAACTTAGCTACTTTTTATGAGAAATTTGTTCCAATACCTTCCCTTTCCCCGGCTGCTGTCACCTTAACAGATGCCAGACCAGAAAGAATAATAATCCTGGCAGGAAACTTTGAACCAGAGTGAGCGGCTTCCCGGGGAGGGGGGCAGGAGGTGGGAGAAAAACACAGTTTTGCAGGAGCTCAGGACCACTCAGAGCCGCCCCAGCCTGACACCGCCAGTGTTGGAAGATTCACTTGTGCCCTCCTCTTCCTCCCCGGGGGGGAATTGCCTCATGCAGATGTGCTGTAGTGCTGGTGAAACACAGCTTCGGCCAGGAGCCCTTCAGCCCCAGTCCCATCCATCCTGCCTCCCTGCCCACTGGACCAGCCTGCCACAGCAGTAAGCACCTAAAATGTGCCTCCTCCCTTCCTGACACAATTCCCGCACCTATTTCTGTCCCTGACACCTCTCGCCCTCCCCTGCCGCTCTGCTCGCTCCCCCAGCCCCAGGCACCCCATCCGCGGTGCTGCCGAACGGCTCAGTGCCGGCTGGCGAAGTGCCCGACCTCCCGCTCCCCACTCCCACGCTCTGCTCAGGCGCTGAGCTATGCCCCCGAGCACCCTGCCACTCACTCCGTCCACCCACAACCTTCCCAATTAACTCCAGTGCCTGCCTCCTGCCTGCTCCAGCCAGGCAACAGCCCGCTGCAGCCTGCGGGCTCGGGAGATGCACCCTGATGAGGTTTGAGACACTGGCTTCAGCAACGATAAACTGTATTATGGGTTAGGCACAGCCACGGGGTCCCCCACCCAGCTACGTCCGATGCTCTGCCAGGGATCAGGCACCAGCAGCCCTACGGCTGATGGACCCCATGGCTGATGGAGGGCAGAGCATCACCGCAGCCACGGTGCACAGCGCAGCGTGGGAATGCCTCCACCAGCCGGCTCTCCCCTTCTTCTCTTTCCCCAATCTAGGGAGGGTTTTACACTGACAACGAGCTAAAGCAAATGGTGACAGCAGCCTGCAGGCGATCCTGCCAATTAGCAGGATACAGCCCAGATTTACCACTCATCCCAAGCGCTGCGAGGTCCGGGGCTGCATCCCTCTGCCCCGCAGCAGGACCACGGCGAGGGCAGGGAGACAGCGCAACGCAGGCTCCGGCAGCCGGCACAGCCCGTGCCCTGGCAGCAATCAGGCTGCAGGCAGGCAATGGTGCGGGCAAAGACCCGCAGGACACACAATCCCTTCCCAGAAGATGTAACCCAGTGGGTGGTGGGACAGTCCCCACCGAGGTACAGTTTCCATTGCCCAGCCCCTGGGAGCTGCTTTAAGCTGAGGCTGCCCCAGTCCTTGCCTGAGCAACAGCCCCCCCGCCTGGGGCTGGGCAGGGGGCTGCCCCAGGGTCCCCCACATCTCCCCACCCGCTCGTTGCTCCCGGTGCCTCCTCCCTTTCCTTTTCTTTCCACACCCCAGCAGCGGTCTCGCCGTGTGCCAAGAGCCACAACACCAGCGCGCTCCCACTAACAGCGCCTGTGAGATCCCCCTCGCCTGCCTGCTCCGCTCCTGCCTTCCTGCTGGTCTGCCGAGGCCACGCCAGGCACAGGGGACCCACGACGCCCTCTGGCACCTCTAAGAACAATTCGTAAATTATTACTGTGCTTGCAGACACCGACCAGCCACAGCCGGGTATGCTGGCTCGCATGCACCCACACACACTGCCCTGACCGAGCAGAGCCGTTGCCATGCTGCTATCCTGAATTTCTTCGCCATGGCATTTAGAAGACTGTTCCTTCCCTTTGGGAAATGAAAAACTAAGCATCATCATCAGTCTAACGAGAGGGGAGAAATCCTTTCCCCAGCAGGCCAAGTCGAACGTTTGGCACTTGATAACAAACTGCAGCCACATGCAGACTACATCCCCATCTCCAGCCCCCTCCGGCCCCTCGCTCTCCGTAAGGATGCGCAGAAGAGCCTGGCCTGAGCCCCTGCGCAGAAGCTCCCTCCAGCCCTTCGGCCTCCCGCTGCTCCCCCAGCACTTGCAAGCTGCAGGTGGGTACAAGTCGGCTCAGCAATAGTCATCGCTTTCGATGCACGTCTGCATCTGCCTGTGTAACAAGCAGCCCAGCACCGCGTCTCCTGGATGGACTGGAGCCACACCTGCCCACAGAACAGCTACAGAGGTAGCACGGCTATGAGGACCAGCACAGGCAAAGAGCCAGCGCCAGGCAGAACAGACACAGATGTGGCAGAAGGGAAAAAGCCATATTTTATTGTGCCCCATGTCCTGCTGCCAAACCCCCCGGCCACCACTCGGCAAGGTCAGACACAGCCAGCCTGCCTGGTGATCCATCACTCGGCTCACCCCAGCGTCCTGCTCTGGGAGCACATCCCATCCCCAGCCTGTAACACGGCGAGCACCGGGGGACAGCGCGGGCAGGAGGCAGCGGCACGGTGCCACCGCGGGCTGTACAGCAGCACAGGTGGGTGGGCAGCCGCGGGGCAGCACGGTCACCTCCTGCCGCTCCTGGCCAGGTGGGGACAGGCAGGTCTGCAGGCTCCAGGGACACCCCAGACCGATCCCCACACCGAGTCCCTGGGCATCAATGACAGCTGGAGCAGGCGGAGGAAGCGGGACAGGCAGGAGAGGCTACCAAGGCAGCTTCCCCCGAGCGCAGCAAAACACCAGGAGCTAATCTGGGGATTCCCAAGGCTGCGAGTGCCAGACCTGCCCTCGTGCCTGCCTTCTCCTGCGAGGAGCTGCTGCTTTGATATGAGTCATCGCTGGAAGACGAATTCTATTTAAAGGACGTTATTCGTAGAAAACTGAGTTTTAATAACAGGGCATCAAACGAGGAGAAAATACCAAACTTCCAAGCGGAGCTAAGTTTCCGTATGTTAATTTATACAGCACATTCACTGCTTGAAGGAATAAAAATCACGCAGAGAGCTCCTTTCTCTGACAAAGCAGCAAAGGGAGCCCTCTTCTGCTCCCTGCTCCTGCCGCACCAGAGCATCTCCTGGCCACGGAGAGCGGGAGTCGGGGCCGGCTGCCCTGGCCATGGCTACGGCCGCCGGCACGGCTCGGGGAGCGAAGGCTTTGGGCTCGCGAGCCACCCCGCGCCGCTGCTGCGCTCCCAAGAGCCTTCGGGCTTAGTTTAGCCTGCTGGTGGGAGGGCGGGAGGAGACAGTGCTGAGCTCGCTTTAAAAATAGATCAAACCCTCTGCTACGGAGCCATTTTATTAGAGCAGCACAAGCTGTCGGGCTGGTGACACCTATGTGAACACTTGGGTAAGTTTTCCCAGATGAATTTGAAAAGCGAATGAGGGGAAGAACGACAAAGACGGCAAAGCAGACTTGTTTTCCAACAACAAAAAAGACGGAGGGGAGAAGCCTGCACGCACTTGTAGCCACTCACCTTGTCCCCAGCCCACATCTCCCGTGCAGCACCGGGCGCTCTGGGACCAGCTCTGCAGCGAGGTCTCATCCCAAAGCTGCCTGCTGCCCGCCGGTCCTCTCCCTGCTGCCTTCTGGATCCTCTGCCCACTGCCCACCGGCTCCTCTGCCCAACGCGGTGGCTCCCATGCCCCCTCCCTTGCCATGCACCATGCCCGGCTCTGGCCAGGGCCAAGGACACCTCTAAAAGGGAGACAGAAGTGCGTTCAGGTCTGCCTGTGCTGCAGCAGAGCAACAGCTGAGCCTCACCCCGGCCTGGTCCAGCTGCCCTGGAGCCTTTTCTGGGCCGATCCCAAACCCCGGCAGCGCCGCATGGCAGCCACGGCTCAGTGACACTGCCAGGTGCCAAATCTGGTGAGAACACGGACAATCGAAGCAAATCAAATCCCATGGTTCTGAATTTATACCAGAGCTCCCCAGTTTGCTGGGCTGCCGGATGCGGCTGCGGGAACCGCAGGTCCTGGGGCGCACACCCACTCCGGGGGGCTGCGCCGGTGCAGCCCCCAGCCCGTTCACCATCACCAGCCCTGCCAGGCTGCTGCAGCTGGAGAAGCACCTGGCGATGGCAGCTGACAAACCCTTCCAGCCTGGCCCTGAGTCAATCCATCACCTGATTTATTTGACCGCCCGCAGCCTCTCCCCCCCTGCCAGCACACGGCTCTGCCTCCAAGGGAGAAACAACTGGGCCAGGGTCCAGCTCTGCCAGAATTTAAAAAGTAATCAGTAACAGGGGTCACCTTTCCCCGAGTGCGGCTCGCTCCGCTCCCACTGCCATGAACACTGGATACAGATGTGGAAAAAAAGCCAGAGATAGAGCACGCTGGCCGCAGGTCGGTACTGACTGGGGGAGCACATGGCTAATGCGGAGGCTTGTCTCTGCCTGGACAGTGGCACAGCGTGGCTGCCGACTAGCAAAAACACCGGCCTGGTGTCCAGTGACATGGTGGGCTGCACAGGGAAGGAAAGTGGAAAGGGAGATAGCCGAACCAAGCCTGAACCCTAAGCAGGATGGGCTGCTGGAAAATTGCTGCCAGTTCCCCCCCGCAGCCCCAGCAGCACCGGGGGGTGCAGGGCTGCTGCCCGTCCCGTTGGCAGAGCAGGGGCCACACTCCAGCCAGCGGCAGGGAGATGCCGCAGGAGGCCCAGGCAGCAGAAGACACCCCAGCTCTCCCAGGGATCTGAGCCTCCACCGTGCCTCTCGTCGCCACACCAGCAACAGCAGGCACGGCTCTGCCCCGGCTCTGAGTGATGTCCACACCACCACCGTTCCCCCAGAGGCTGCCCCAGAGGGGGGTCCCAGGGCTCAGCAAGGCTGAAGGGTTCAGCTTGTGCTGCAGAGGCTCTTCCCAGCTGGGCACAGCAGAGGGAAACCCCAGACACCGAACTGGAGGACCTGGCTCACCTGCTACCCCCGAGCCCAGCAAAGCCTCCCCGAGCTGGAGCATTGGAGTGCCAAGGACAGGATTTATTTCAGCACGGCTCCGCAGCTCGCAGCATCCACGCAGGCTCCCAGTATTCCCCTTTGTGCACACTACAATTGACTCATGTTTTTAAAAGGAAAATTGGGAGGGGGGGAGGGAAAAAAAATACAGAAATGCCTCAGAATCAAACCTCGGAGAAAGCGTGGGAGCTCTCTGGAGAGGAGGAAAGCACTTTCTATAAAATTCACCTTTTGTCATTTAATCACCACCCCTCTTGCTGCCAGCAGCTGAGCAGCAGGGTCCGGTAATGGCCGTGTGCTGGGAAATCCACGGCGGGGCCTGGGGAATGCTTGCTCCTGCGGGTAAGCAGGTTCCTGCCCTGGACACCGAGCTGCATCAGAAAACTTCCATCCCCTGGCCCAGTTTGCCAAGGAGACGAGCTGATTTCCTCTCCTCCGAAGCAGCTTACAAAGCAGCTGGCAGAACGCCAGGGTCTTTTTAGAGAAATGTTAATGATGCCCAAGGAAGAGCTAATCATGTGTCATGGAAACAACTTTGTGCCAGTCAAAGTGCTCCACAGCCCCAGCCCAATGTGGGATGGCCAGGGGACACGGTGGCCACAGGTGAGGGCAGGACCGGGGCTCCTCTCCGTGGTGGCACCACGGGAATGCCATGGGTCAGCCGCTGGCGTCCGGTGATGGCCCCTGTGCACAGGCTTAGCACCTGCAGCTCCTGGTGACAGTGGCAGATCTCTCCTGGCCCCACCAGACCAAGGCAAGAGCATCATCTGCTGCCGGCATGGCTTGGCCAGCAGGACCCTGCGAGCACCGGGGGATGGAGCCGTCGGTCCAGCCCAGCGCGGCTGGGGACACAACCGAGGGCTCCGGAGAGCCTTCCAGCTCCCTCCCACAGCCGGGGGCAGCAGCCGCCTCCTCTACCAGGGAATATCACCCAAATTATGGTATTGCAACAAACAGAGAGAGCAGAGGAGCCGGACAGTCGGCAGCGCAACAGAAATAGCTGGGACACGCTACGGACGGGGGAGCTCTCCCAGGAAGGACAAAACTCAAAGGAACCGGTGGGGAACATCATGAGCTGGTGAGCAGGGATGGGCAAGAGCCGGGGGGGAGCCGTCCCCCGCCTGCACCCGTGACCAGCACCTCTGCCTGGCCACAGCACCCAGCACACCGAGCCTTGCCATGGGGAAAGCACGTGCTGGCTCCCCAAAGCCTCACATCACCTTCTGGGTGCCCCCGTACCACACTGGCACAACCCGGGGAGCAGAGCACCCGCCTGCCAGATCGCCCAGGGATGGTCTTGTCATCGGGCACAATTTAAGGGAGAAAAGCTCAGATTTTGCAAAGCACATCTCTGAGTTTTTCAGCATTTTGCATCCGTTTGTCTTTTAGCTTCTCCCCTGATGGGCAGCACAGCTTCCAGCAGGAATCTTTTCATGCCTTTACGGCAGTTTGCAGCTTACAATAAAGGGCATCGTCTGCACCTCTCTGGCAGCCTGACATCTCCAGGCACGTTGTGGGGCTTCCACAGGCTGTCCTCCTGCCACGCGAAGGGCCTGGCACAGACACAGAACAGGAGGAACGGCTGCAGGAAACAACCTTGGCTCAGATGGCCACGTGTTGAGTCAGTCTAAATAACACAATAGCAAACAAAAATATATCTGTATGTTAGGGCTAGCTCCAAGAGTAAAGACAAGAGGACCTAAGAGGCCGCAGCCTTCAGCTGTAAGGCCAGCAGAGTTTTATTTAATGCAGGAGGAGTAAATAAAGTCCTCAGCAAGAGGAAGAAAGCTCCCAGGGAACAGACCCAGAACTGAGCGGATAAACCCCGCCGGCAGGACCTGAGCTGTGCGAAGGGAGCCTGCGAGGAATGGGGAGCAGGCAGCAGCAGCAGCACAGAAAACCTCATGTGCCAGGCAGCACGGGGCAGAGCGAGGATTGCTGGGGGGGGGGGGGGGGGGTGAATGAGGTGCTGTGGCAAAATAGTAAAAGGTTCATTAGTTATGTAAATAAAAAGATAATACAGGAAAAAAGTGAGGCTGCTACACGGCATGGATGAGTAGAGATAAAACTAACCTAGGTGTTGCCTGAAAACTGATTGAACAATTAGCTTCGGCTTTCAGGAGGGATGGTGATTAACACACTGTCGTCTGCAGGCTGCTTTACAGAACGGAGGAACAGAAATTGAAGCTACAGTCTCCAAAGCAGGAGCAAAACTCAAAACGTCCAATGAGTTCAAATCAGAGGAACGAGGAAATCTCCATCCCAGAAACCCACCAGAACTGGCCCGACTCTCAGCCCAACCACAGATGTGTCAAACTGCAATGGGCCACAGCACTGGAAAAGAGCAGCACGGAGCCAAGAAAGGAGCCAGGGGCAGGGAGAGACCCCCCAGACCTCCCCAACACGCAGAACAGAAGCTCAATGAAAAATAAGCTGGAAATACATGACAAACAGGTAAGATGTAACATTGCCTTACCAAAGGCAGCTCATGCCAGAATAAGTTGGTATCTTCCTTCAGACAAGGGGAACGCGAGCAGCTTGGCCAGCAGCAGCACCCCAAGGAGACGGGCTGGCGAGGGCCGGGGGAGGCATTTGCCGTGCAGGAGGAGAGGCTTCAGCCCGGGGGGGCTGGCAGACCTCGAGACTGGAGCGACCGAACAGCACAAAGTTCAAAATGCTGAACATAAGGACTACGCAAGAATGTCTGCTCTAACCTGGAAAAACACACAGAGAAACATCTAGGTATATTACTCAGTTACAAGCTGACTATGAGTCACCATCTCCTGCATCTGTGAAAAAAGCAAGTGTGTTTCTAGGCTGCCTGGCAAAGAGATTTCCAGGAGAAAGCAGGCAGCAGCCACGCTGCTGCGCGATGCTCTGCTGGGGCCGGATCTGTACCGCTGGATGACCACGTGTGGGACGGGTTGGGATGGAGGAGCAGGGCAGGACTGCCCAGGGGATGGAGAGCTGCTCTGGGGAGCAGACAGAAGGACAGAGGAGCTCATCCAAGCCCAGCCAAGGCTTCTCTATAAATATGCAGGGAGAAGGCACTGGGGAGGGAGAGGAGCTGTTCAAGCTAAAGGACAAAGTTGGCAGAAGTATAAACAGGTGTAAAAGGCTGCACATAAAGGGAGGCAGGAAGGAAATCAGGAGGTTTCTGTGCATGGGGAGGGACAGACACCGTCCAGGTGCTTGATCGGGTGAGGAAAGGGGCTGGGCTGGGACTGCCTGGGTAGCACAGACCAGGCTCGGGGGCCTGGGCTTCTTCCTAAAACATCCCTTTAAACTCCTTTTAAACAGTACTCAGATGCTTCACCGTTTCCATTACCAGAGCTGACCAGCGACGGCCCACAGCTGAGCAGCCCTTTCCCCGCAGAGCAGTGACCGCCCGCTGCAAGGAGCAGGCAGAGAACGGCGGGTTCACCCATGGACACCCGTCGACTGCCGCCGCACCGGAGCCCCTTCCCACCGCGGTCCTGGAAAACTGCAAGCCAGGCACCCCGCTCCATGCACTGTCCAGATTGCTTCTCTAATTCCGTGCAGAAATCCAGGCTGCTAATCAGATGGAAAGTCTCCATCCCATAATAAACAGAGTGTACTATTTATAAACCTGAAAACGTCTTTATTATTATTATTTTCCCCCAGAAAAAAAAAAAATAAAAAAACCCTTGCACAATACTGTTAAATACACCCCACCAAGGACTCGCAGGTCTGCGGCGCTGGTATCGCTTCCCCAGGCAGTGCCCAGTGGAACAGATGGCAGTGTGGGCGTTAGGTACCAGCCTCCTGGCAATCTGAACATCTGTTACCGTTAGAAAATGCTAATTGCCATCAATCAGGACAGCACCTACCCACATTTACATGCAAGCACAAAAAAATTACGTCTAAATTTCTCCGAGTACAACACTTGCTGCATGTTAAGTAACTGGAGCTGCTCAGATGCTGCAAGGCAGCCTGGCACCGGCGGCTGCGGGCGATGCACCACATCTGAGCGCCCAGCAGCACCCAGCCTTCCCCAGCAGCACCCGCAGCGCGAGGGGCAGGGGACCCGGCGCGGCACAGCCCCTCATCCCACCCTGCCCCATCCCTGGGGCAGAGCCGTCCGACCGCAGCCACCCCTGTCTCTGCGGGCAGCTCTCCTGCCCGGGAGCGTTGCCACCGGCACGGGGCACCCCGGGGAGGACAGTCCCCATCTCTTCTGCAGATGCTGCAGGGTACGCGCATCCTTCTCTTCTGCGCAATGCTCCCACCTCACCCAGACACGCCAGACGCAGTGGGAGCGCTTTGCCCCCAGCTCGCTCCCTCTGGTGACTCCGGAGCGGCTTTGGGCCCCGCACCCCAACCCGCTGCACTCGCAGACCCGCGAGACCCCCGCATACCCTCCACCGCTCCCCTTCGCCCTGCCGCGTTTCCACATCCCAGCTCGGAGAGGCTGCCTGGCAGGAGCTGCCCGCTCCACACAGCCCCCGGGCACGGGCCAGCCAGGCCAGCAGCATCTCACCCCATGGGACACCTCAACGGACCGCTTGGATGGCAAACTCGGACACAAAGTTGAGCAGAGAAGCGTGAAAACAAGAAACCTGGAGCACGGTGATCCCCAAGACACAGCTCCCTCCGCAGCGGTCCCAAGGGACGCTCTGACAGCCGAAGCCGTGTGCCGGCCGCGCTCCTCACCCTGAGGCGCTGCCGGGGCCCCCGCCTCCCTCGCAGCGGGGAGCTGCGCCTGAATGCAAATGATGCTCCAGGCTGGTGCCAAGATCTCCTTGTTCCTTCCTCAATTTAGGACACCTCTTGGTGCTGCAGCCTTCACGTCACTGGTAGGCAGCTGCAAGGGTGTCAAAGGAGTGTGCTAAGGCTCACCCAGGAACAACTCTTCTTTGATGGCAAAGAGGACCCTCGAAGTGCTGTTTTACCCACACTTAGGTCTTTTCTCTTAGGATTGAAGTCCTAGATCGCAACTGTGAGACAAACTTCATATTGCAAAAGCCTTTCTACCTGCTGCACTCTCAGCTGTCTTCGGCTTCAGGCTCGTAGAGGCAGGACTGACACAGTAGACGGCACACCTTCGGACACCGTCCCTGCCGATTTTGGGGGGCAATGGGTTGGGGTGAAGCCTGACCTTCCGCTGTGCCAGAGGTGGTGGGGGACAGCAAACCCCACACCGTGCTCCCGGGAAGCAGAAAGTCCCACTTCTCGCGGGGGGTACGTCCCACCCCATGCTCCACCCTAATCTCCTGGGTTGGGGCCAAGGCAGAGCAGAGCGGGGGGCTCGCCTCGCCACTGCAGACCCGCCCCGGCGCTGGGGGTGCGCAGCACCGTCCGTCCTTGCCCTTTGGGCTCAACACCCCCACCAGCATCCAGTGCACTCGCCAAGTGGCTCAGCCCTCGCAAGCGTGACGCGGCCTCCCTCCCGGTGTGCCATCACACGCTTTCTTCCCGGGGGGCTCAGCACAGACAGCAGCACCATCCTGCAGCACCCATCACGGCAGCAGCATGGGTGCCTCCCCCCCACGCCTGGCCCCAGACGTGCTGACTGCAGGCGCCGCTGCCTCGGCTCTTGGAGAAAGCTCAGGCTCTTCCCAAAGAAGAGCAAGAGGAGTGAGGAGGAGCGATCTCGCTGCTGAGGCGAAGGAGACAGGGGCATGGGATGGAGGAGCTGTCAGGGAGCGTCAGAAGAGCCTCACCAGACATACCGCGCTCTTCCCACGGCCAAGGGGAGTGGGGGATCGCGGTGCACATTTAATTTCCTTGCAGCCATTACGTCATGGTTGTCGGGCTTTGGCTCCATCCCTTGGTTCACCCCACATCCCTCCCCAGCCCTGGCTCCCTGACAAACTCCCACCAGCACGAGCAGGTTGCAGCACCGCTGCTCGCTTCCCGAGGCTCCCACCATTACTCAGCAGCGGAGGGAATCGCTCAGAGCTACAAGGTCACTCAAAAACACCATCTGTCCAAGAACCACTCCTCGCCCTGGAGAGAGCAGGAGAGAAATTATTCCAACACACTGAAGGCCACCGCCCTCCCCTCCACCGGCTGCACGCCAGCATCTCACAGCACTCGCTCGGCCCCGGCTGCGGCGAGGGGGGACCAGACCACAGCATCCCCAGCCCCCTGCCCCTTGCACCGATGACACAGCCCTGGGCAGGCAGCACCCGGGCTGGGGCAGCCTCTCCCAGGCACGCCTGGGAGCAGAGAGCCTCCACACCCAAAGCCTCCAGGAGCAGACGGGAAAACCTCCCAAAGTACCCAGCCGCAGGGCAAGGGGTTTGGTGCTGAGGAGCATGGGGAGGCCACAGCTATAAATACAACCGCCCCAGGCAGGCAAACACGCCAAGGCTGCCAAGATAAAATACATTCACCCAAGCCAATGAGCTGGCTGCGGGTCGCTGCCCGGGCAGCAGGCAAGTGAGGAGAAGCATGCCCGGCAAGCAGCACGGGAACGGTGCCCGGCCAGCCCCACTCAGCCGCACGCCCCATTGCCTGTGCCAGCCAGAGGCCACCGCCGCCTCCCCGGCCCCTGGCTGGGGGCCCCCCTCCAATGCAATGGGGTGGGGTGCAATGCTGGGGTGCAACGGTGGGGATGCGACCTACCTTATGCGGGGGGGACCAGCTGCAGAAACGCCACGACAGCCCCCTGGAACTGCCTGCTCCAGGCCCCCTCTCTCCAGCACCGCCTGGGGACTATTTATGGGGAGCTGAAGTCACTTGCACTCGGGCTCTGAAGTCACATTTGTCTCTGCTTGTGCTACTTCTCCTGCGCTTCAAAGTATCACAACACGGGCACTATCTTTATCGAGGCGGTTGTTCCCCACACGCTGTGTCCCAGATGCACTTCCGTAGCTGCTCGCAGCCAGGCGCTTTCCCAGCCCCGTTTTCTCGCCAGGAAAGGCACGGCGCAGCGCGGGACTGCCAGTGACGGCTGGGCACCGAGCGGAGGGACTCTGACTCACACCCAGCCCAGCCAATAAATAAATATTTGACTTGAGTTCATTTGCAAACTTAATAACAGGGAGCATGTCCAAGGCGCTCAAGCAGTGCTCGGAGGCGCATCCCCGTGCTCGGGGCAGCGCGGCTGCCTCTGCCGAGGGGGCAGGAGCACCGTCCGACTGTTCCCCCTGGCATCGAGCATCCCGGTGGCTATTTCCCATGTTCATCCCCAAACCCCCGTGGCTCTGTCCCCACTCTGCGAGGCCCCCGGCCGCAGCAATGACGGCAGAGGCAGGCATTGCCCCCAGGGCTGTACCGCAGCAGGGTCACCCGCTGGCTGCCTGCACCTCAGTGGCCCCTGGACCCCGCACCGGCCCCAGCACCCATGGGCTGGTCCTTGTGGTGCTGCAGCGAGCCCCACTGTGCGTGAGATCCTTTCCATATGGGAGCAGCCAGTGGAGCTGCCAGCTCCCAGCTCCAGCGCTTGCTGCTACATCTGGAAACTCTTCTCACCCTTAATTGTTCTTAATGCTTTAACACGCGGAGTGACTAATAAGACACTAATTGGGCGGCGTTAGCAGTGAGAGACGGAGCGGGGAGCGTGGCTGGCAGTGCCCTCTGTGCCGAGCCGGCGCTCTCCCAGCCACTTAGCTGCCGGTGTGCCGCAAGTATCATAAATCACTACAAACCCAAGCGCCTTTTCCTTCTCGGCCTTTCCCAGAGCAGTGGGAAACCCGCCTCCAGCAGTGGGGAGAGCAAAGAGCTGCAGATTTTAACTCTGTCTCACGGCCGCCTGCACCCTGGGAGCAAGGGAAGAGGACACAGGGTCCTCCCTGGCAAGGACGCCCCGCATGCCTTCTGCACCACGAGCAGAAAGGCACCCAGTGGCTCCATGACCCCCACCATCGCTCCCCTCTGGCACCCAGCCCAGGGCTGCCAAGTCCTCACACCGCCGCTGCTGCCGGCATCACCTGCCCCTGCCTGCCTGCAGCTCGCGTGCCGGGCACCACCAGGACGGACTCCTGCTTGACATTGCTCATGTCAAGCCGACAAGAGAAGACAAGTGACGAATGGCCACAGGGAATGCACCCGCTCCTGGGTGATTTATGGCAACGACTGCTGCTGCCGGGGAGCTGGGGCAGAGGACATCTGCATTTGGGACCCTCCCGCGCCCCGGAGAGCCGTGGGGTGACAGCCCCCCACTGCCGGGGCTGCCCAGTCCTCGGGGCCAACCTGCCCGGGGAGCTCCCGCGGGGCTGCCAGCCCTGCCTGCGCGTCTGCCAGCAGCACCGTGCTCGCTGGAGCTGCTCGACAGCGGGAAATAGGCACAAATCTTGTTACACACTGGCTAAGCCTCCCTGGGCATGTTTTCTATAAATCTCTTGGAATTTATTATATGATAACTAGCCTGGAAAAGCTAAATTAAATCCACAGCCAAGAAACTGACTTTCAAGTGTGACCTAATTTACTTGCTCGGAGGGGAGGGAGGGAGCGGGGATCCCGGTGCCAGTCATTCCTGGGATGACCTCCCCATGCAGCCACACACCCCCGTCCTCCTCCTCGCCATGACTTTGGGGACGGAGCTGCGCAGCCTTTCATGCCTGAGCGGATCTCGCACTCCCACTCGCTGGAACAAAAGCGCCTCGAGGGCTCCCCTGTCAGATGTTTCTCCATTGCTCATCTTTAAGCCTTCCTTTAAGGAGTGCTCTCCTCCCGGGGGGGCTCCGGCGGGTTTGGGGATGACGGGGAGCATCGTCACAGGGGCTCCGCATCAGCGCGTTCCTCCGTGCTCCAGGCTGCTCCCCGCCATCCCAGTGAGCCTCGTGCATGGCACCTGCACCCTCGTTTGAGGTTCATGGCTGTGAACCCAAAGCCTTCATGCAAGGCCGTGGTGAGGAAGATGGCTCACAGAGAAGGGAGGTTTAAGGGCAGAGGAGAAAGCAGCAGGGAGAAAATCCGGCTGGGGAAGAAGCCCAGTGGCCGGAGCATGGGCGAGCCCACCTCTCCCCGGGCACCCAGAGCGGGTCCTGGCAGCAACGGCTACGCCAGCCCGGCCAGACAACGACGGGCACCTCCCTCCCCACGCAGGGGCATGACATGCGTCACCACCGGCGTGACAACCTGATTCCAAACCCCTGCAAAAAGCAGCACAGCCCCAGCCCCGTGACCCGTATGCACCCCAGCGCACGCCAAGGTCCCAGGAGAAACTCCCAGTGCTCCTGCTCTGGACAGGGCGGACATAATGGGCTGGCTCCGGTGTACCGCAGTGCTGTGGGGCAGCCCTGCACAGCCCCTTTTCCCGTGGTGCCGTGGGGCACAGCCCCACGCTTCCCCCTCCGGCAGAGGCCAGGCAGGACTGCGCGTCCCCCTCGCCCCGCCATCCCTGCCCACCCGACGGGCTCACGCCTCTTGGCAGGAGCGGCTTGTGTGAGGCAGGAGCGCGGTGCGGGCAGTGCGGTCAGCGCAGGCTGGGCCCGCGGCGAGGGCGACGTGGGCAGAGCGGGACCGCGGTGCTCCGGCAGACCCGGGGGTGGGCTCGGGGCTGGCACGCGGGCACGTGCTGTTGTTCTGGAACGGAGTGCACTGGCAGAGCGGCATGTGGGAAGCTTGCATAATAGTGCCAGCCCACACTACGCCTGCTCCTTCCCAGCATGATCAGCCCCTCGCTTTCATGAGCAATAACATCCACCCAAAGTTTTCTAAAAGACAAAAAAAAGCTTCAAGGTGATACACAGAGCTCAGCTGCCTTTGCTGCCTTCAAACTGATTAATGCAGCTGGGGAAATCCATCTGCACAGCTTTTACAGAGGCAAGGCTTCTCTAATCCCCAGCTTGGGATGACCTCTGCCCCAGCCGAGGGACGAGGATTCTCAAAATCCTGCTCCCTGTTTGATGATTTCCAAGCACGCACTTGGGACCGGGGCTGAGCAGAGGAGCTGGCATGCGGTGAGCAGCACTGCGAGGCGGGGACGTGCGGCTCCCCAGCGCCAGGACGCCTGCGGTGGGCCACGCCAGCCGGTGATGCACGGCTCCACTGGCACCCGCTCCCACCCGGGCACTCCCCTCTGCTCACACCAGTGGGGGGAACAGTGGTCCCGGCTCCGGGGGGTCCCTCCAGCAGCAGCAGCCGGTGGGGCCGTGCACCCCCAGATGCGTGCAGTGGCAGATGGTGCCATGTGGCCTGTCCCCAAGCAGCGCCCATCCCTGGCCATCACGTTGAAAGCGCGGCTGTGACAGTGATGCCACAGCCCCTCCAAGGGCTGCCTGCACCCTCGAGTACGGGCAAAGCTGGGAGGAAACGGGGACGATGGCTCATCTGGAGGAGAAAGTCATGCTGCCTTCACTAGGTTTAAATTTTAACTACTCATTAGGCTGGTGCAAGCTCCCAGTGCAGGCTGGTGTCAGCACGAGGTGGGCTTTTAGTCCATGTAACGTGAACTGACAGAGACGGGTTCAAACCAGACCAAATGGAAACCACGCAGGCAGCCACGGTGGGTTTTTGTGGCACGGTCTGTGCCAAGAGCTAGGTCTTGGTGGGTCCGGCCAGGCTGCGACGCGCAGGGCTGTGCGTGCATCGTGCTCATGCGCTCCCCTGCCAGTGCAGGGGGACCCCCGAGGTCCCGCATGCTCCGGGACCCCCACGCTCTTGCAGCAAGCAGGAGGGCGACAGCCAGGGCCCGATCCCTGCAGAGCAGCAGGAAGTCCAGCCCATGGGGCAGGACCAGATGCCCCCCACCCCCTGTCCCACGAGGACCAGAGTGGCCATGGCTTCTCCCCGTGACGCTCCCCTTTGCCAGGTCATCTCACGGGAGCCTGGACTTTGGCCACTTGTGCCACCATGGGTGGGCACGGGATCTGTTCCCAGTGCTGGTGCAAAGCACACGATGGGCTGAATCGCGGGCTGCTGCCCCAGGCACAGCCCATGGGAAGCAGCAGCTTCATCCTCAACCAAAAACCGTCTCCGTGCCCCCCCCCCCCCCCCCGACCAGTGGGAGCAACGTACCTGGAGGCCAAGAGCAGGTACCTCGTGCTGTGGTCGCGGGCGGGAGCTCACGCTCGTGTTTGCCCCTCGGATCCGTCGGGAAAAGCTGTCGGGGTCTCACAGCAGCAGCTTCTCAGCCTGAAAGAGAGAGGGAGAGGCTCCAGTCCCGTCCCTGTGTAGGCATCGCTGCTAATAACGGAGGAGGACGCGGCACAGCTCGGTGCCTCTGAACACCACGGCTTCCAGGGACTCGCACGCCACTTGTCCCACTCTTTTAACAGCACAATTATCTCACGGCTGGAGAGCAGCTTTGGAGTGCGGTCCGGCTGCCCGACACGCACAGAGGCAGCCCGGCAGGCAGGACGCTGCCCACTGGCAAAGCCCCCTGGAGAGGAGGAAGCGTGTCCGGCCCTGGGGAATGGGGCCTGGCTGCAAGGGGTGCATAGCGGGTCCCCGGCTCGGGGGTCCCCAGCGGGACCATGTCCCGGTCCCCACACTGATGGAGGATGCTGAGGCTGGTCCTGCCTCCCAGGGGAGCACAAGCCTTGGCTTCAGCAGAGCGCACGGGATAGAGACCAAGCCTTCTTCTAATGGGAAAAATACCCCCCCCAACCCACCCGTTTTCCCCCAAAGGCTCCTCGGAGGCAGCCCACAGTCCCACATCACTCTCAGCAGGTCTGGTTTGGTTTTCCCCGACCCAGGTTGAACAGGAGATAATTTAACAGCTTGTCCCTCATTGTAATGGGACTTTTTTCCCTGCTCCCCCCCCACGCAGCCCATCCATCACAGCACCGAACAGCAACGTCCACCCCGTGACCTCCGCCAGGCAGCCCCCCCGCCCGCCGTGAGTTATGATGCCTGCACCGCACGGCAGGACGGGCTCGGTGCGCTGGCTCCGCGCCGGGAGCCGAGATTTATCCCCTCGGCGGAATAGGGGGCAGAGGCCGGGAGATAAGTCACAGCAAAGCTGCAGGAGCATCTCTCAAGGTCCCCCAAGGTTGGCTCATTGAAAAGCAAGCAGAAGAGGAAAGAAAAAAAAAAATGCCCGCAGTGGTGTGGCTCACGAATTGGCCTCCCGCCTTCAAATCAGCCAAAACTGAGAGGGAAGGGAAAGGGAGCCAGCAGCCCCCAGGCCAGGTCTGCAGCAGTCCTCGGGGGAGGCTGCTGGCCAGGGCCATGTGAAGCCACCAGTATCCCCCAAACACCCGTCCCAGGAGGATCCCAATGAACGAAGCAGCGCAGTGCCCGGATGAGGATGCCACTTCCCAGCAGTGCAGGAGCACGGCAGCCCTGGGGAAGGGGCGAGAGAGCCAGTAAGCAGCTGACGGGCAGCCCACAGAGGCACTCGGATGCTGGCCAGGGGAGAACATGGAGGAAGATGGGCAGAGGGGTCCCAAACACAGCACAGAACTGCCCCTGCAGCTCCCCGGCCTGCCGGTGGAGGAGATGGCCAGGGCTGCCGGGTGGGTACGCTCCTGTGGCCATCTTCATTGGCACAGAAAGCAGGCAGGTGTGCAGCCCGCGGCTCAACAGTCGGCAGGTGCCCTTGGCCCCTCATCGCTGCCCTTCCCACAGCCCCACCAGTGATACCCGTCTCTCACTCTTCAGGCTCCAGCATCCTCAGCCGCCAAGCAGGGACGGACACCTCTGGTGGCACGTGTCCCCCAGCCCCAGGAGCACGCAGACACGCTGGGACTGGCGCCCGCAGTAGCCCAGCTCTGGGGTGCAGCCGTCGGGCTCTGCTGCAAAACCCAGGCACGCCAAGCACGCTGCCGGGAGCGGGCACCATCCCCATGACAGAAACCCATCACTGCTTTGGGGGAGAGACCACAGAAAACCCCCAGAGAAACTGCAAACAGCACAGAAACTCCCCAGCCTCCCCAAACTTGCTGGAATTCCCCTTTCGCCTCATTAGTCCTGCTTATTAGGCTCTACTCCTGATTAGCACGCAGAGCTAGAGCAGAGCTCGGCACAACTTCACGCTCCCCAGTCCCTCCATCCCAGTCCCCTTTAACGTTGGTCTGTCACAGCCCGATCCCCTAAGCCCCCGGCGCAGGAGCCCCTTTGCTGTCCTCTCCCAAAGGCGGCTGCCGTCGCAGCCCCTCTTCTCTCCACCTTGGGTTATTCGTGTGTTACCAGGAACTGCAGCGGAGCTGGGGATTCAGCAGGGATTCAGCCATCCCGAGGCTTTTTAATCAGGCACACGTCTCCCCGCCACTCACCCCCGCTGCAGCCCCCACCCCGCTCACCGGCTGCCCCCCGCACGCACCGCCGGCCAGCCGGAGAACGGAGCGGGCAGCTGGGACAGGCACCTCCACGCTGCCCAAGCCAGCATCAGGCACCCCACATCCCCTGGGAAGGCAGCCGCTGAGCCCGGCACCTCCAGGGGAACTGGCCAAAGCAGGTGCTTGAGGCACGAGCCATATTTAAGCCTGAGAGGGAGCTGGGCGGAAGGGCTGGGAAGAACATGAGGATCATCTCCTCCGAGGTCCTGCACCACACAGGGCAAAGAACTTCACCCAGAAATCCATGAAATGGCAGCTCATGCCTGAGCCCAGCTTTGCTCTCGAATGACTTCCCCCAAGACTTCGGCAACCAAGCGCCCTCTCCCCGCGAACCCCAGCCCAGCGCTGGGCAGCACTGGAGGCAGCACCTCGGGGTTTCCTCCCTGACAGCTTATTTCCAACATGAACTCATTGAGCTACAGCTTTCACGCTCGCTTTCTGGGGTTTACCCAAGACCGAAAAAAACCCCACGCACATGCAACGAGCACAGGACACGATAAACACAGGGAAAACCCAACAGCATCCCTAAAACAAGATGAACACAGCAATATTTTTTCAGCACCTTCTACTTTCAAAAGCAAACCCACATGTGTGCAGGGGGACAGGGACAGTGTGTTCCCCACTGGTGGCGTGGGACCAGCGGGGGCCTGGCAGCAACCCTTGCCCGCCGGCAGCTAGCCCCACTCCTGCAACATCCCCCCACTGCGCAGGGAAAGCAGTCCAGCCCCAGGAGGGGTGTGAAAGCGGATTGCCGATCGCCACAGAGCATCTCCCCCAGGAGCCACCGGGCTTTTACTACACAATAAAACATTGCAATTAGATCTACAAGCTAACCCCTGGAAGGCTAAGAGGTTTTATCAAAGCCAGCAGCACCCCAGGGAGGAGACGGAAGGATAAGGGCAGCTGCCCGCAGCATCCACAATCCCAAGGCCAGCCCGATGGCTGCTGCAGGGGGGTGCAGGACCAGGGCTGCGCCCGCTCATTTTCGGGAGACTGAGCCCCTGCCGCTGCTCCCACACTCCCAGGAGGGTGCTTGGCCCTGGCTCCAGCTCAGCATGGCCTGTCGGACTTCACCATGGCAGCGGGGTGATGGAGAGATGCCCCTTGACAGGGCAGCGCTGGAAGGGATGGCTGGGGGGGCTGTGAAGGCGAATACCCGCAGTGATTTCTCCCTTGGTTGCAGAGGAGGGGGAGAGTGGAATTTTCTTTCAGCAGAAAACGCACTGAAGCAGCGCTCCGACACTGTGCAGCCTGAGATACAGCTCCTGCTCCAGCCCAGATCAGGAGCTATTTCCCACTTATCTGTGCCGAGCCTGATATCTGTGCAGCAGAACACGGCACTTGGTAATAGGATTTTGATGCTGAACAGAAGATGTTTTTTCCCCGAATCTCACTTACGTCACACCTGGAGGTATCCATGGCCATAGAGGTGACACAGAGGAAGGCTAAAGAGTTTCAACTCTTGCGCTGAGGGAGCAGCTTTTCCTTTAGCTGCCAAACAGCAGAATTAAAGCAATCTAATATTAGCTGCCCGCTTCGTGCCCCCACTCCGGCACAGTGCTGGGGAGAGGAAGAAGAGCACATCCCTACTGCAGCATCCCTGCAGCACCACTGACCCCACCGGCTGCAGTCCCCGGCTGGCAGGACCCTGTCCCTGCCCAGAAACCCCCGGCAGGAGCAGGCAGAGCCCTCAGGCCGCCGGGGCTGTGCTGGGGGCTGGAGCCAGCCCGGCCGCCCACCGCCAGGTTGTGGGGAGCCAGCACCCTGCGGGCATCACCCGCTCCCAGTGCTCCCCCGGCCCCGGGCTCCGCTGTCAGCTGCATCCCGCACCGCGGGGACCACCCACACGCAGCAGCAGCAGCAGCAGCAGCACGCAGCCCGCTTGGGTGACGGAGCCACGCTCGCAGCTGCCTCGGGGAAAGGGGAGGAAGGCTTGTCACCTCCCTGCCACCCTCCTCCTCGTCTGAGCGAGAGGAAGGTTCCATGCACCCCCGCTGCCGGAGCTGGGAAAGTCTCTGCCTGCCACAGACAAAACCAAAGGGATGGGAACCACCCCCGCCAGGCGCGGGTGACATCTCACCCGTGGGAACGCTGCCGGCGCGGCGTCGGGGCTGTCACCGCCTCCCACGGTGCAAACCGGGCGGATGAAGGGCACTTGCAGAAAAGCACCGGGCTGGAGGCTCCGAGCACCCGCAAGCAGCAGCGGGGAGAGGAAAGTCCAGCCAAGGCCAGGCCGTCCGTCGGCGCACCGCGGCTGAGCTCCGGCAGGCTCGAGTGGCCCGGCTGAGAACACAGACGCTAAGAGATGCACGTGGGGCGCACGCTGTTCATGGGGCGCGCGCCGCTCGCGGGGTGCACCACAGCACTTCAGAAGCCCTGAAGAGGCTGTGAGCAGGCACAGGCTGAGCAAGCCAGAGGGAAAGTGCTCATTAGGAGCGAAGCAGGGAGGAAACTCGAGGTGCTCGGGGAGCAGGATGCATCCCGCTCATAGCATTTGCATTTTCCTAGCACAGCTCCAGAGAACAGGGAGTTATCACAGCCTTAGAAAAGAGCCCTGCTGCACTAAAGGTGCATTGCTATTAGATAAAAGAGCCAGGAAAGAAGTGAGAGACAGGAGCGGAAGGAGAAACCACCTTGAACAAAAGGATGGAGAAAACAGTCCTAGGAAGTGCCGCAGGAGCCGTCAGCCTGGGGCAGGGGACAGAGGGGATCTGTGAGCCGTCCCCGGCCATCCCTGTCAGCTGGGAAGGCAGCCTGTGGGGCACAACCCCCCCAGGCTTCACAGCTCCACAGTCCTGCAATTTTGTTTTCAATTTTGCAATTAGGAACATCACCCTCTACGTTTTCATTTCTCCCCTGATGCTCCGAGGCAGTGCGGTGGCTGCGAGCAGCCGGGATGCTTCACCACCCACCTCCAGCGGTAGGAGCAGGGCCCAGGCAGGGCTGTGGGTGCCTGCAGCCCTGGGACCCCCAGGGGCTGGGGCACAGCTCCCACCGAGCCTGAAAACTGCCTTAGAGATGCACCCTGCTCCTCTGGCATGGGCAGCAGTGACAGCCCCCAATGTCCCGCACCGCCACGGTGAGCGGCCCCAGCACCGGTGGTGCCCACGCCAGCCCTGCTCCGGCTCACCCAAGGAGCACCCACAGCACCTGCGGGGAAGGAAGCACGACACCGTGCAGGCGAGGCAAAGCAGTGGCACCACCGAGCTGCCACGGACCCCGTCCCGCATGGACCGCGCTTGGGCAGCACAGGCAGCACACGCCCAGGAACAGGGCGGGCACGAGCGCGGGCAGCACCTGCTGTGGGGGGACAGGGATGCCAAGCCGATGGTTGCAGCCTGTTTTTCTGCACAAGTGCATTAAGTATTCTGCACAGCACTTTTGCTGTAAATCACTTCCTATTCAGGCTCACTGCTGAGGGTCTCTGAAGGTCGATTTTCCATGGTTATGACAACAAAAACTAAAATTGGGTCAAACCTGAAAGGTATTATCTTCCTCCAAGCTGCTAAATGCACAATAGTAATGAGGTTGGTTAAGCAATTCACCCACAGACTGCATTATTTGCTCTGAAGATGTATTAACCAGTTAAATGAGCGTGATAAGGCAGCTCTGCTTATTTCTCCCACCAGCTGCACAGAAGATCTGAGGTTCTGGGTCTCTGTATCCCAGCTAATAACCGAGACCACAGACATGCCGACAAAGGCGGCCGGCGCCGCACTGCTCCAGGCCAGGCTCTGCCCAGCCTGACCCGCGGGAACACAAAGGGAACTTTAAAGGCATCCAGCAGCTGAGAGCCATTTGAAAAAATAATTATACTTCCTCCCTCCCCTTTCTCTTTCTTCTTCTTAAATGCTCTCCCCCATCCAACCTCCTGATGAAAGAGCACAAACCCACTGCCCGCCCCAGCAGAGGCAGGTTTTAGCAGCAGCCCCGCTCTGGGACAGGGGTTTATCCCCAGCAAATGCGTGGCCGGCCCGGCTGCTCAGCGGCCGCTCCTGCCGCTGCCAGGGTGCCAGACCGAGGGGTCAAAACCCCCCAAACCCACCCGCCCATCTCAGGGTGCTGCTCCTTGTGCACGTCAATGGACACCTCGCAGCCGGAACCCGATGGATGCTGGATGCCCATGCCCACGCCAGAGCTCTGCATACCCACTGCAGTGGATACGGGGCAGCTGGGCAGGGGCTGTCCAGGGCACCCACCCCAGGAGCCTCTACCCCAACGAGGCAGTGGTGGCAGTTGTGGGACGCAAAGAACATTTGTTTTTACAGGATTTCTGCTGTTTTTCCTAAAACAAACACCCATTAATGTAAATATAACTGATGTAAACAAGCATGACCCTAAAATCCATGTGCAGCTGTATGTAACGGGGGAGAAGGAGGGAGGGAGGGAGGAGAAACACTTTAATTAATCCCTAAAATGAATGAGATGGAAAAATTCAAACTGCACGGAAAGCATCTGGTACTGCTGCAGAAAGGGACTGCCCAGGACAGAAGGTCATACTCTGCCGCATAACACCACCGGTGCCGCCGGGTCCTGCCCTGGCCACCCCATGGCACCAGCCCACTGGTGGGAGAGCCATGCCACATCCGTGCCATGCAGAGATGGAAGACCGCGGTGGTGCCGGTCCCATGTGGTGCAGCCCCATAGCCCCGAGCTGGGCGCAAGGCAGTCCTGCCTGTCTGGCCGCTGGCTCCCTGACTCGGCTCTGCTCCAGTGGGAGGCTAATGGAATGTCATCTCGGTTCTCCTGTCCACCTCCAGGCAGTCAGGAGGGGCCACCCAGCTCCAGAGCTGGGTAGCCACAGCCCATGGCCCCGTGGTCCTGCTGGGGCAATCGCCCGGTGCATTTCAAGGAGTTTGCACAAGAAGGGGCCCAGCAGAGCTCAGGTGTTCATGGGCCATGGGAGCCAAACCCTCCCACCCCTCACCAGGCTGGTTTTCACGGCGCAGTGCCCGAAGAGCCGCTAAGGGCAGGTCTTCGGGTAGGCGGCGGGTAAGAGGGCAGAGAACAAAAAAAAAAAGTTGGGTGCTGCAGGGTGACAGCTGTGCCCCTCGTGAGCTGCCCACGGGCCCCTGGCTCCATCCTCAACACAGGGAGAATTTTTGGGGAGCCAAGGAGGTGCGTCTGCAGGACCTCCGCAGGCAGCCTGCCCCATCGGAGGACGGGAGACCAAAGGAGGTGGCAGAAGGCTTCCACCACCCACAAGAGGGACCCAGCCACCAGCCGGAGGAAGCACGGAGAAAGCCTCGATGTGTCTCTCCCGGTGATCCAGCTGGTGCTTTGCCAGGAAGAAGTAGCTGCATGGAGAAATGCCAGCACTTTCTAGCACAGAAGGATGAAGGTATCCTGAAGTGGGATCCATGTCAACAGAAGCTCTGGGACCAGCACTACGACCTCCACAAGCCACCTCCCGTGTGACCAAAATACAGCTGCAAAATGGTACCTGAGGAACAAGGAGGAGAGAGACCACGGAGCAGATCCAAGGAGCTCCCAGAAGAGAGGAAAAGGGCTGTTTCATGAGGCTGGCAGGGGTCAAACGGAGAGGCATCAGCAGATCTGCAGAGTAACGGGACAGCAGCGGTCCACACGATGAACTCTTCCAGGCCTCCACCACAAGCCGCTGGTGCACCCGGCAGCTCATCAGGAGCGGCTATTTGAAGCCAAATGCAAAGAAAGTCAGATAAACTGGAAAGACAACTTTGGTGCTCCTGCCCTTTTAAGTCTGCAACTCCAGACTGCACACGGGATCTCCTGCTGGGAGCAGAGCAGGGAGCTGGAGCCCAACCTGGAGCATCACCTCCAGAGCTCGGAGCAGGGGCTGCCCTGGGGCTCTGCAGCACATGGTGAGCAGAGACACGTGGTGCCCAAAGCCATGCAAGGAGATCCAATCTAGTGCACCGGTGCCAGCGCCCCTGGCAGAGGGTAGAAGGTACCACAGGGCCAAAATGCCACTGCATAGAGGATCCAAGATGCAAGAGAGAGGAGACCTGTCTTGCCTCTGCCGGGCTCTGGACAGGCATCACCCCAGGAGGGCTGTGGGTAGCATCAGCTGGCTTCGCTGCCCGCAACACCACCCGCGTGGTGGGGTGAGGAGAAGGAAGAGGGAGAGACCACACCTGAGGCTGGTGAGAAACCAAAAGGGCAGCAAGGACTTGAGCCAGCCCCCTGGCAAACCTGCTGCTTCTCCCTCTCCTGCAGAGACGCCCCCCCGGCCCTCGGCCCCCACACCAAGGGCTGGGACCACATCGCGCCGCTGTCCTGGCAGGGAGAAGCAGGAGGACCTCAGCTCTGCCAGCGTTACCCTCCGCAGCACAAGCAGAGGTGAGTTAGCATACAGCCTGGCATTGCTCTCCAGCCTGACCACGCTGAGCCCCTGCGAGCCACACAAGGTCCACACGATCATTCCTGATTCCAGCAGCTTGCCCATCCGCGGAGCCATGCCTGCACCCCTGCCCTGCCCCTGCCTGCCCACGCACACCGGGCTCTCAAGGTGACACTCAGCTACCCAGGGAGGTGTTCATCAGATCCATCTGGCTCCTCCTCTCCTTGAGGATCTTAAACCCTGTCCCTCGCCATCAGTCACTCACTGGCCATATTTTAGAGAAGCTGCCTCATGATCAGCTGCTGGAAAGCCTGCGAGGCTGGGTGCCAGGGAACGGGGGAGTCCCTAATTCTGGCTCGAGGTGGAGTCCTGACCCCCAGCCGCCCCACGGGACGGCCACCATGCTCAGCCCCAGCACGCCGGCAGCTCCAACAGCACTCGCGTTCTGTCCCACACCTGCGGCAGCCTGGGATGGGGCTGCAGTCCTGCTGGGCCAGCAAGGTCCCGAGGGACCGTCCTTGATCCCAAACCTGGAAAGCAAATACACAATGCGGCTCCTCCTGAAGCAAAGCTGAGCACCAGCGCTGCTCCTCCAAGAGCTACAGCAACTTTTCAGGTTCACCTGCCTGCTGCGGGCCCCAACGCAGCACGAGTCGGCTGCACCAGAGAAACACAGGCACATCACCGGCTCCTGTGCCCACATCTGCCATGGTGGTGGAAGGCCAGCCCGCCCGGCACAGCGCTCTGCTCTGGGAAGCGCCAGCCTCTTTTTCCTCACCTTGGCACGGCATTCATCCCGCCGAGGCTCCTCGGCAGCGAAGGCTCCAGGATGGGCAGGCAGGACGATGGCACCCCCCAGGACTCACCCAAGCACCAGTGCCAGCGTGGCACAGAGCTCTGCACCTTGCCAGCCCTCCCGGCCACCACACGGGCACGCGGCTCCCAGTGCTGCCTTTGGAGCCAGCTGCCGCAGTGCACGCATCCTCTCCGCCTGCCCTTTCCAACGCCATCGGTGATGGGAGGGAGTTAAGAAATGCCAGGAGAAGCATTCCTCACTTTGAGACGCTGGATCATCTGAAAACTGGCAACAGCCCAGAGCCTGGCGAGACAAGCCCCGGATTTATGACCACCGTGGACGAAGAGACAGAAGAGCTTCAGTGAACCTGGTTAAAACCCCATGGGAAAGTTGACTGAGAGATCTGAGTGACCTGGCAACTCCACCTCTCTGTGGGAAAAACAAAAGCAACACAAGAAAGGAGCCCAACAGCCCCAGGGACCGAGGGGAGGGGGCTGCCAAGGGACGGGGCGCCCAGGGCCAACAGGACACACACCGGGACACTGGGTCCCTGCTCGGGGAGCAGGGACCAGGCAGATGCTGGGACAGCAAAGCATCGCTGCTGGAGCACCCCGCGCTGCCTGCAGCACTGATCCAACCTCCCCCTCTTCCTCCTCCTCCTCCTCCAGGGCTTCTTCCTCTCCTTCCCCTCTTTGTCATTCCTCTCAGCTCACGCCTCTTCTCTGCTCTCCTTCAGCTGCTCGCAGCAATAATCCAGGGCACTAACGCCCCGGCAGATTGCTCAGTGCCGCTCCCGGCTGCTGCTGACCGGGGTTTTAATGACTCCCCCGGCCATGGCAGGGGCTGGTCCCCCCCTCTGCCGGCTGCCAGCAAGGCTCCCCCCGCTTCCTCCTCCTCCAAGCCCTCGCACCTAATGAGGCCCGGGCACACTGCAGGGATGAGCGAAGAGCATCCACCACCTCCAGGCTCAGTGGGGGCTCAGCCCAGGATCTGCTCTCGCCTCGTACCCAGGCTCTCAGTCGCCCCAGGGACTCGTGTAATCCCCTCCGATGCTGCAGCACCACAGGGCTTCCCAGCCCCCCAGGACAGGTGAGCATGGCCAAGGGCACCAATGCAGCAGAGCCGGAGGGGCCACAGGCTGACGGCACGCTGCATATTCCTCAGGGACAGGGAAGGGACAACTGCGGCTCGGTGTTGGTCAGATGGATGCTTCTCAAAGCATCGCAGCACAGGGCTCTGCAGAGGCAGGGACCGGGCAGGGGACTGAGGCTCTGCCTGCCCAGAGGACGGGCAGCACCCTGGGCTTCAGCTGCCTACATGCCGGCATCTGCCAGCTCTCAGCACAGGCATCAGCATCCTGTCGAGGGCTAAAGCTACCAGCAAGAGCAGCGCAGGGTTCCAGCATGGGACAGAGAGCGAGGATCCCCTCCCCAGCAACGAGGCCAGGTATCACAGGGAGTGGAGTTGCTGCTCAGGGAGACTTCAAGAGGTTCAGCACGGAAAACGCCAAGCCCTGTCCCCAGAGCAGAGCTGGCCGCAGCCGGCCAGGCAGGAGCACACTGCCAGGGGCAGAGGGATGAGCCAGCAGTGTGCCCCCCGAGCTGGCCCTGCCATCAGCCCCTGCAAGGCCATGTCTGGATCCATGTCCAGCTTTGGGCCCCCCAGTGCAGGCGACTGATGTACTGGAGCGAGTCTGGAAGGCCACGGCGATGGTCAGAGGCTGGAGCACAGGACAGAGACACGGAGGGACGTGGGGTGCTCAGCTCGGAGAAGGGGAGGCTCAGGGGCACCAGGGCAGGTATGAGGAGGACAGAGCCAGGGCAGGCAGCAGGGAGGGCAGTGGAGCTCCATTTGCAACATCCTATTTCCTCACCAAATCTTGCCACGCACATCAGCAAAGAAATTGTAGAGGCAAGCAGCAATCCCAGAGCAGAAACCCCAGCAGCAGCCACCATCCAGGGAACACAAAGCACAGGCAGTGCTAGCTGCCAGCGAGCACAGGCAGCCAGTCCCCTGCCCAGCATCACCACGGCTCGGCATCTGCCCCAGCTGCAGGGACGAGCCCGGGGGCACAGGGGTTACCCCCTGCAGCCTCCAGCCCAGCCTGACCCCTTGCAGGCCAGCACACCACTCGCTGCCAGGCTGCAGGTCCCTGCGTCCCGTCCTTTAATTAACATTCCACATGTAAAGTTGGGATTGTAATTACTGCAACTGATTAACAGGCCGAAGGTAGCCCGTCTCCGAGGGAGCAGATTAGCAGAGGCTCTCTCGAGCTCCTGCTCTCACCTCAGCACTGTCAATGCATTTTAAGCAGGGGCCCGATGCCCCTGCAGTCGGTGATTAATGGGCGAGCTGGGCAAGGAGGACGTGCAGTGGCTCCATTTCCACTGCTCTTCCCACGCTCCCGCCAGGGCAGGACCAGGACGGGACTGGGCTCCAGTGGCCGGGGGCCATCGGAGGGGAGGATGCTGGGCAGCGATTCCCGGAGCCTCCTCTCCCCACTGCCGGTATTGCCCCTGCCCAGGCACTGGC
This sequence comes from Nipponia nippon, assembly GCF_047370975.1. Classification (NCBI taxonomy): domain Eukaryota; kingdom Metazoa; phylum Chordata; class Aves; order Pelecaniformes; family Threskiornithidae; genus Nipponia; species Nipponia nippon. The sequence continues at coordinate 5,230,927 of NW_028262330.1, forward strand.
GCCAGGCAGGGGGAAGTAGGACACAATTCCCAGGAAGCCAAGGACCCTGTGCACGGAGAGGAGAGCACCAGCTCAGACCCTCAGAGCAGAGGAGACCCCGCCAAGAGCAGCTCCCCGGCACAAGAGGCAGCGGCACGTGGGCAGGAAGCGATGCTGCCAGATCCCTGCCTGTTCTGACGCGTGCTGGTCGTGGGGCCGTTTCCCTGGGGTCTGGCTCTAACCTGGCCAGAGCAGGATGCTCGAGACTCAGCCAAGCCAAGAGAGCCCCCACTGCTGGGGCCACGGCGCAGGGAGCTCACACTTTCCCCATGAAACATTCCCCTTAATGAGCTATTCCAAAAATTTAAGCAGCCAGAGTAAAATCCCCTCACCCTGGCTACTTGTCACCCCAGGATGCAAGTCACCAGCCTTCTCCCACCCTGGGGTCTGCAGAGCCATGGGGCCAGGGTGTCCTGTGAAGCCAGGGTGTCCCGCAGGAGCGTGCCCCTCGCTTTCCATCCCATCGGGGCTGCTCACAGCACAAGGCAGTGGGAAGGGAGCCCAGTCCTGCCCCACGGCAGCCCCGCACTGGGACATCCCGACTCCTCACCTCCCTCCTGGTTCCTCCTCCAGCTCTGCCCACGCTGGTGGCATCACCCGGCCTCTGAGTCCTGCCCCAGGGGTGTCACAGCCACCTCTACCCCCGGGCAGAGCACCCCTTCCCCTGCATGGCCAAGCCCAGCCTGTGCCACGGGTCCCGCTGCTGCCCAGCCACCCCCTTCCCCAAGCCAAGCAGCTCCTTGGCCGGAGCCCCTGCGCTTTTTGGACGTGAAAACACATGAGAACACCCCACGGCCTCAGCTCGCCCCTCCCGGCTCACCCGTGGCTTCAGACCCAGCACTGCTCATCCATGATCGACCTGGGGTGTGCAAAGGGGAGCCGCCAGCAGCAGCGCACCCAACGCGCTCCAGTAATTACAAGCAGATAAGGCTATCAGCCGTAATTAACCACTATCCACAGGCAGACCGCTTGGCTGCAGAGACTTTCTTCCCTTCTTTTCCCCAAGACTGCAAAATAAATTATCCTGCAAAGTTAGCAGAGGCTGAGCTATGGAAACAATTAAACAAAAATTAAATCTAATTCATTTATACTCTGAGCACAAAGTGGATAATGTGGGGGTTTTCTTCTCTCTCCTCTCTTTGCCTTGGTGTTACAGAGGACTATTATGGGAAATTAATCACGGGGAAAAGCAATGAACGTGATCTATCGCTCTTTAAAAGTGCACTGTAGTGATTATATAAAAATCTATTAGAGAGGCCAGGAAATAGAAGAGTGACACCATTTAAAAGGAAAAAGGAGACAGGGCTGGTGGCAAAGGGATCGATTTCTTAACAGACAGATCCGTGACAGAGGGAGCGGGAGGAGGTCAGGCCCACACCGCCGCAGACCCCAGGGGCTGCTGCGCAGACCACGGCCAGCCCCTGCGCCGGGACGGCTTCGGGGACGCAGCTGGACCCCGGGGCTGCACACGGCCGAACGGCGCTACACTCCGCACCCCCGAAAACGCAGCCTAATGCCCCACAGCAGAGCTGGGGCTGCCACTGCAGGAAGGACTGGTCCCACGGGGTCGGGGCTCGGGGGTCCCACTGAGCACGGTCCACGGTGCCCGCTGCCAGCACGGGCACGCCGCAGCAGCATACACCTCCACGGTTCCAAGGTCTGCCGCACTCACAGGTGCCGCACAGGTTCTTTGCCTCGGCACGTCCTCCCGACTCCTGGGGACTCCGGTGCCTGCCGGGGGCTGCAGGTGAGAGAGCACAAAGCCCGGGCGATGCAATATCAAGGAGCCAGCTCTGGGGTGCGAGGATGCCCATGCGAGGGAACGGCACGGCACTGGCCGAGCACAGCTGTCTGGCCATCAGCCACCAGCAGAAGATGCTAAGGAGACTGCAGTGCCAGCAACACCGGCAGTGGCACCAGCAGCAGCTATCTGCCCTGCCTGGCACAGCCCCAGTGCCCACCCCAGCCGTGGCGGTCCCAGCCAGAGGCGGCGCCGGCAGCTCACAGACACCGGCAGGCTGGGGCAGATCTGGACCCATTCGGCCGGCTCCGGCTGCTCCTCTGCAGACACGGCCCTGGGTTTCACTGCCCAAACAAGCAACGCTTCGTCCCCTTCTGCCTGCACAAGGACGGCCGCCCCTGCGCAGCTGCAGCATCACATCACACCCCCTCGGAGCTTGCGGGCATCCTGGCACTGCCCCCCATCCGAGGGGCTCCCAGGAGAGTGACCCCCATCATTAACGATGATTGCGAGAGCAGACCCTCACTGCACCGGCAGTAAACAAGGCCGGACCCTGCCCAGCGACCCCCAGCACTGCCGGCCCCCCAGCGCACACTCGGCTGTTTAACGGCTGCAATAAAACCTTCGCCAAGGCAGATTCCACCATAAATCCTGGCCCGCAGCGGGGCCAGCCCCAGGCCAGCCTGACACTTTAACGACACCATCCATCCCCAAGGAGCCCAAGGCGGAGCAGAGGGACGCGTGGGCTCCAGCCCCAGCACGCAGCCAGGCAGAGGGGGTCAGGGCTGACCCCCAGCCCTGCAGGGAGCCATCCTGGGGCCAGATCTGCAGCCACCTAGAAGGGGATGGGGCATCGCTTCAAGGGGCCCCAGCGTGGTGCCGGCGGGTGCCGCAACTCAGGGCTGAGGCTGCGGTGAAGCAGCAATCGGACAATCGGACACTCATCTCCGGGTGCACAATGGCCAATCCCACACCGATGGGCAAGCCCGCGCCAATGGGCAAGCCCACAGCCGCCATGGCCTCCACCCCTGAACCAACAATTACAAACTCTCCACTTCTACATTTACACAGGCAAACACCTTTACATGAATTTAATTGAAGTTTCTCCTCCCCACTAGGCAAATGGAAGCCAAACACACCACTTTCCCTCCAATGCATCTTTCAATGATTTAGAAAAAAAAGGTGGAAAAAAAAAAAACCCTTTGATATCAGCAGTCCATTTGTTTAGCCCATGCCGGGATTTAATTGAGAAGGGATGTCCTTGAATAAATGCAGAGATGTCCTCGCTCCTCAGGAAGCCTGCTGCGAGTTGTGCAATCCACTGTATGAGGCTTTCTGCTCATCTAGGGATATTCTGGGACAATGCAGCCCCAGGGCCACTGCCGCACGTTGCCCATCCATCACCCCAGCGGCAAGCAAGCTGTTGCACCATGGGGCTGGGTGAGGGAGGGACCAAGCCCCAAGGGACAGGTGCTCCCAGAGCCAGGGGACACTGCTCTGCCCCCAAACCCAGCACGGAGGGGAGGTGAGGGGCCAGCTCCCCATGGCCACCAGTGCCTTGCAGGGACATGTCCTGAGGCTGGAGCAGCCATGCGCCCCCGAGCCTGATGGGACGAGGACTGGGGCTTGCTTGGAGCTGGCGGAGGGACTGCAGGTGGGATGCACCGCCCCAGAGAAGCCAAGTTACGGCACGACAGAAGGCGAGGGGCAGCCTCTCCCCAAGAGCTGGCGCTCACACCCAGGATGCCGGCACCATCCCCTGGCAAACGCCTTCCATGCTGCCAGGCTTGGCAAGAGAGGAAGAGCCGCAGCAGACAGCCCATCAGCCCCGGCGGGGAAGTCGGCATCGCTGGCCGCAGCAGGCAGCTTCCTGCTCATTTCCTCCCAGCCTGCCTGCGGGCTGCCAGCCCCTGCCAGCGCTGAGCACCCCGGTCCCCCCCATCCCTCTTCTGCCAAGTCCCTCCTGGCAAGGGGCAAACTCATCCCTCCTGCCCAGCCCAGCTTTTAGCAGCCGCAAGGCCTTCAGCTGAGGGGAACCTGCCCTGGGGATCACCCTGCACCTGCACACCTCCAAGGAGAACCGGAGAGGGGGTCCCTCAGCGATAGCACTGTGCCTGCAGATTTGGGTCTTCTCATCTCCTGCCCCTCCGCCTCTGCCCAGCGCAGCCGGTGTCAGGCGCTGATCAGCCAGCACCCTCCTCCTCCTCCTCGATGCAGCCGCGTGGGTGTCTTTCCACCGCACGGCTCCTGCCGCAAGGCTCCCTAGCTGGGAAAGCGCCGTGCTATTTTAATCTGGCACTCTCCCATCCATCCCAGCAAGCCTGGCTGCGAGTGCAGCCCCAGGAGAGCTCTGCCCCCCGTGTCCCCGCAGCCGGCCGGGGATGCAGAAATGCCCTGAGGGTGCGCTTGGATGAGGAGGGGGCTGGAGGGCACCAAATCCAGGGATGGGGCTGGCTGCAGCCCACCCGCTGCCACCTTGGCCCCCGCGCTGCCACCACGAGAGAAGCTGCAAGTACAAAGCTGCAGCTGCGGGCTGGGACATGTCCCCCTTTTTCCTAGGGGCTGGCTGCACGCTGCATGGGAACGGGAAGGAGGAGCGGGGATGTCCTTGGTCCCGCTGGACAGGAGAGATGATTCTGACCGTGGAAGGGAATTAATGATGATAAAGGTGAGCGCAGGGAGCTACAGGAGAGGACACAGGGAATTCCCAGCTCATTAAAGCATTGGCATCCTTCAGCCCATGGTAACAGCAGCTCCTTGTCTCCTCATTTGTTAAAGTCCTTGTCCTGCCCAGGAGACCCTCGCTCAGCTCCAGAGCCATCCCACAGCCATCCCACCAGCCCATCACCCCCGTGGCAGAGCCCCACGGCCAGCACATGCCGGCACAGAGCCACGGGGTGCCGCGACCGGGGGATGCTGGGTCCCCACGCAGTGCCCGGGCTGCAGCTGCGCCTGGAGAGCGCAGGGTTCTGCGGGCGGAAGGGGAGCAGGAGAGCTCTCAGCCCCTGGACTCCGCTGGCTGAGCTGCGGCTAAAGGCGAGCTGATTAAAGCAATTAGGATTTTAAATAGTAACATCAGAGTGGCTCATCAACACTGAAGAGGCAGTCAAATGATGAGTCTGAGCATCCTATTTAGGGATCTCAGTTGGCTGAGGATCCTAAGTGAGGCCCCAAGGCTCCCTTGCAATGAGAGCGGGCCGGCCGGCCGGCCAGCACACGGGGCGTCCCGGCGACCCACGGACCCCGCAGCCTCCCAGCGCCTGCCCGGGCACACAGAGCAGCCTGGCCAGGGGGTGCCAACGGGGACAGCCCTGTGCACACAGCCAGCTCCGTCCCCTGCCCTGCGGCCACAGCCAGGGAGGGGACAGCGCGGTGGGGGCACCCTGCGGCACCAGCACCCTGGGCACCCAGCACTTCCCAAGGCAGCTGTGCCAGGCTGCATGGCACGCCAAGGAGCGCCCGGCTGCCCACTCCTCCCTTTCCTTAAGCTTGTTGTTTATTCTCTCTAATAAAGGCTCTGGGAAGGGAACGTGGAAGGAATTCAGCAGCACTTCTCAGGAGGCAGCTCTGCACACCAGCAACCAAAAAGTACCTTTTGCAACAGATAAAGCACAACACAGGCATTTTGTCTGCTTGGACTCAAAGTCTGATATGCCAGAGATTTAAGGCAGTCTGGTGGGAAATCCGTCTATTTTGGTGTATACGAATCTCCAATCACAAAGGAATCTGGACACAAATACAGATGCAGGAACAGCATAAACAGCCGTGAAATGCTCCGTACCCTTCCCTCTGTTCTCTGATTTCCTACACTTGCATTCGTTCCTCGCTGTTGCTGGCTGACTCCAGGGTGCGGACGGGTGCAGCGCCCAGCCCGAGCACCTGCCGGGCCCAGTGCCTGGGGGTGCAGCCCCCAGGGACAATGGGAGCAGTGGGGATGCCTGCAAGGAGCTTCCCGATCCCATCCCGATGGGCACTGCAGCCCGGGACTGGGCTGCTTCTCCACAGCCCACCATCCCTGCTCCCACGGCTGCATCCCAGCGGGATGGCATCGCCGCAGAGGGGCTCGACACCCCCAGGCTCCCTGGGCCTGGGGGCACGCAGCCATATGTGGCACTGCACTGGGCATCAGAGGGACGGGGACGGTGCTGCACCCAGGGTAGCGGCAACAGCTCACCTGCGAGCAGGGGAAAGGGCCACGGCCTTGCAGAGAGGCAAGGCAGGGGGTAGGCAGGAGGCAGGCAGGGCTGGCCAGCACAGGGGAGCACCGACCCAGGGCTGGACCCACCCTCTCTCAGGTGGGGGAAAAAGGGAAGAGAAGGGCAGGAGCAGGGAGGGGAGGGCAGGAGCTGCAGCCTGAGCACAAGCCACTTGTCGACTTTCTTGCAAGCTCCAAGATGCTGTAGGAGGGTACTGGCACAGGCATATTACATTTATTTATAGGCATTTCTGTGGCACTCAATTAAACGCTGTGGTGGAGATATTGCAGCATGAAGAGTATTTAGAGCCGTTTAACACCTCTTAGTCGGCAAAAGCCCATCTGATTCCTGCAGCGAACTGGGAAAGTGTGCATAGCAAGGGCAAGAGCAAGGAAGACTGCCCTTTCCCAACCCCAGCTCCACTTGTGAAGAGAGACGGGATCACTGCACTCGTGGCAGTGCATCCATGTGCTTCGCGCGATGCTCCACTGCTTCTAGGTTCGCAGGCGAGGGACCAGCATCCCGCAGCAGGACACGCATCCCCACCCTGCCCAGCTCCAGCAGAGCTGCTTCCCTCCAGCCACCCCTGGGCAGGCAGGGTGCTAAGGCCCCGATGGCAGGACGGCCAGCTCCGCTGCCCACGGGCCCTGCCTGCAGGATGGTATGGCAGAGCTCCTGCCCGTCACGCTCCCCAGCATCCCCAGGTGCTTCCCACACCCTGCTAAAGGTTGGGACCTGCCCACAGAAGGGCATGGAAATTCCTGATGCTCAGGAAAGGCTCTTTCACACCTTCACTGGGTTTCTATTAAGCGCTCTGCAAAACCTCTCTGCAACTTATCAGGATGGCGAACGGCTGAGCCAATAAATCTCTAGATCTCAGGAAAGCCAATTGGGGGAGAGAGTTCAAAGGAAAGGCTGACGAGTGCACGCCAAGGTTAGCTCTAATTGCACCACTGCAAATTCACTGGCGGCACTTTCGCCCTCTGATCTGTTCGCTCCCCTCTCCCGCTCTGCCTGCAGTGCTTGCCTTGCCCGTCCCCCGGCCACGCAGCTCCCAAGCACAGGGGAAAGACGTGCGACCATCCACTCTCATGCCCCCACCGCTGCTTGCCAGCAGCAAGCTCATGTCACGCGATGGAAGCAAGCAAAGGTGAAACGAAGCTGCAGGAAGATAACCTGGCCCCAGGTGATGCCAGCAAAGCACTGCCCGTCCCTGGGGCTGCTGCTGCCGCCACCCCCGAGGAGGAGCCCATTCCCGCAGGCTCTCCCATGCCATCCCCCAGCACCAGGAACCCCGAACCCACCAGCACCCTGGCAGCGGTGACTTTGCTCCAGCCGAGCGCGTACAGGAGCGCACCGTGGCTGCTCCTGGCGTGCTGAGTGCCAGGCGGCAACACCATGCGCTTGCACAGGAGATGCCCTTCCTTCTCCTCAGTAAGGAAGCTGCAGAGTCGCAGCCGGGGGAGCAGCGAGCATCATTGCCCGGCCAGGGGCAGGACAGGGCCGGCGGGCACGGCCCCACCAGCTGCTCCCATGCACCCGGGCTTGTGTTGCTTGCAAATGGATGCAATTAAGTTGATACTGCAGTGGGACTGTAATTGCTGTTTCCTTAGCTTGGCAACACGACCCCGGAAACCCCCATTATACTAATCACTGTCAAACGAACACAATCGCAGAACACATAAAAACCTGGTGTACTTCATGGTGAAATATAACACCGCAGAAGGCTGAACTGTGCCATAAATCTGCTTAGCACTTAACACTGCCTGCTAAATGGCCCCGCTTAATTATAGCTCTATAAACATGACTTTATAGCAATATCAATACAGTCAAAAATCAATCCTGCTGATGGACAAATGGACAGACTCACATCCTGCTGACCCCAGGGCCGGGCCACCGCCGCTCCGCACAGCACGGGGCGAGCCGGGCTCCGCGCTCTCACGGCTCGGATGCGCCGCTCCCAGGTGGCTCGGCCCCGCTCCTCATGCCCGTCCTGGGCACACCACGACTCCGCTGGACGCCGTTTCCAACCTGCCTTCACCCAGTGCTGCTGCCGGAGCCACAGACAAGACATTAGCATTACAACCCACACTGATCTTTGTCAATTATGCTACAGTATTTGAGCTCTAACCAGCTTTAAATTGAATCAGGACGAAATCATCAGTATAAAAAGAGCCCGCACCAGCCTTTCAATTCCAGCACTGGGAAAAAAAAAGTTATACATCTCATAATGGCCTTCTACCCCATAATGAACAGGAAAAATAAATTAGATTCCCAGCTAAGGGTATATTTATACAATTTCATTATGTGCCCATGAGCAAGTCTGGTTTTCACCAAGATAAAAATGAGCTCTCAGCAATGCTTGTACTAAATAAATGGAGTGATTTAACAGCTTAACAAGGAGCGCGATAAAGGGGTTGAGGAACAATGTCAAAAATGGAAAATAAAAATAAAAAAAATTAAAATGCTCGCTCTTCTTGAACCATGCTAGCGCTGCCGAGCCGGACTCCACTCGCTGCCCACGCCTGGCAGCTCCGGGAACGCTCGCGGGCTGGGAAGATGGGAGACGGCAGCGCTGGGACCACGGGCACATCCCTGGGCAGTGAGCACACAGCATCCCGCCCCACTCAGAGCAACACCGGGGAGATGCCTTCCTACTGCTTCATTTTCTGGCTGCCCAATATACAAGTGACCCTCTTAGAGCCAAAAACAAAAAATCAGGTCCCTCTCCTTGCTGGCTGTCGGCAGGGAAGAGCAGGTCCTGCTCGCTTCCTCGCTGCCACCCCATCCCTGTGGATGCCAGCACCACGTGTGCTGGCTGCCTGCAGGAGCAGTGAAGATTTTTGTGGCAGCTTTGGGGCTGGAAAGGGATATTTGCAGCCTGGAAGTTCCTCCCAGACTCTGAAACGTTCAGGTCAAGCAAGGCTCCTCTCCCAGTGTCGCCCAGCAGGGAGAATGACAGCGGTGGTGCTGGTCTGGCCAGCCTGGCAAGCTGCTCCCGCGCCTGGCCACCAGCACTGCCCTGCTGACGGGCTGCGAGGGTGCAACACGCTCGCCGTGGGGAAGAGGCACTGAGGAAGCCGGGAGCTCACCAGGAGCTCGCTCGCTTGGTTCCGTGGCAGGTTTGCAGGCAGCACCGTGCGGCTGCGGCATTGCGGCACGGCGGGTTGCAGGGACGAAGCAGCCACAGTCCCATCACCCAGCACGTCCAAGCCCCTCTCCTCCAGCACTGCCGTGCGCGCAGCCCGTGGTCCCTTCCAGCCAATTTCACCAAACCCAGAGGGAAATTGCCAATTCCTTCCTCCAAGCAGAGCCTGTTTAATCAACCTCCTGTTATCCAATTCGGCTGCGAGCCGAAACCCGGGCTCACTCTTACTGCTCCGCTTTCAGCCTTTCTGCTCGCAGAGGCAGCAGCGTGTGTCCCCCCACCCCGGTGAATCTCCCTCGCGTGCAGCCAGGAGAGGACCCGGGAAGCCACCCGCGCGTGCGGATGGAGGAGTTTAGAGGAGCTTCTTGCCCTTTGCAAGGTTATCTGCTCCTGGTGAAGGCTCCTCCATCCCACCTTCTGCCGCTACTGAAAAGAGCGTGTCAGCTCCCCCCGGGCCCCCATCCCGGACCACACATCCATCTGGGCTCAGCATCGTGTGTCTTCTCCAGCACAGTCAGGCTGATCCTAAATCCATAACCCACACTTGAATAGCTCATCCATTTAATGGCAGATAGCTGCCAGCAGGCAAATCTGTCCTCTCAGCAGCAGCAAAACCAGAGCTAAGCAGTTGCCTTTTTTTTTTTCTTCCCTCCCTTTTTAAATCAATTGTGAGGCCACATGGTCCATCGGAGTGATCTGGAGACCAGGAGCCATCTCCAAGACAGAGCTGGCTGGCTTGGCTGCGTATCACAGCTCTCCTGCCACAAGGTGACATTTCCCCCTCCATCCTCCCTACTCCAGGGAGCCGGGAGGATTAATAGTTCAACAGGGCTTTGGAAATATGTGTGCCGAGAGTTATGAGCCTGATTCATAATAGGAGTTCCCTCCCCTGCTACAGAGATTAATCACCGGCGCAAATGCAAACACCATTTGGGCTCAACCGTCCCAAAACACAGCACAGCTGGAGAGGAGAGGAGCGCGCTGCCGGCTCACCCCGTGCCGCTCGCGCCCGCTGATGGGGCTTTGCAATGTGTAATGCTGTCAGAGCTTTTCGCCTGCGCCTTTACCTTGAGTTATGGAAAAATAAATTTGTTGTGGAAAGTGTCGGTTCAAAGCTACCGAGCGCTGCATGCAAACAAGGCGCGAGCCCTGGAGCCTGCCCGCGTCTCCTGTTATCGAGCAGAATTACTGGGCAGCCCTGGAGAAAGCTCTGCTCCAGCCCTCTGCACTGGAGACTGGAGGAACTCAGCCCATACGGGCACAGGCTGGTTAACAGCTGATTTATCCTTAAACACCTTAATAAATGCAGCAAGAGTCCAAAATTGTCTCCAGAGGAGCCGTCCTGCTCTCACCCCCTTGGCTGCGGGAGCTGCCCCGCTGCTCCCGAGGGGGACGAACGCTGCTGCCAGCTGCACGCTGCTCCGGGTGCCTGCCTGGCTGCTCCCCGGTCCGATGGGGAGCTATGGCTGGAAAACACACAAACCCAGCCCTGCTAATCCTGCTAACGACCCCACTGTGCCCCAGTCACGTTCCTGGCTGCTCTGCTCCAGATGGTGCAGAACTGAGTGCCTGTGCCCCGGCACCAGTGGGCAGAGCTCTCGCCAGTTAAACCAGCCCTCCCAACGCTGTGCCCGCCCAAGGAAGGGACGGAGATCTTCCCCAAGAAGGCAAGGACCAGCACCCCAATGCACTGTCTTGGCTGCTCTGCAATTAGTTCCTTGCATCTCCCTAATATAAATAATGGCCAGATAATTTTTAACACAGTTTTACCCAGCCCCAACTGGAGCAGTTTCCCAGGTTGCTGGAATCCTTTACAACCCCCGAAAGGATCAGCGAATGATTTTTCACTCTTTCCTTTCGATTCGAGAGGAGAGGGATCTCGGCTCAACAGTAATTAGAGTGAACTGCTGCTTTTAAGCAGTCAAAGCTCATGTTACCACTGAGACGCAAGAACGATCTAATCAGACACCGGGGTCAGATAACCAAAAAAACCCAAAAAAACAACATTACAGAGATGATAACAGTTTGTATCTGTCCCGAGCTGAGCTGCCCGCAGCCACTGGGCCTGTGGGAGATGCAGCGAGGGGTGCGATGGAGATCGCAGAGCAGCGTGGGGACCCGCACGGGGACCCAGACACAGCGGCAGGAACCTGCCCTCAACTCCACACGGTGCTCAGCCTTCCTCCCCAGGAGGAGGACGACGAGGAGGAGGAGAAGGACTCCCGCACATCCCTGCCGGTGCAGGCAAAGGGCAGTGCCTGCCCTGCCACCTCCCCGGCCAACGGCGGGGTCTGACGCCAGCTCCCTGAGATGGATGAAAACAGGCAGCTGTCGGGGGACACCCCAACTCTTCTTCCAGCTGCTCCCCCCCAGTCCCACCTCCGTAGCCCCCCACAGCTCCCCACGAGGGGCCAGGGGCCGTGGTGCCGGCAGAGGCGTCCCGCCACAGCGCCGGTGCTGGAGGGGAAAACAGATTTGCTTTCCCTGGCTGCCCTCGCTCTGCACACCCGGCCCTCCTGCTGCCCCCCTTTGCCCCTCCGCACATTCAATCTGCTCCTCACCCCGAACCAAGAAGGATGCAAGTTCAGTGGGGCTGGATGCTACAGATTAGATTGCATCTGTCTGGGTATAAATAATTTACTGCTTGATGGTCAGAGTGAATTTAATTAGTTCTTGTTCTCCTGATAGAATCAGCCCACCGCTGCTAAAGCATTTCACTCCGAATTAGCCTGAAAAGGACTAACAAGGCAGTGCTAATTTTACACACACGACATCCCCCGCAGTCTCTGAAAATACAGCTCCACGGAGCACTGTGCACCGCCGTCCCCGCGCGGGGCTGGGGAAAGGGACGGTGCAAGGGAGCAAAGCAGGGGCAAAGCCTGGGGCAGGAGGGAAGCGGGGTGGGCAGAGACGGGCACCGGCTCACAAACACCCATCCCTTCTCCTTTTGCTCTACCCTAACTTCCAGCTCCTGGGGGATCTAGGGAGGGGGCAAGGGGATGGGGACCTTATGGCCAGCAAAGCCGATGCTGCTGCCCACCGGGTCCTCTCCTGCCCGGGGAAGGGGCTCCCCACGAGTCCAGCACCCACCTTGCCCCCCCTCCAGTGCCCGAGGTCAAGCCAGGCCACTTTCTGCAGGCTTGCCACTGCCTTGGAAAAACAGGCACGCACATCAGCACTCCCTGGAGACACGTGCCCGGTCACCTGGAAGGGAGCAGAGAGAGGGGAATGGCGGGGCCAGCCGCAGCCCCAGCCCCCGGGCATGGGAGACGGGCACAGAGCCCTCCGGCAGTGCCAGATCCCAGCAGCCGCCCAGCCCTTGGCTGAACCCCCAGCCCCAACAGACAACTCTGGCCCCCCCTTGTGCACCGGGGCCCCTCCATGCTCCAGGCGCTGGCTATGCATCAGCCTCGGCTAAGACAGAACTGGGCTGTTGCGATGGGTTTAGGTGCAACCCAATGAAGCAAAGGCAGCAGAAACGGCCCCGCTCCAAACACCGGCTGCAATCGCTGCAAGACCCCGAGAGCGCTGCTCCAGGCTGCGTACAAACACATCAAAAAGTGGGCATGGCCCCCAAAAGCCCGCTGCAGCGGGGAGAGGGCTGGCAGCAAAGGATGCAGAAGCAGCGTTAGCCAATGCAGCAGACAAGGACGCCGGAGCCCGCAGTGCCGGCTGCGCGGGGTGTCCCGGTGGGCAGTGGGGCAGGGCAGCGCTCCCGTGGCCGCCCATCCCTGTAAAGCATTGCTGCGCGTTTTCCCTTCGCTCTGTAATTAGACCCCCATTTCTCCTCTAAGGACAGACTCTCATTGACCGCAATGCTTTACTGGTCCTGCCTCCCTCCTCTGACCTACCCTGTCTCCATCACGATTTATGCTCCACATTAGCAGTCTACCAGAGCTGCTTCCCGCGTCACCCGGGCAAGGCGGCACTGCAGCCGGCTGAGCCGCGATGAGCCCCACCGGTAACCCCAAACCCCACCAAACAGCCCCGGGTGACACCTGCCCCAGGGACAAACCCCTCTGCAGGCACAAACCTGGGACATTTCTGCCTGAAAGTGAAATGTTGGGGACATGGGGCCAGCGGGGAAAGCCTGAGCGAGCACTTCCAGCAGCAGGGACGCTCCGGGCTGTGCTGGAGGGAACTTGCCTGGGGGAAGCGCAGGGGGGACTGGATGCTCTTGCTGATTTCTGCCTGGAGAGGAGGGAGCCGAGGGGCACCTCCACCCCGAAATCACACCCCTCCAGCAGCTTGACAGCCACCTTCCCTGCCGGGACGGCTGCACTCCTGCACAGTGAACTAACAGGCTCGTTTTCTCCGCTCCTAATCGCAAGGCTCTGGCTCTAAGCCTGTAATCCAACATGCAGCATCTCACTCAATAAATCACCCCGTAAAGGCGAAGCGGCCAACAACTATCGGCAGCTGTCAGGAGCCTGCGGGCAGGACCCACCCGCCAGAGCTCACGATCTCTCCCTTCACCCCGACAAACGGCTGCTGGGCCACCGGCACCGCAGACAGGGACTGCGGCAACACTGCGTGGCGCAGGCAGGACCGGGATACGGAGGCGTCCCCAGGGCACGGCAGCATCGGAGGGGAGCAGCATCCCTCCCTCCTTCAGCTCGTCCTCCGGGGCCAGTGCAACCCCAGAGTCGCTCTCCCCCTGCCAGGAGCATGCCTGTAGGATCTTGCCCTCTCTCCTATTTACATGTAAGCTCGGCTGACAACTCCTCTTCATCACAGTGCCAGCGTCTTCCTCAGAGGCCATGCATCTCAAGCAGGACAGCACCATAAATATTGCATAGGAGGTGTTTCTAATCTAGTTATGGGTTCAGCCTCTCACACTCTTCCATCAGGGAGCCTTGGATTGAAATTGAAGTGTATTAGTATAATTTTATCAGGTTTTATTAAGCCTAGGGTCTTACATTTTTGATATATAGTTTTAATTAAGTTTTAAGTCAAAGAATGCAGTCGCTCATATTTTATCTTGCCATGTCACATCAGAGGGAGGCAGTTAATCAGCAGGTACAAAAACTTCCCATCGCCAATGATGAACGTTCATGAACTTTGCCTGCAGAGACCATCTTCCCTCCATCGCTCACAGCAGGAGCCCACAGCCTCACTGACCCTTCTGCCCAGCTCCAGCTCCCCCTCTCCCCATGCCTGCACTCTCCTGCCTCCAATGCCAGCGCTCCTGCAGGAACGCACCCAGGCAGGGAGGGAAAAGCCTCAGGACAAAGAGAGGAAAAGGGAAGGCAGCCCCGAGGCAGCTGGCATCGGGGGCTGCTCCCGGCCAGGCTCAGCAGCAGCAGCTGCCGCTGCCAGTGGGAGAGTGGGCACATAACCAAGAGCAGGTACTGGCAATGCTGGCAAGAGGCACCGCCTGCCCGTGCTTGCCTCCCTGCCGGGTCCTGCAAGGGGATGGAGCCAAGGGCGATGCTCCAGTTGAGCCTGTTACCCAAAACCCTCCCACATCCCCTTCCTCACTGACAGCATATGGGCAAACCCAGCACGCAGGGCTGTGCGCAGCTGCCCATTGCACTCACCCACCCATCAACCCATGCACCACAGCGCAAGGAGAGGGGAGAGGGGCTGGGGGTGCTGAGGGAGGAGGGAGCGATGGCCAGGAGTGGCCCTGTGGCTGGGTGCCCATCTCTCAGCCAAACCCCTCTGGACCTACGGCACCCCCCGGGCTCCAACAGCCAAGGGGACCCTGCCCCACAGCGCAGCCATGGACCGAAGGGCCCCGTCTCAAACCACGCAGCATTTTGTGCTTGATTTGCTGCCTGTCTGCAGACTCCCACCGCAGGCAGGCTGCCTCCTCGGCATGCACATGCCAGCCAGCCCTTCCTGGGAAATCAGAAACCAGGAATTTCCCAGCCAGTGGAGCTGCGCCGTGCCAGCTGCCCACAGTGAGTGCAGAGCCAGACCCGTTCCTTCTGCAAGCCCCTTCCCAGCAGCAGCCCTCTCCAGTTTTATGGCTGGGCCCTCCCCAAGCATCTGTACATCGGCCTGGGGAGACTTCAGCTGTGCACCCATCCCAGCTCCGGGCTGGCTCCCAGCACCAGGACGGTTGGTCACCACTCCCTCGGGACAAACACAGGGCTCCGGGCTGAGCCATTCGCTGGAGCCAGGGGCCAAACCTGGATGGTTCCCTCCAACATGGGAAAACGGAATCCCAGCCCTCAGCCATGGGGACTGTCCCGAGCCCACAGCGGGCACCCAGTGGGTGCAACAGCCCCTCGGGGACAGTACGACCGCCAGCAGCTGCCAGCTCCAGCACGCTGATGCTGCCCAGGCCACTCACTCCCAGGAGCATCGCCAGCCACGTGCACTTCTCTCCTCTAAAAAGAGCAGCTTGGGGACATGAGGTCTGTGACTGTATGCCAGTGAGGGAAGCAGATGGCATCACAGCTTGCACCACTGCTGCCCTTGCCCTCCGTGGCCCCGGGGAGGGCTGCTTCTCCGCAAGGACTCGAGGCTACAGCGGTGGCAGATCGCTCATGGGTCCTTGGGAAAGGCTGATTCATCCCGGCTGGAAGGAGCTGCAGACGCAAGGCAGAGCAGAGGCTTCCCACCCACCGCTCCGCCTGGGCACCATGACACACCAGGCTGCAACCGCACCCTCCCCACGCGCAGCTGGGGCGACGCAGCCCTGGGCGCTCGCTCCGCGTCAGCCCCTGCGCACCTTCCCCCAGGCGGGAGCCAATGCAAACCCTCCACTGGCAGGCCTGGATGCATGCCCGGCCAAGCTCGGGTCTCCGGAGACCCGACCCAGAGCATCCCCGCATCCCTTGGCAGCACCAGCCCGCGCAGCAGAGTGCCATCGGACAGGAGCTTTGGGGACACGCACACCCCACACACATGTGCCAAGCTTCCCTTAGCTGGGGGGCAGAGATCTCAGAGGATTTCTGAGGATGGAGACAGCAGCAGTCCAGAAACATTTCAGGTCCTGGAGCTTCTCTTGCATGAGAAGCAGAGGAGCTGAGTGCAGACCTGTCTCTCCAAGTTGAGGTGCTTAAAAATTTATCATTGAACTTGTAGAAATGAACTCAATTAAAAACCATTTTAATGGTATTACATTAAAAAAAATAACTCTCATATTTCCCACGTCAAGGTTCCTGTCTGTAAGAGCGGCGGAAACCTCCAAGCGTAGCATTACAAATGACGGGGTACGCGCTCTGCCAGTAAAAGCCCACACCACCAGCCAGCGCGCTCCATTTTTAAGGAAAAGACGGATGGAGCGACAGAGTCACATAACGCAGGGAGTGCAACACACGGAGCTCCAGCGAGCCTCATGTCCCACACAGTTTTGCTCGCGGTTTGCTCCGGGTGCTCCAGCCATGGGGCTGGAGGAAGGACGGAGCTGCTCTGCTCCCGAGCAGCGCTCGATGAGCCACCGGGAACAGCAGCAGCGTGGGGGGAGCTCAACCCGACCCTCCTGAGGGGCTGCAATGAAGCGAGGCCTGCTAATGCAGTGGGCAAGGGTGTGAGGGTGGGCAGGGGGTGCCCACCAGCTCTGCTCCATCACAGGATGCCCCAACAGGTCACGCGAGCAGGGATGGGTCCTGCCTCGCACACAGACCCCGCAGTTATAGCCCCGTACCCACAGCAGCGTGTCCCCCATCTCTATTTGAGGCTGCTCATGGAGAGCTCCAGTTTCTACACAGGAGGGAACCAAGAGAACCCCAGCTGCCGGGCTGCTGCCGCCACTCACTGTGATTTCTGTCACTGTTTCCCCAGCAATACAGCCCTCATCTCTCAGTGTCCCCATGCCCAGACCTCTAATTATTGCTGCTGCCCTTCCCTGACCCGCAGCCTCCCAGCCTGGGCTGGCGCTGGCCCATGTCCCCGAGCCCCACAGAGTCTGCACCAGCCACGAGACCCCCACAACACATCCAGGCGCAGAAGGAACACAGTGGCCCCAGGAGCTCGCCTGGCCCCCAAGGCAGCCTTGGGGAGGGGGCAAGGGACCATGGGAGCTCTCAGCCCTCAAGCAGAGCCTGCTCCCCTACAACCTGCTCCAGCATCCCAGTGCTTCCCTGGATAATCACATCTCATCCTGGGGAACAGCCGAGCGGTGCTCATGGCCGGCCTGGCAGCACACCGCTACAACACTGTCAGCAACGGCAGCAACTTCTTTCCGAAGAGGAGGGAGGGAATCCCAGGAGGAGCAGGAGCAGTTCTGCTCATCAGCTGCAAGACTGATAGACTTGGAGGGATGGGGAGCGTATTTTGCATTTCCTTCCTTCTCCTTCGCAAAGAAATAGAGATTTGGGGTTGGATTTGAATTTCATCCAGAAGAAGAGAATTTTCCTTGAAAAGAAAGAAGTTGGATTGCTTAACTCTCTCTGTCCCCATATTCCCATTAAAACAGGATTTGAGGCAAAGAGAGAGTTTCAAGCCAAGCAGCCCCACTCCTGCCGAATCACCAGGAGCGTGGGTTACCCTGGGGCTGCACCGTCCCGGGGTTGGAGCAGCTGCTCGCCCCTCTGCGCCCCACCGGCACAGGGACCCCGACCGCAGCGGAGCCACCACTCACTGAACAAGGTGGGCGCAGGGCAAACAAGCAGCGACCGTGCCACGGTGCGGGGAGACGGGCCACATCCCAGAAAAACTGTCTGTGTTCTTAGACCCAGCCTGTGGCAGAGCAAGCCTGGGCCATGCTCCGGCAGGCAGAAGGTGTGGACAGAGCTGCATCGAGGCCGGAAAGAATTCCTGGGGAGCCTGGGGTGCAGCCTGCTCACGGGCTCCTGACCTTGCAGGGGCTCCAAGCACATTACCAGCCCTGGGCAGGGCTGCCTGGGGTGCCAGGATCCCAGGGCGCCTTTGCATCATCTCCCCTTTTTTTAAAAAAAGGCAAACTCGGGTGCTTTGCTGGGATGGAGGAGCCCTTTCCACTCCAGCACAGTTAGCACAGTTTCCTCACGGCTGGTGCCCCGGCCCCCTCCCTTCATCACAGGCACCTCAGCCCCTTGCCTGACAGGCAAGGGCATCCTGCCTGCATCCACCTGCCTGCACCTGGGCAGCGGGAAGGCCACTTCAGCCAGCGCTCAGCTCCAAGGCACCGCACCAGCAAAGGCTTCCTGCACACAGGGGCTGCGGGCATTCCTGCCCGGGGCCTCCTGCCTCCCGCGCTCACCGGGGACGCTGCTGCCCAGCTGCACCCCGCTCCCCTCGGTGCATGCAACACCCAAGCCCTGTGCCCGCTACAGCAGCGCGCCGTGCAGCACGTTAGCCGCCCGCCCCGCATCCCCTCCGCCCACACCAGCGCCGGGCCAGCACAGCGGTGCTGCCGGGAGGACCACAGGCGCCTGTGCCGAGGCTGCAGATAAATTTTAACTGGGCAGCAAGAAGAGCAGGGGAGAGTGAGCTGGAGAGCGAGCGCGCTGCATGTCATTTCAATGCGTGTATTTATATCCTTCACCGACGCAGCATCCCTTTGTAAAGCCACGGAGCGTGTATAGTCAGGGCTGTCAGTTCAGCGGCATGTTACAAGTGTTTGATATGGAGATTTTGGCAGTGGGAATGGATGTACCTCGCTGAGAGGTTTATGTAAAATGACAGCTTCTGGAAAAGGAAGCACTCATATATTAAAAAAAAAAAAAGTACAAACAAAAGGAAAGAGAGGCCTTCCGCTCGGCGAGTCCAAAACGGATTTCTCCTCCCTGCCGGCCCGCGAGCATCTCCCCACCGCAGCCAGAGGCAGCATGCAGGCAGCGCGCAGGCAGCGCACCAGCTGCACCAGTCCCACCAGCTCAGCTCTGCTGGTTCAGGCTTCACACCCGCACTCCCCCGCCTCAGACCGCTGCCCCATTTCCATTTCATCACTCCTCCTCTCCCCCCTTGTTTACGGGGCTGAGCCTTTTATCGCTGGCTGCGCGTGGGCGTGCGCGGGCGGGCGGGAGGAGGATGCCTGGAGAGCGCTGCTGTCAGCAGGCCCAGGGAGATGCTCTGCAACTCCTGCCATCGCAGGGCTTGAAAGTGGGGGATGCTGAGTGAACAGAGCGAGGCAGCGGCAGGCTCCTCCCGCCACGGTGCCGTGCCAGGCGACGGACGCTGAGCTCCAGTCAAAGAGCAACTCCAGCACCCATCTGGGAGTCTCTGCCGGTGGACGCGGCTGGAGGAAGCCCAGCCAAGGCTGGAGGCACCGCAGGAGGAGCGGATGGGATCCCATACCCGGACAGATCCGGACCTGGGTTTCCTGGGGAGCAGGGGGGTTTGCTCCCCCATCGACTCCCACCAGCCCAGGCACCCACCGCCCACCTCGCCTAAAGCGGCTCCAGCACCCTGCAGCCGCAGGAGCGAGGGAGGGAGCCAGCTCCCGGGGCAGGGTTATCCCAGCTGGGAAGGAAAGCGGCTGCAGCACCCAGCTCTGCGGCAAGACCACCGCCCAGCTCACACCTCCAAAGCCACGTTTGCCCCAGCATGCTCTGCTGCGGCCGGCTCACTCCTCCGGCTTTACACCCTCCTCCGGCCCAGTGGGGATGTGTGCCCATGGCCAGGGTGGAAGCAATTCCTGCTGCAGCTATAATGATCCATAAAGAAGCTGACTTGTTTCTTACCTCTCCGAAATGAAGGATGGTGATTACCCTACATCCCAGTCCACAAAGCTTAATCCAAATTGATGGCCTCCCAGAGATTGCTTCTCTTGCCTATCACCCAATCTAATACCCAACTCTCCCCTACCCACGTCTACTCAGTAGCAAAACGTCAGAGTAACTCATGCAGGCTCTGGATGGAAAGGCCATTTATCCTGAAGTGAAAGGCTCCTAGACGAGACATTAAATTAACGGTCCGTTAGGGAGAGGTGGCAGCGCCAGCCTTGCCTTCCTACAGGCCCCAGGCAGCAGGGCAGGGGTCTGCTCGGACCCCTTTGGGAAGAAACCCTTCTGCAACCTCCTGGTTGCTCCTCAGGGTCTTTGCAGCGGATCCAGAGTTCAGGAGAGAACCAGGATGCCCCCCAGGCGTGCCTGCCCAAACCCCAACATACACCCCAAATTCTAAGTCACATCTCGGGATAAGTGCAACTCCAGACACACAGGAGACTGTCACTGCTTTGCCCAAGGGCTACAGCAGAAGGAAACAGCAGTCCTCAAGTTCTGACCTGGGTCATGGTCTGAAGCATCCCTCTAACCCTGTGGCTCACCCAGCGTGGAGCAAGCTCAGGAGTAAGAGAGCATCTACGAGCTTCGAAGGCTGCAGCAAGAGTTTCCTCACTAACCACCCTTGCAACAGCACACGCTCTGCAGAGATCCCAGTTATGGCCACAGCCGTGCCACCTACACACCAAGCCAAGCAGCGTCCATGAGGAGCTTTCATTTTTAACAGCCCTGTCAGAGACCTCAAAACTCAGTGCCCAGCTACCCCACTCCTCCTGGAGCAGGACAAACCGTCCGGCTGCACCAGCCACGCAGCAGGATACGGACACACGGGATACCAGCATGGGTCTGGAGAGCAGCACCGCTGCGTCCACACACACCTCGGGCTCCAAACCCTGTTTGTCTGCTGAGGTGGCAGCAGAGCAGCGACACGGCACCCTGGCACGGGGTCCCTGCCCCACACTCCCCCACACAGCATTGATACAACCCAGCTCCACTACTGCCCAGCTCCCACCCTGACCGAGAACATCTCCCCAGTACTGTGCAATCCACCCTCAAGCAGGAGCCCGGAGCCCCCCCACCCGGGCTGCAGTCCCGCTCCCCTCCCCGGGACAGGGTGCGGAGGCACCGACACGCAGAGGGAGCAGCACTCCAAGGCAGGCACCGGGCTGGGCCAGCTCTGGTCAGCTAGAAATATCCAGGAGCAGAAGCGACAACAAAGGCTCCAGCTGAACCGTGCACCATATATCACAGGAACAGCACAGCCACTGAACTTCATTGTCCTGTATTTCCCCCCGCACTTCAGTGAGACCTGGGAGAAAGCGCTCCCTCATGTCCCATCCGTTGGCAGGATCTGCTGGCACACATTTGTCCCACCGGCACAGCCAGCTCCTCGGTTACCTGAGCAGCAGGGCTCACTGGTGCCTCGGCAGGCGAGGCGGTGGGGGAACCTTGGCCATGGGCGCCGGGACACAAACCCACGGGAGGTCGCAGCTCTTCCCCTGGCAGCACCATGCACAGACCACCAGGCTCCAAGCCTGTCCCAGCTCCAAAACTCTAAGCATCCTCGTTACCGAGAGCCCCTCCGGCTGACCTCGGGCATCGCTGAGCAGGAGCCTGAGCACCCCCGGCTGCAGCAGCTCCCTCCCCTTGGCCAGCCGGCGTTGGGCAGCTCTCCCTCGTGCCGGCCAGGCAGCGTGGGCTCCCACAGCCCTGACCCCAGGCAGGCGAGCTGATGAACACTCATACATCAGCCCTCCCTTTTGATCGCTTAAGATATCCTCATTTCTACTGCACCACAGGTGTGCACGGCACTTAGAGCCAGAGAAGCAGCCGAGCTCCCTGCCAGGAGAGCTTACTTTCTAATTAGACAGATAACAGCAAATCATGACAACAGACCACCGTGGGGAATGGCAGGGACTGCTGCTCCATGGACAGCGGGAGCTCAGGGGCCTTTCTGACATCTCCTCCACTTGCTCCGCTCTCACTTCCCGCAGCCGGCCATGGGAACACAGCGGCAGCCCCCGCTGCAGCCACAGCCCCGGAGAAAAAAACAGCAGGAGGAGGAGGAGGAAGAGAGGGGAGCTGCTGGAGGGCAGCGGGGTCACTTCACCTGCTCCCCACTGCAGCCCTTCTCCCCAAACACTGCAATGTGCTCGGCAGCCCCCTGGGCATGGACGAGAAGTCGCATCCACGCTCCCAAAGAGGCAGGCAGGAGGGAAACACGCTCCGTGCAGTTTGAGGCCAAAGCTAGAGCCGTGCCATGGGCACTGGTCTGCCCTGCGGAGCGCCACGACCCGCTGCAAGCCTCGCTTGCGTGCGCGGGAAGCACCCCCGGCAGACAGCACCCACCGCAAGCGCCAGGGCAGGGGTCTGCAGAGCCGGCACACCTCACCCCAGAGAGGGACACCCCATCGCGGCTCTCCCCGCTGGCTCCGGCACCGACCCAGCACCCATCACACCTCGAGGGAAACTTCTGCAGGGAACAGCTGGGGGAGCCCTGCACCCCTTGGGGTTTGCACGGAGGCGGAGAGTCGCCGGGGAGCCCGGGCAGCCTGACTCACCGGCTGCACATCGCACCCGCCGCCGCAGTGGGTGGGCGGCTGCGCCGGGAGGGGATGAGCAGGGATGCGGGGCTGGGGGGGGGGGGGGCACTGCGGGGAGGGTGTCCCCAGAGGAGCAAGGAAAACAAACGCAAACCCAAGGGATGTTCACGGAGCTGCCCCAGCCAAGGAGCGAGCGCAGCCACGAATGTGCCCGTCCAACGGGACGATCCCGGGCAAATCCAAGAGGACCCGAGCACCGCTCTGCTCCCTCGTCCTCCCCAAAACCAGACGTCCCCTCGCGGTGCAGGGCTTCGGTGCGTGCGTGCGCGTGTGTTTTCATCCCAGTCTTTAAATGAGGTCTTTGCTGAGAATTTACAATTCCCTCATGGCCTCAATATTGCAAAGATTGCTTTTTTAACACTGTTGGGCTTTAATTCTAATAAGCCTCCTCTTTATTACGGAACCAGGTCACATTGCCTTGACACTGCAAGAAAATCTTTCATCAGGAAAGAAAATGGAGAAGGAAAAAGAGAAATAAAGAAAGGGGGGAGGAGGAAGAAAGGGGGGAGGAGGAAGAAAGGGGAGACAAACAAATAAAAACTGCTCACTTCATCCGGGAGACTTTTTGAACCAGGCAAACAGCCGGCGGGCCAGCAGCGGGGCTGCCGGCGAGAGGTGCCTTCCCGCAGCGCCGCTCGCACCCCCGAACACGCAGAATTATTTCTGGTGCGGCTTCACCTCCCACGCACCCTCCCACCCTCCGCTGCTTAAAAATGCCGAGAGGAGCAGGAGGGGAAGCTTGACAAAACTTTGACAGACATAATGAGGACAGAGTTCAGCCCTGCCCTGGACAGATGGCCGTTATTGCCAGCCCGGCACAGGGCTCCTCACTACCTGGCCGGCACTGCGGGGACGGGAAGCGGCACAGCGGATCGGAGCAGCAGCGCCAAGCACCCGCGAGACCCAAATGCCCCTGCCAGCAGAAATCAAAGCCCTTCGCTGGCAGGAGGAGGCAGCAGCACGGCTTCTCCTTCCCATCAAACACAACTGGTCGAATATTGATTTTCCCTTTTGGAGGCTCCCCACCCTCCAGTATCCCGATCAGCGCCCGGCCCCTCGGCTGGTCAGGGAGGTTGCTGCCTCTTCAGCTCCCCAACTGCTTAGGTTTGCCTGACTCGAGATGTGTTATCACAAAACATCTCCTGTCGCTGTCTTATGTCATGGCCATTGCCATGGAAACAGGCTGATCTCATACCCCACCTCGGCTCCCTGCGCCTGCATCTGTGGCCTCCCGGCGCAGGATCAGGAAAGGGCTCATTTGGGGCTCATTAAACCCCTGCCTCCATCAGCTCCCGGACAAGGAGGCCCTATTAGCCAAAACACAGAGCGAGCCAGGACTCAGTGGTGCCGGTCCTCGCTCCCAGCGCCTCCCACCACCTTCCCCATCCCACTTGGGGCCAGGCAGGGAGCCCCGGAGCCCCCCCACGCCCCACGGGACCCTTGTGTCACGCAGCGGGAACATCCCAGGCTGTGCCAACACACAGCAGTGCGCGTCCGCGGCACAGCACAGGAATCCTGCATGCTGGCAAGCCAGTTAATCTCTGTCCCTGACGGCTTGCTGCTGCCCGTCCCCATGCCTGCACCAGAGCAAAACTCTCCCACAGCACGTGGGGGCTGTGCAGCGATGGGGGTGCCCATGGTGGCACGTCCCCTGCAAGAGACGTGCCTGACCAGCATGCCCCTGGTCCCCAGTCTGCTTCAGGGGATGGCTGCAAGGGTGCTCCTGGACACGACAGGCTACAGCCACTGCAGTGTCCCCCAACACCCGCTCACAGGGCTGTCAGGGCCATGAGGGAGGCTGAGAAATCAAAGGGAAAGATGCCACCACGGCACAGCCGCCCTGGGCCATCCCAGCATCCCTGATCTGAGACATGGGCTGCAGCATGGGGGACCCACAGCCACACCTGCACAAAGCCACCAGTGTCCTCCGCACCATGCTCCTGGCAGCAGCCAAACCCAGCAGCTGATCCCAGCGCAGGAGAAGACTTCAAAACCAGGCTCCCAGCACTGGTACAAGGTACCAGCAGCTCTGCTCAGCAGAGGAACCATGACAGGAGGGAGCAGCTCCACCAACAGTGAGGTTTGCACTGTCCCGGCCAAGGAGCCAGACCTCCAGCTCTGGTTTTGGCGGTCAGAGATCCGGACGGGGCTGTCACGCCGTTCAGCATGCAGCAGCGTACGCAGAGCAATGGCCACCCGAGGTGCATCACTGCAGAGGCAGCTCGGCTCAGGAAGCACGCGTGTCTCTTTCCCACGCCGATGGGGACCCAAACCCACCCTCCAAATTCTTCCCGCTGGGTTGTTTGTTTAGCATGCGAAAAGCAGGGCTTCACTAAGCCAAACAGCTCAAGCACAGGAGCTGAAAATGCCTTTTCCAGGGTCAGCAAAGGACGAGGCTCCTGAACCGCAGCCTTTCCCCCCACGAGAGCACAGCCAGCATTACAGCGGGGGGGGGGCCAGGGCTGCTCCAAATGTAGATGTTTTAATTCTCAACGCTAGCAGCTGCACTTAAGGCAAGAGAGGCAGGGAAGCCATGCACAGGAGTAACCATGGCAACTTCACGGAAGTTAAATAAAAACTTCTTTAAAAAAAGATAACGAGGTCCCTGAATCATGCTTTATCAGCTATGTTGCTATAAAGATCGAGATACAGCCAGCTCAGGATTCCTAATTACTTCTGCAATATACTGTAGATAGCTTTATTTTAAAAAATCTGGCTATGCGTATAATTATTTAGGCCCCTCTCCATACTGGGATTTGCATATTCCATGAAGCACCTTCCCAGGCGGATCCGCCTGCAAGAGCCCTCCCGTGCAATGCCTGCCTGCTCGCAGCTCCAGGGGCTCCTGCAGCTGCGCCCCAAGCCCTGCTCTCGCGCAGGGGTCACGGGGAGAGCCCCACCAGTGCTGCCGTCCCGCCACGCCAGGACGCTGCTGGCACGTCCTCCTGCCGCAGCACTGCCGGAGCCTCCGGATCACAGCGGGAGCATCCCGTGCACCCAGCCCCAGCTGTAACACGGCTCTGGGCGACTGCAGCAGCAATGCGCTGACATGCAGATTACCTGGACTGCCTGCAGAGCACCTCGACGCAGAGTGATGTTCTCCAGCAGCATCCACCATTTGTACACGCTGAACATCCGTAGCAGCACACAGAGCCCCGCACAGGCAGCGCCGCAGCCCCTACCCCACGCCCGCCGCAGAGGGGCTCGAGCATCAGGGCTGTGACAGCCCAGCCTTGGGGGTCACCTTGCCAGGGCCCAGAAAACAGCCAAAAGCAGTGCTTGTCCCCACTTCAGCCAGCAGCTAACACCAGCTCGATGCCTGCTGCAGCGCTACAGCAGAAGTTCCTTCACTGCCCAGAAACCAAACCACAAGTTGTGAGAGAGCCCTAAGCCTTTTTTCCTACGAAACAGACTCTCGGACAACCCCAGTAACTCCTGGAGAGCGAACGACCTTCCCAGCCTGCAAAGAGACAATGCTCAATCGTACCCATGACCCTACAGCGCTGTGCCCATCAGGCGTTATGGACCCAAATGGGGAAGTTTCATTAAAACCCACAGCTTCCATCAGTCACAGCAGCAGAAGCAAAGGCAGCTGACAGGAGGATCCGCCAGAGCGCAAAGGTCTGTCAGCGCTCCCAGTGACCTGGGGCCTCCCAAACCTGTAGACACAGGACACCAGTGCTGTCACCACCCACCTTCCCTCCTGCCACCACACAGTTTGAGCCCCTAAGAAAACGGCACCAAAAGCCCCCTGAGCCCAGCCGGGCACACAAACCCAAACCCGCCCAGCGAGGACCTGGACGGTGCAGCAGCTCCATCAGTCGACATCACACCGTTTCCCAAGAGCACGCGGTGCCTGCCGAGCCGCCCCGCTCGAGCATCCACCGAAGGGGACGGGTTTACTCTGACCATCGCTGCCTCGGAGCAACTGCTCCCTTCCTCGTCCCCTGCCTGCAGCCTGGCAGGGCAGGCAGCTGGGCAGGCAGCAGGGCCTTGGCAGGCAGACCCTCACCGCGGGGCACTGTGGAGAAACAGGGCGCAGGTGGGATGGGGAGCAGGGAGAGTGCTCCTGCGGCTACAGAGCTCGCCCTGCCCTTGGCTCCCTCCATCCACCCCAGGGATGCGGGGCAGGGAGAAGCCAGCTGCCTGCCCCGCAAACAGGCAGCGCCCGGCCGCACCTTCACACGGGGCCGATCCCAGCCAGCGCTGCCGGCCGTGAGGCAAATCCCCCAGCACAGCGCTGTTAACTGATCGCACCTTATCGCCTTTCCGTCTGGACTCCAGTTACCGGCTTAAAATTAATTTTTCTTTCTTACTAGCCAATTCGCAAAGACGTCACGGCAAACAAAAGGATGCCGGGTCTTTTGCTAATGAGAAGGATGCACCGCGTGCAGGTTTAAATAGTCATTTGGATTCTTTATTTTCAGAGCTTATGGTAAGACTAAGTGAATTATATGTATTATTTACTATGTTTTTAAACTCATTTAATTTAAGCTGATTCTGAATAGAAATTAGAATTCAACTAAAATGTGGGGGGAAAGTCAGCATTTTGAAGCAGATTATCAAGTAAAGCTACATTAAACACGTTGGAAGCACAAATATCTAGGAACAAGTTCTATATTTAAAAGTGGATTTATTCAGCAAAGGAAGTATCATCTGCGGTCCAGGAACTGAGGAACCAGTTATCAAGGTCAAGATTTTATCAGTAGGTCTCAGATTCTCACATCTATGTTTTACCCAGAGCTTGATTAAGAGTTTAGAAATCTGGAAAACTCTCCCTTTTTCTCTGGCTCCCTGCTTTAAAATTAATTGTTTATCGATCCGACAAGAGGAAAATATTCTCTGCCGGCTGTGGAGGAGGTGAGCCTGTTGTCAAAAGTTGTTTTATCACTTCCATAAATTCTAGTTGCAATGACTTCCTCTGGTTCAATAACGCCGGTTTCTCTAAGCACCGGCCGTGCACACACCCTGCTCACCAATGCCTCGAGACAATTTTAGCAGATTACAGGAACTCGGGCCATTGCCTGGATTCCCAGCTGCAAGAAATCCTGAATTCAGCACACTTCCCAAAGGGAACGTTAGTGGTTCCACTCAACCCCCAGAGTAAGTCCCAGGTCCTCTTCTTTTAACCCCATTTTCACCCACCTCCCACCTGGGCAGAGCTGCAGAGCCGGGAGGGGGTGCCGGGCACCGCGGCACGCTGGGCACCGCGGCATGGCTACAGGAAGGGGAGAGGAGGGAACCGGCTGGGGCTCGGCAGCCGCCATCCCCGCCTGGGCCCTGGGGGGCTGCGGGCAGCATCTCATCTCCCCCACAGCAGCGCCAGCTGAGATGGAAAAGGCCCTTTTATTTTTTTTTTTTATTTTCCCAGGTAGAAAAGCGTCCCCGCAGCAGGGGCGTAGGCAGGGCCCACACGAGCATGCAGTTCCTTGGGAAAACCAACAGCAAAATGCTGGGAGAAACCAGCTTTTCCCAGCAACGAAACCCTCTGGGGACCCCCTCCCTGCCGCTGCAGGATCCATCCCCGCAGCCCCTGACCCCCGTGAGTGACATGGACCGAGCACCAGAGCCGCTTCTGCCCAGGAAGCTCGCGGGAGCAGAAACGGCTTCAGTTTCTGAGCAGTAAAGCCAAAAAATAACTAAGGGAGAAAAAAAAACGCAACGGCAACACCCAGCCCCACGCTGGGTGGCCGAGCCACTGGGCTGCCCAGTTCCCCCCGCGCTCCCCAGGCCGGGGTCCTGCACATACCAGCCAGCACGGTTGTGTACCGCGGCTGTAAATAAAATAACAGCTCTCCTGCCACAGTGGCCTGAGGAACACGGCAAGAGCCACAGAGGGAAAACACAGCCTGAAAGGGAGCTTTGGCCAGCAGAGCTGGTGGCACCAGGACACGGGGGCTTGGAAGGGGGACGACATACAGAGGAGTTTAAAATTACACAGATCTCACTGTGCCGCCAAGCTGGGATGGAGAGGGGAGATCAGGGGATGCCAACGAGGGAAAGGGATCAAGGTTGCCCAGCAAAGCCTGCAAGGGGCAGAAGCCGCTGGCAGGACAACGCATGCAAGGTAGCCAGCGGGGAGCACGTACGCAGTGGATAATGAAACATGAAAAGGGATCCCGCGCTCGTGTGCTCATTTTTACCCATTAGAAATTCAATCTTGTCTAGTCTGGAAGACACAATGATGCCTGGAGCATCAGCGTGAGAGCTGAGCAAAGGAGAGAGCTAGCTTTAGATTGGTTCATTAAAAATAAAGTTTCAAAAAAAAAATTTAATCTCAATAACTAATGAAATAACAGAGAAGAAAATTTTGCTTCCTTGTCTGGTATCTCAGCCTGTCAATTAATTTGCAAGAACGCACATCCTGAAATACCTCAAACGATTCCAGCAGAAAGCCCTGGAACAGCACCGACAACAGCCCCTGCCTGTACTGCGAAAGGTTAGAGAGGGAAAAAGCAGCTGCTGCCAGCAGCCCTGAGCATCCCAGCCCGGCCAGGGAAGCAGGAGAATCCTGGTGGGAGAAGGCGCCGGAGCACTCGGCTCAGGCTGCTGCCCCGCACGCTGGCAAGGCATGGGTGCTCCCCGAGGGTCCTGGGGGCAGCGAATCCCCCAGGGGCAGCCGGAGCCATCGGCCAGCGACAGCCAGGGCAGGAGAGGGGCTGGGGAGGGCAGAGGAGAGTCACCGCGGGCTCTGAGCCGATACGTGGGAGGCCTGTCAGCTCGCACACTTGAAAATATGTCTCCTTTCCACTTCACTGTATTCAATGCCGATGAGCAAAAGGCGTTCAAACCCATTTGAAAGCAAGCTGCTCTGCAGGTCACCTTTCAAACCCAGCTGAGACACTGACTCACTCCACAGCCTCAGGAAAGGCACCTCGGTCTCCTGTACTTTCTTATTCCAGATGTGCAAAAAGGAGAGATGTTGCCAACCGATCCACCCTGGCACCTCCGCAGGCTGCTCCGCGGCGATGCCCGAGGAGCTCCAGGCACCGCACGACTTCAGCTGCGCGCATCCACGGCTGCACCACCTCCAGCTCAACCCCTCTCCACTGAGCTCAGTCTCAAACCTCACCACCGGCTCCCCTTCCTCTTCCACGGTTGTCTGAAAAGAGCGAATCATTCATAAGAAGTAATTATTCGGTGTACTTTCACCCCATAAGACTGTAAATTAAAAGAGAACTCAAATAAATTAAGGAACTTCCCTCATGCCTTTTATTATCTCAATAACCTTCAGAGGCATTTATCTACTGTCAGCTGATCCATTTGAAAAATTGTGATGACAAACTAATTTAGTAAATGCACACACTTAAAAACCTTTATTTATACACTGAACGAGCAAATACGGCCTGTGCCAGACAAGCTGCTTGAGACACGAGTCCGATGGGGACACTTGTGTGTCCCCCGAATGCCCAAACCCAACGACCGCATGCTCCAGTCCTGCTCCTGCACTCTCCGCCGGCCGGGGAGATCCAGGGATCCCTCTCAGGCATCGCGGTAAACGAGCTAAACCATCCCACCCAGGGTGGGAAAGAAGAAACCTGCTGCGCAGGACAGGGAGGCAAAGCAGCAGCAACCAGCAGCAGCACGGAGAGACGGGCTCCACCACCGGCAAACGCAGCGCGCAGGCTGCCCGGCCATCCCACCGCCTGGGACGTGAACGCGGTAATTAAGGACGACATGTTCTAGTGATGGGAGCTGGAGAAGTGAGTGCAACTGGGAAAGAGGCCCTTTATTTTGAAAGGGAGAAAAAATGCCAGCCCTTGTCAAAAAGGGACTGTGTAAGTGGGGAACATACGGAGTGCGCACGACTGGCCGGGTTTGGGAAAGGAAAGCTGGAGGAACCGGTTTTCCAAAGGCAGCATTACACAGAGCAAGTGTCAGCATCTTAAAACATGCTAGAAGCTCCCAGCCTGCCCAGGTCCCTCTCGTTCAGGAGCAGCAGGAAGGGAAGGGACGGGGGCGGCGGCAGCCCTGCGGCCAAGCACAGGGGTGCCCAGGAGGGACTCCAGCCTCACGCTCCCGACAGCGCTGCCTCGTGCCGAGCAGGCTCCGGGGGGAGACGTCCGTCGGTGACGGCTCCTTCAGTGCCTCCAGTTCCGCGATGTCTGTCCCCATGCGGTTCCTAAACTGGAGGAAGGAGCGAGAGGCACAACCAGTGGGCTGGGGGGTTTCCCAGTCCCGTCCCGGTCCCTCTGCGTCCCTTCGGGCACCTGGGGTTGGGCTCACAGCCACAGTAATTTACCAGCCAGCTGGCCTGCGGGCTCCAGACCTCTTACCATCAGTGCTCCAAAACCACCCCCCCAGCCCGCTACACAAAATTTATGTCCCCATGAGAGGATCCCACAGCCGTGCCCCAAAAGCTTAACCACCACCTTAACCCTGGCAAAGGTTTACCTAACGCTGCAGCAGAGCGTTTGTGTGCCCTTGTGCCAAGGCTTTCTGTGGTGCTGAACAATCCCACAGATCACTTCAAAGGAGAGGGGAAAAAAAAAAAACAAAAAAAAAAGCTCCTGTATTTTCTGTGAAATAACAAGCAGAGCCTCGCCACGGCTCCCCAGAGCCAAGAACAAGTTCCCAACGCCTGGCCAGATCTGGGCAGCCCTGCCAGCCCCAACCCGCTGCAATCATCCCTCCACAAAAATTATCAACTCCAGGCTCTTTCTCCATCTATTATCCAGAAAAATAGCCTTCATTTCTTGCTTTGTGAGGCTTTATCATGCCTCAACCATTTTAGCCTGAAACCAGGAAGCTCTTTGGGGAACAGACTGCCTTCATCTCTGTTTGCACAGCACCCAGCACAGCAAGGCCTCCAGCCTGGCTGCAGCCTTTGGGTACCGCTGGAATGCAAATAACAGCAGGGCAGCAGAATACACCCTCGAAGCGCTGTGAGACGAACCATGAGCCCCAGACACCCCAGAGAACGCCGGGCAGAATTAGCAGGGCAAAAAAGCGAGGTACTCCCCGACCTCGCAAGCTCCCGCAGCGCACAGCGACCCGTGGCCACCCCGGGCTGTGCCCCCCGAGCACCCCCAGCCAGGCTGGTCCCCAGGACAGAAACCCAGGTGGCAGGAGCCACCCTGCCCGAGGCCAGGCTTCCGCGGAGGCAGCGAGTTCCAAACCTTCACGAAAAGCAATCGAAAATAGGCAGTGTTGTTAATGTCATGCTTACTGGAGTGAGAAGCCAAGAAATCCCTACTTCCCTGCTCTCCCTCCCATCCCTCCGCCTGCACACACACAGGCGCTAACGAAGCCTCCCCAGCTCTCTCCAGGCTGCTCCAGCCAAAGGGACGAGTCCGTGCCCCCGGCTCCTGCCAGCCCGCTGCCCGTCCCCACGCAAGGCCTGCCCAGCGCCTCGGCAGCGCGGCCGCTCCCGGACCCCCGCACCACGTTTGTTTACTTCAGACATCTGCCTTGAAGCGTTCGGAGGCGATGCTGCGTGCGGTGCAGCCTCCTGGCACGCACACCGACGGGGGACCGCCAGCATACGGGCGGCTGGATAACGGCGCTGTGCATTTACACCCGCGACACAAATAAACCAGGTGACTCCGAGAAGCCTTCTCCATCCATCCCTCCCCACGCAGCAAGCCCTTAACCCGCCGGCACAGCGAGCTCATCTTGCGATGAAATTCCTGGAGACGGGCAGGAATTCAGGAGAGGAAAAACCCAGCGAAAGCTGTGCAAGCTCACGCTCGCTCTCCTGGCACTGCCTGTTCGCAGAGGGGCCGAGCTCTGTCCCCACAGCTTCGCCCGCTGCCCAAGGCCGGCCAGCCCGAGCCCCAGCTTCTGCTTCTGCTTCTCCTTCTTCTCCTCCTCCTCCACCCCGTTAATCCAGGCTCCACCTGACCCAACTTTTCCTTACCATTTACCTTCACCTGGAGGGTGTGATTTTAATTAGCGTTACATTCCTGTTAACAACAGCACCTAATTAAGACATCCGTTAAGAACCTATAACGCAAACTTAATGAGAAGTTGTGCCAGAATCCTTTCGCAGGCAAATCAAACGCTGCCGACTCCGGCTTAGAGAGACGGTGTTACCGGGCAGGTTCAGCTACCGGACCCGGGCTTAGGCTCCCCAACCGGTACCGCCCGCCGCAACCAAACTTCGTCCCGGAGCGCAGCGGGGCGGCAGCAGCCACCGAGCCCCCCCCCTCCCCGCGCCCCGCTCCGCTCGGAGCCTTCCCCCGGGCTGCGCTCCGGCAGCGCCCGCCCCGGGGCTCCCGGTGCGGCTCCCGGTGGGCACCCCCCCACACCCAGGGCCACCCCGGCGGAACTTCGCCGCTCCCCCCCGCCGAGCTCCCGGGCAACGATCGGGGCGAGCTGCCCCCCCGCCCTCCCGCAGCCTCCCCGCTCCCCTCCCCGGTGCCGCCGCCCCCCGGTGACTCACGCGCTCAGAGGTCCCCGCCGCGGCGGCGGAGGCTGAGGGCAGCCGCGGGTCCCCGCCCGCCGAGCGGCATCTCCCGAGCAGCGGCGACCGGGGGCAGCCCGGCGGCAGGAGGCAGCGGGCTGGGCTCGCCTCACCGGGCAGCCTCGCACGCGGCTGCGCCCCGCACCGCCGCCGCCGCCCCCGGAGCCTCCGAGCGAACGCGCCCGCCCCCGCCCCGCCGCCGAGCGCCGCGGGGGGCACGTGCGGCCGCCCCCGCCCCGCCCCGCCCCGCCCCGCGGCTGCCACCCCCCGCCCGGGATCCCGCCCCCCCCCCCCCCGCCGCCGCCGCCGCCGCCGCCACCGTGGGGCTGGCGGGGAGCCCCGGGCGGGGAGCCCGGGACCGGACCCCCCAACCCTCCCGCTCCCGGCCCGGTGCTGCGCTCCGGACCCGCTGCCGCCCCGCGCCCCCCCCAGTACCCACGCTCAGGACCCCACTCCCACCCGCGCTCCCCCCCGCAGCCCCGGGCTCACGGCGGAGCCCCAGCCCGGCGAGGCCTCTCCCCGCCCGGCAGCGTGCTCGGCGGGCGCTCAGCACACGCTCCCACCTCCGATCCAGAAAAAGAGGCAGTTTTTTCCTCCCTGTTTTCCCCCCAAAATGAACACATCACAGCCGTGACGAGCGGGGAGCTTATTCCCGCAGTTCAGCTGCGCTCGCTGCTGCCTGCGAGTGGGCAGGGAGCTGCCCCAAGGGCCTTCTCTCCATCTTTCCACGCGTTCAGCAGCACCAGCCCATGCGGACCCACGGGTGGGCGAGGAGCAGACCCCCCAGCGCTGGGTCCGTCGCTGCGCGGGATGCCCGAGGCTGGGTGGGATGCCCAAGGCTGGGTGGGACGCCCGGACCCGCATCGGCCACCTGGCAGGACGGCAGCGAGGAAGGAGGTTTCCATTCCTCGTTGCAAACACTGGGGAAACCGAGGCAGTGCAGGAAACCCTCAGGATGTAGGTTTGCAGCATACCCCGGCTTCACTAAAGCCCCGTGCGTGTCTCAGCCCCTTACCCTTCCTTCTCTTTAAATCTAATTTAAGGACCTCTGGGCAGTGATCCGGGCATTCCCACAGCAGCTGGAAGCAAGAGTCCTTCCTGGAGCGTTACGCAAGTGCAGACCTCTGGCATTCCCAGCTCTCCCCCATTCTCCCGCTGTTCACCTCCTCCCCCGGGAAGCCGGCTGAACACAGTGCAGACCTGCATTATCGTATTTTGCAAACCACAGGCCGTCAGAGGTCCTGTTGTCCTGTCCTTTCTCCTCCGGCTCGCTAGCAGGAGATGCCATCTCTCTGAAATAGCCATGAGCGGTGGCTGCCCTGGCAGTGCGGGTCCTTGTACCAGGTGTGGCCGGGCGGCCCGAGCCCCCCGCCGAGCCCAGGGGACGTTACACAGCACAGCGGCAGCAAACTGCTCCCTCCAGACCTGCCAGAGTTACTGGATGGGGCTCAGAACCCTTTTCTGGCTCAAATGATCTATTTGTGGTTCCCAATAGTTAAGACCGTGGTGAACCTCCATAAGTTAGATTTCCTGAGAACTATCTGGAATACCTGCAGCCTGCTAAAGCCATCGTTTACTCCCTCTGAACTTAGCACAAGGTCCAGCTATGAGATATTATCAATATCCCGCAGAGTCCACGCGCAGCCCCCTGAAAACAGGCACCGCTGCCCCCCTTCCCCTCCTAACGCAGTTTTACTTTCCTCCCAAGGGCTTTGAGGAACACTCTAGAGAAAATCATCAGGGTTCTATACAGCCATAACGCAAATGAGGACTATCAAATGCACCAAATGCACCTCATACATCTCAACATCCATTTTGTATGATAAACGTGTATATTTTTAGCCCTCCAGGATGCAGTCAGCACCCGAACCCGAGCCTCGCTGCCCTGTCAGAGCAGCAGCAGCCCTTGTTCTCACGACCTGCCAGACAAAGGCAGCGCTCGGCCAGGATGGCTCCTTGCTATGCCCCGCTGTGCTGTTTTCTCACGGTTCATTGAGGCTGAAGATGCTTTAGGCAGCAGATTTGGAGAACGAGGAACCGGGAACACAGGAGAGAGCAGCTCTGCAAAATTTTCTCTGCATTTCAAGCCTCTGAGCCGGGTCCCTGTTGACATCTGTTCCTAGAAATGCAAACGGGTACCCGCTCAGGAGGTGCAGCCTTGCAAACCAGGAGGTGTGCGTGCGTTAAGCGGAGCGGAGGAGAGGCGGTGATGCTGCGGGATTGCTAGGCAACCCCGCGCTGCCCAGCGGGAAAAGGCCTGAGCCAAGCAGCGCGCCCAGCCAGGGCTCCGGGGCAGGGAAACACCGAGAGAGGAACCCACCGGGAGAACCTGCCCGTGGGTCTCCAGGAGGGTGAGCGTCTGAACCTGGCCGTGGGAGAGGAGGAGGAGGAGCAGCCGGGGGATAATGGCAGAGAACGCGCCAGAGCGGCAGCGGAGGGAAGAGAAGCAGTTAGAAAAAGCAGAAGTCAACAAACCCCCGCCTTTTGGCAAGGCTGTTACATGAACCAAAGGGAACAAGTATTAAGCCGGAAAAAATATTTGTTTTTCTTTTTTCTTCATTTATTTCACAGTCTACTGGGTATTTAGGGCCTTCACTTGGAGGAAGTCATAGTTGTTAAATTACTGCTGCTTTTTTATTTTTATCCTTAACAATGACAAGATTTTCCTTCTCATAACTGTGGCTGGAGTAAAGAGATGACAAGACCTGTTGCGGTTCTGTCTTGGGTTTTTCTTGAACGCAGATGCTGTAAGCAGGAGGCACAGCAAAACCCCAGCACCCGGGGATCCTCTCGGTCCCCAGGGCTGAGTGTCTTGTCCCCGGTATTCCCTCTGCAGAGCCCCAGCAAGGACAGTGCCAAGCAGCCAGTCCCGGATCTGCAGAAATCACCTCCGAGAGGCAACAGATGGCACTCGGTGTCGGGAAGAGAGACGAGACAAGGAGGTGGCTGCCCCTCCGAGTCCTCCCCAATGGCTCAAGCTCTCGGGGACCCTTGACTTTGAGGTGCCCAAATGAGGTCCAGCCCCTCCTCATGACTCTGCCCAAAAAGGGGACGTTTGCAGCGTGTTCAGCTCTGACACAGCACCAGCAGCTCAAGCCTGGCCCTGCCGGGAGGTTAACCCACACCTGCCGGCACCGGCACCCATCCTACCTGTGCAGATGGCACAGCGGCATGGGGCCCTGCGCCCGCCGGAGGGCCGGGAGGCACCGTGCCAGCTGGAGCTTTCCCCAGAGAGCTGCCAGAACACCGGGTACCTGCACCGTCCTTGGCTGCGCTGAAGACGGTGGGATGACATGGCAGGACCCAGATTTTTTTTTTGGCAAGTGTCAGATGCCCTGACCCAAAAAACCCGAAGCAGAAAGTGCAATACCCGGCGAGGAGCTGAACGCATGCCTGGTCATGAAGACGCTCAGCCTGCAAAGCACTCTCCAGCACTGGAGAGAGGAGAAGGGAGAGCCATGCTAATGTGCTCAGAAATAATGCTTTTTAAAATATAATTTATGATAGATTTCATAGCTAAGTTATGCAACATAATGAGCAAATCTAAAATGTAATTGTCACTGCACATTAACAGCAAAATCCAGAACCTCTATTATACTAACAAACTTATTAAATCAGTGAACATTGCATTGCATCAGTCAATTACTAAAACAATGCCAACATCAGTAGAACAATCTGATATCCATTACAGGGGGAGAAGGAGCGAGGGCATGCAACCAGGGCTGCCTGCGGCGTGGCGTGTTTTAAAACATTAAATGCATTTACGTCTTTGATGTAATGCTGCACCTGTTGGGTGTTCTGCAGCCGCTTCCCCTGTTCCAGGAGAGGGAGAGTAAAGAGCCTGAAGCCACCTCGGTGCTCGAACCCCAGGTCCCTGCCCGGGAGCAGGAGGCCAAGGAGGGAAGCACCGCCGGCCTTCCTGCTGGGATTTCCTCAGTGCCACGCGATCGACGCTGCAGCATTAGCAGTGCTCCGTATCAGTAAACACTATGCAGAAAGGCAAGTCTTGTAAAAAGCAAGGGACACACCGCAGCGGGTGCTGCCAAGCTGCTCGGACGCCCGGCTCCCCCCTCCCAGGCACCACAGGTCAGGCCCCGTCGCTGCCTCTGCCCCAGCTCTGCCCCCAGCCAGAGGCAAAAGGCTTATCCCCGGCTGCCCACCCCGAGCACCTTCCCAAAGCATCCCTGGAGCGGAGCCGTGCTGCACAGCAGGTGGATACGGCCTGGCTGGGATTCAGCCATCACATCGCTGCTGCTCTCCGAGGAGCCGACGTTGGCCAGAGCCCGCAGGTCCGTGCCCGCGGGCAGAGCTAGGTCTGAGCTCATTCCTGGCTCCAGGGCTACGGCCACCCACGGCGGCACACATTGTCAGGGAAGGGCACTTGCTCCAACAGCAGGACAGGGCACGCAAAGGCTGGCGGGGATTTCGCCCCACAGCCCCTGGGCTCCTGCCTCCCCTTTCGACTCCATGAAATCCCGTCGCCACCGATGCTACATCCTTACGAGACTGTTAAACGTGAAAAAAAGGTGAGCTTGAGTAACCCTAGAAAGATGTCCATGCAAACATCTACAGCAAAGTGTGCCTTTCACCTCAGTGAAGTGATTTGACACAACACTAATTATGCAAATTAATCATCGGTAAATCAGGTACTTGTTTATTTATTTAGTTTGCGTTTTGCACAGCAACCAGGCAGGAGGAGCGCCGGGAGAGAAGAGACGCTCTATTTCAGCTGAGAAGAAATGTTTGGTAACATGTTGCATGATCCGACCTCCCCACGTTCTTTTTCAGATTAAATTCTGAATTGATTTGCTGGTATCATACAGCTCATAGCTCTCAATATGTCATGGCAGCTAATGAACCATGCCAGGGACACATTTATAACCCACTATTAGCCGCTTCCATCAGGAAGGGATTTTTTTTCTTGTCCCCTCTTTCCTCTGAGGTTCTAAAATTTAAAAAACCAAACCAACCCCCCCAAAAAAAACCCCAAAATCAGCAGCAGCAAACACCGCTACTGAAAGTCAAGCCCTTGTGTGATTGCCATCCCTCCCCGCTTGGGACCTGGCTCTCAAGTGGCCACAGAAAAGGCCCTGGACAAGTCACCCAAACCCCGCTGATTTTCCACAGCCCTGGCATGCCCGGAGCAGGTTCCCCCCCTTCCCCAGACCTTCACTCTCCAGGTAGAGAAGTTCACGCCGTCTTCCGAGCAAAGCTGTACCGACACCATCTACAAAACCTGCCTCAAATCGCACCCCAGAGCCAAGCCGCTGGGAGCTGGACCAGAGAGGAAGGGGCTTCCGCGCCCCATCCCCCTCCTCCCCACCGCTGCAGATGGAGCCAGGATCCTGCTCCGAAAGAGCCCCGGCACGGCGCAGGGAGGCAGCGGTAGGAAC
Source organism: Nipponia nippon (assembly GCF_047370975.1). Taxonomy (NCBI): domain Eukaryota; kingdom Metazoa; phylum Chordata; class Aves; order Pelecaniformes; family Threskiornithidae; genus Nipponia; species Nipponia nippon. The sequence continues at coordinate 5,269,050 of NW_028262330.1, forward strand.
AGAAATGCAGCGGCAACCAACAGGCCGCTCACCTCTGGCAGCAGTTGCAGTGTGCATGCTGCAGGGAAGCAGCGCTTCAAATAGGAGCCGAGTTCCCCTTCGCTCCAAACGCAGCGCTTCAGGATCGCAGAGACAACTCTATCAGGGGAACAAGAGCTAATTAAATTTACTGGGATCACTGAAGAGGAAATTATTTAATATTCTGCATGGAATTTAATATCTGAAAGCATGAATGGCCTTGTTTCATCAGAGATCTGTTCCTTCCCAACATTCAGGTTTACTTTTCGCAGCCAGCCCCGCCGCCGAGGGACGGGCACGGACGGGGGAGGACGCTGCCTGCGAGGAACCACGCTGCCGGAGCTGGAGAGAAACAAACAGCGGGAGAGCAGAGCGTTGCCGGAGCCGCGGCCGCATCCTCAGGTGCTCCCGACGGAGCAGCAGCTCCGCGATCCAGAGGAGAGCAGCCTCCCGAGGGGCTCTGCCGGCTCTTCTGCAGGAGGATCCTCCCACACCCATCCACAGCCGCTTCTGCGCGGGGCTGCTGCTCCTCCGGTGAGCACCTGCGTCCGCATGGGGCCTTCAGCTTATGACCTTACGTGCTGTCACCTAGTCCCATTTTAACAGCCAAAATGCTGTGACTTCTTAAATGCCCCCAGTTCGCTCCTCCATCCAAAGAGGAGCCTGGACTGAGCACACCAGGATCCAGGGACAGGAGGACTTTGCCACAGGGAACCTTCGCCTTGGTTGTGCGTCCCTCTGGTGCTGCTTACCCAGATCAGCCTCTCCGCATCAAGCAGCTTCTGCACTGCAGGGGGATCCCACCGTTTCGTTTTCACCTGCTCCATGCTTGCAGCTCTTCAGCTTCTCCTGGTTGCAAGGGCTGGCAGCCACCTCCTGGTCCCAAGGGCTGGCAGCCACCTCCGCACCCTCTCCGGGCTGTGTCCCTGCAGCATTGGCATGCCAGCCGGGAGGCGGGATGCAGTGGTCTGCCAGCCAGGAGGCAGGATGCCATCAGGCCACCTTCCCGCCCGTGCAGGGTGGTGGCTGGGACACCGCGGGAACGATGCCCTCGACACAGCGAGTTTCCCTGCTGCAGCTGAAGCACGCTGCCTGCAGCCACTCATCTGGAACCACTGTTCTTGTCCCTACAACCTGGCTCCTTCCTTGGCTGGTTAATGATTGTCTAGAAGCAAAATGTCAGGCTCCACTTGCTACTGTTAAGAAAAATCCAGTGATTGCTTCCCAGATGACTCCCCAAATGCTGGCTGCCGGTCCCCTCCAGCCGACTGATGAGGGCCGGGTCTCTGCTGGGATGAGCCAGCAGCAGGGGGGACCCCTCCAGCCCCCAAAGCCTGACTTTGGGGTGGGGGACCCCATCTGCCCCAGCTCCCATCCAGCCAAGCCTTTGCCCATAATCCACCTTCCCTCCAGGCCAAACCCAGCTACGGGAAAGGTGCCATTCAGCAGCCCTGGTGCTGCGGGTCCCTCCTGTGACTGCCCCCAGAGGTGAGCTCAGACCCTCGGCACCCTCGGCAGAGCCGGCATCTCTGCGGTGGAGCAGGAGCCGCCAGGGCTGGCACGGAGCTGCACCAGCGAGCCCCCCCGGCCCCGCGGCCGCAGGGTCTCAGCCCTCCAGAGGGGAGCCCAAGCACGTGCCAACCTTGCACTGGAGACCCCAGAGGTCCTGCCCATGTGGCTCCCTGTTTCCTTCTCCTCTTTCTGCCCTGATAACGTCTCTTTCTCTCTCGCACACATGAAAGTGATTATAAGTAGCAATAATTTTGCTTCTGTATTTATGTCACCAATACCTTCAGCTAATTCCTGTAACTGCCAGCATGGAAGCACTAATACCTCTGCAAAAGACAAAGCAATTATTTCTAAACATAGCTCCCTTTCCTTGCATTGTCACCATCCAAATCACCAAAACCCTGGTCTGTTGTCAGCATCTTTCTCTAACTAGCAGGGGAAAAAAAGATAATATTTTTTCCCTAAAAAGAACATATCCAGTGGCATCAAGCAAGCAAACACACCCGCACCCATACCCTCACCTTCCCAGGCCCCGCAGCACCCAGCCCTGCACTTGGGCAGGGTAAGGCATATTTCACTTAGTGGCAATGTATGGAGTGACTCGAGTCCTGGCCCGCAGCTGGAGGGAGGCACAGGCATCACCCAGGGACAGCCCGGGACAGGGACATCACCCTCAGAGGGGCTGAAACTCTCCAGAGCCTCGGTCGGGAAAGCTCTGGAGCCACCCTTCACCTTGCAGCACCCATCTCTGCAGCAAACGCCGTCTGGGTGACAGGGACCCAGCTGGGCTCAGTGGCCCCTTGAAGAGGTGCCCGTTTTCAGAGGAGGGACAAGCAAAATGCCGAGCACAGAGGCCAGGACCCGGTTCTCCCATGGGCCCCAGCGCATCAGCCGCTGTTCAGCCGCCCAACTCCTCTGCTTCTGCAGAGAAACCCCCTGCTCTTCCCCAGGTGACGGGAACATGCCACCGCTTGACCCAGACACAGGCACATTAGCTGTGCTCCCAGCGTCTCTGTCTGGATGGAGCCACACTGTCTGCCTCGGGACCCTCTGCGGCACTAGACCTTATTATCCTATGGGTCTGCTCGCAAGAAATTAAAATGAGCCATAAAATGACAAGTAAAGTGAAATAAGGAATGTAAAGAGCAGGCAGAATGTAAATCGTGTCATTAGCATATGTACAGCACTTGCAAAGCGCCTGGTCCCCCCGGGTCAGCGCAGCCCCCGAGGAGGGAGGGCTCCCTCGCCGCCCCCAGATGGGGCAAGGGCTCTTCTGCATGGGGGTCCTGGGGGTCCCCCGTCCCGGCCTGGGGGTGCTCCCCTGGCCCCCCTCTCCCAGGTGCCCACCCTATGGAGCCGTAAGGGGTTCAGGACCCTTGAACAAGACGCAGTACCCCCAGCCCTGCACATCCCTCCAGGTTTGCCCACGGGGCCGGCCTCCACTCCCAGCCGGGCAAACCAGCCCCACCAGTCCCTGCTCCAGAAGGACACGGGGAGGGAGAAGGAGCCGCAGAGTTAATGAGCAGACACAGGCTCCCCACCAAGGGCTGAAATGAGCTGGTACCTGGAGGCAGCAGCACACCTGGGTGACCTACATATCCATCGCTGATGGAATATTTAACGGGCTCTTTTCAATGGATTGTGCATGAAAAACCTCCGGGCTCTTGCACACAGTGAAAGGTGCATAACGAAGCTTCCATCTCTGGAGATGGGCCCCGCTGCCTGGCCTCAGCTTTCAGAGAGGTTTAAGGGAACAGACGGAGGCTGAGCAGGGAGATAGAGGAACGGTAGCTACACCACTGCCCTTGGCTTTTGGCTGGATGCTCATCAGCATCCCAAATCATAGAATCACAGAAGGGTTTGGGTTGGAAGGGACCTTTAAAGGTCATCTAGTCCCACCCCTCTGCAGTCAGCAGGGACATCTTCAACCAGACCAGGTTGCTCAGAGCCCCGTCCAGCCTGGCCTTGAATGTTTCCAGGGATGGGGCATCTACCACTCTCATCATAAAAAATTTCTTCCCCAGCTGCTCCATGGGAAAGCGTCAGGGATGCTCCTGAGACGCCCGCACCACAGTCCGGTCCCAGGTGATGGAGCTGACTCCAGAGAGAGGGCAGCAGGATCTGCAGGGTGCAGTGGTGCCGTACGGATGCATTATACCCCCAGCCCGAGTCCTCAGCTGGGAGAGCAGCATCACAGGGGAGAGGACCCTGACCAAGGGACGCACCGAAGACGAGGGAGAGAGGCCAACTTCTTATGAACTGCCCTTAAAAATATTTTCATAACATTTCATATCCAACCTACAGTAGCACCTCCAGTAATTAACAGCTAAGTTTTAATTAAACATTGATTAGCAACTAATTAGTCTAATGATTAGTCACCTGAAGGAGACAAAGCAAAATACTGGGGCTGCCAAGACAGGAGTGGGAGAAGGCAAATGATGAAAGATGAGAGGCAGCTTAAAGTCCTTCTTTGCTTCCCTCTGGGCCAAACGTTTTCTCTTATTTTGGTCCTTTACAAATGAGGCCTTCAATGTGAATTTTCCTAATTGTGGCAAGTCTGATAGAGTCTCAAGTGAGTGATGAGGAGGAGACCAATTTTTTTTCATTGTTCCCATCAGATCCCAGCCTGTTAATGCAGCTAAAGAGCCCTTCCCTCCTAGAGAAGACTCAGTCTCTGTCGCCGTAATGAAGTCAGGGGGGACTTCTGTGCCTTTGCTCCTGCAGCATCCTGACGAGAACACTGCAGAGCACGCGGGGAGCGTGCGGGCAGCGCTTCCCCCTGCCTGCGACAGCCTCGGACACAGCTTCGCTCTTGCTTTCTCCCAGACAGAGGCCTGGTTCGTTATGTCCTGCCCGGTGGAGGGGTCCCCCATCACTCTGCTCCCCCCTCCCGACACAGCTGAGCCTGCCCCTGCACTGCGATGAGCAGGGCTCGGTCAGACCGAGCTTATGGGGGGCCAGGGTGGACCCTGGGCTCTGGGACAGAGGAAGAAAATGCCCTGGCAGGTGAAGGCAGAGCCTTCGGCGGTGGCTGGCAGGGCACGGCACACCCGGGCCAGTCTCCAACCTCCCCTCAAGGGGTCCAGGCTGGAGCCCTGCTCCCTTCTGCCCGCACAGGGTCACGTCCTGGTGCAAGCCCCTCGCCTGGCCGGGCATGTGGTGCTTCACAGTGCCGAGCTCCACTGGTTTGGTACCCGAGCTCGTTACCTCCCCGGTAGCCCCAGTACCTCTGCACAAGTCGCAGTCGTGCCCCCAGGCTGCTGAGCACATGCAACACGGAGCGCTTCATGCAGGACATCAAGTTCATGTCACACCAAAAAACAGACTTACCATACTCAGCCCTACACGGCCGCAACTTTGCACTTACAAGGAGCCATAGAGTCGGGCCAGGTCCTGAAAAGCAACTTCTCCATGTGCTGAGAGCCGCTCCGCAGCGGGTGTTTAACCCTGTCGTCCTGAACAGGCTCTCTGGGTGCTCTGACATGGACACGGCTCCGCTCCCGGTGCTGGCTGCGGGGAGGGCTGCCTGCCCCAGCATCTCCTCGGCTCCAGTCACTTACCAGGGCGTTGCTGCTACGAGGATGTTTATTATTTTGCCATTCCCTTTTGTGAGATAATCCTATTTACCTACATTACTTACGCCTCAGAAAAAAAATCACTTCTGGCTGAGGGTTATGGAAGCACTTATAGCCGCCCCCGAGCTCTCTGCCCGCCCGGCTCCCTCCCCAGGGGGGAGAGCTCCTGGCTCCTCTCGCCAACCATCCCCAGGTGTGCCCGGCAGCTCTGCAGCCTCACAAGCAGCCCCTTCCCCTCCCTCCTCCTACCCCAATTTTCTCAACCCTTCTGCAAGTTTGAGCCTTTGAGTCTTTCTTTTTTTCCCCCCTTTTGTTTCCTTCCTCCCCACACTCTTCCCCAGCTCCTCTCTGGAGTTCCATGGGAAGGTGAAACCGTAACGCAGGGATGTGTGTGTGTGTGTAAGGAGGTTGCAAATGTCACGAGGGTCAGAGCAGAGCCTGCGCTGGGGCAGACTCATCTCGGGAAAGGCTGGATGGAGAGCGGGTGGGGAGGCCATTGCACCGCGGTGCTGCCCGAGGAGCCTGATGGCATCGGTCCCGCTGCACACACGCAATAAATCCCCAAGGGAGGTGGCTCAAAGGCAGAGGCCAGGCAGGCTCAGTTGGGACAGGGTCGGCAGGGGACATCCCAGGATGTGTGGTCTGAGAGACAGGCGTGATGCAGGAACCATCCGTCTGTCCCCAGGCAGTGATGGGACACACAGCACAGCCTGGCCAGTGGGACCTGAGCAGGAACCTCTGAGCCCCAGGGGGGGTGGGACGGTGGGACCCGCAGCGGGGGACAGGAAGGGTTAAATGCCGTCCCCTCATCCCCTGCCTCCCTGCATCCACTTGCAGAGCTGCAGGTATATTGATCGCTTCACACATCTCATCAGACTCGGATCGGTACAAATCAATGGTGTTAGGTCAGGGAGAGAGGCAGCTGCGTGGATACCGATACCCTCCTCCTCCTCCTGTTCCTCCTCCTCCTCCCTCCAGGAAAGGCACCCACCGGGAAGCCCCCACAGCTTCCCCAGCTCCTGCACAGGCGTATCCTGAGAGCCTCCTTGGGTCTCTTTGCAAAGGGGCTTCTCGATCTCCTGGGAGAGGTGGAGAAGAGGCAGAGACCAGCAGCAGCGGGCAAGAGCCTGGCAGCTGCCTTCTGGACTGCTTCTGCTGAGCCTGGCCATCCTGCAAACCAGAGACCTGGGAACACCAGCCACAGCTGGGAGATGACCAGCCGTGCCGGGAAGAGCTCCAGCCACCTGCACACCCCCCTGGCCCCCCTGTCCCGCCCACGCTTGCCCAGAGGATCCCAGATATGCCCAGATCATACGCATGAGCTTCATCCAGCCGAACTCATGAGATCTGTTAGCAGCAGGGAGACAGCAGCTCTGTCTGCGGCTGTTTCGTGCTTCCCTACAAAGCAATCTGCTACTTGGGCTCCTCTGTTCTTCCCTCTTATGCAACTGCACAAAATGTAGAGGAAAAAAAAAAATCCCCTAGATGCTAATTTATCTGAGGAGCTCAAGCGGGTTTGCACAAGGCAGCAGTTTCAGCAGGAAAGAAAAAAAAAAGGGAACAGCCATGTCTGAAACGCTGCTTCAGAAACCTGCCCTCCCTCCCGGGGACTCCTGCCCTCCCCAGCTCCCCTCAGGGATGCCTGCCTCCATCCCTGCCTCCTGCCTCCATCCCTGCCTCCTGCCTCCACCCTGCCCTGCCCGACGGGCTGCCTGCACCCTGGCTCAGCACTCTCTGGACAGGCGTCCAGCTCTGCTCACCCACTCGGAGAAGCAAAACGGGGTGGAAGGTGCAGTGGGATCACACATCAAACCGACCACCTGCCCTGGGGCCTTAGGCGCTTCCGAGGTGGCAATCCCTAGGGATGTGCAGGGGAGATCCCAGCAGCCGCCCCGACCTTGGCACCTCTCCCAGGCTGGGACCGGGCTGCCCACGTGAGCCCAGGCACTCGAGGGAACTCGCCCGTGAATTATCTCAGGCTCCGTTGCTGTGGCAGGAGCAGAAGAGCTCGAGGCGGGCAGGCAGTCGGTCTGTCCTCCCCAGCCGCTGCCCCTGCACCCTTCCTCCCACCCGGGGAGCACAGCCCGAACCCACCAGCAGCACCTCGCAGCCAGGCTGCTCTCCTTTCACGGAGACCTTTGACAATTATAGGTTTAGTGGTGCAAAACATAGTTTAATAGCAGCCGAGGCTGGTGGGATTGATTTCTTGCTTTGTTTTAAGTGCAGCTAATCTAATAGTTAATTTATTTAAATTGATAGGGCAGAGAGAAATTACATTTCTATCTTCTCCGAATAGATTTTACTGTGCCTGGTGACCCAGCCGAGCTGAAGAGACAGGCGAGGGGCCCTAACATGCCTTGGAATAGCTGCCTTCATCAGCTTGTAATATTTTTCAATTCATTACTGCCATTTTAGCAAACAACTAGTATAGTATAGATTTTTTTGTTACTAACAGCCCTTAATGCATTAGTCGCGTGTAAGCTGGTACCTGCCTTAACCGCTTACAGTAAAGCTTTCCCTCCAGAAAACTGACCCTCCAAAACCAGCCCACCTTGAAGGGGCTGGGGCTCCCCAGCCGCCTCCCCGCGGACCCCAGCCTGCCAGAAAAAGGAGGTGAGGCGTCCCTTGGTGCAGGCAGCCCAGCCCCGGGGCTCGTCCTGCCACAAGAGCCCGTTCCTGGCCAGAGGCTGTAATTAAAGATTTCTGGGGATGTGCTCTGCTGCGCTCGGAGCCGATCAGCAGCTCACATGCCAGAGCAGCGTTCTGCAGCTGAGCGGTGGGAGGAGGGAGCACACTTGGGCTGCAAATTTTGCTCTTATGCCTTTGGGAATCGTCTTTAGTGCTCTCTACAAGATCTCTAGCTGTGCTGGAGCACACGGGCTCTCCCACAACAGGCTCCAGCAAAAACCTCTGAGGGTTTTCCCAGCGCAGGGGAGAAACGCTCAGGAGAAGCAGGGAAGGAAGGGCTCCTTTCCAGGCTGCAGCCCTCTCTCCGGAGGGGAAGTTGGAGGTGTCAGGGGCACGGGTGACGGCTGGCGTGGGCACAGGTTCCTGCCATGCTAGGGCTGCTCCTCGTCGGGGCATTTGCAGCACTGGGGCATTTCTCTGCCGGTGCCACCGTGCGCAGGAGGGCAAACGGACAATGGCTTCCGTGGCTCACCGGAGTGCTTCATGGCCTGTCCAGGTTTGTCAAGCAGGCGATTAAAAAGGCACCACCTGAGCCCAGAGCAAAGGGCAGGAGCAGCAGCAGAAGGGGGGAACTGGGAAGGGCAAAGCCAGCCCCTGCCCGGGTGCTGCGCAGGGGAGCCCCTGCACCACGGCAGGGAAGGCAGCATCCCGAGCTGGGCGTGGGGATACAGCCCTTGCTTATCTGCGCGATAACACCCACTCTCCTGGCAGAAAGGCAATGCCTGACCTGCCCACCTTCTGTACCATGCCCCCCCAGCCCCCCAGGCAGAGCAGAGGCTCCCAGGCTGCACAGCCAGCACCCACGGGGCCAGCACCCATGGGGCCAGCACCACACTCCCACCCCTGCTGTGCTGCCGCAGCCGCAGCCGCTGCCACAGCCTTTGCCTCTCACATCCCAGCTCTCCCTCCCCACGATAACTCCAATAAAGAGTAAATCGCTATTATTCTGTACCCAGCTCTTCTGATCCATCCTGATGAGGACCTTCCCCTCGCTTCCTTGAAGTCAGCAGGCGGAGGGACGCATCCTGCAGGGGCAGAGCCCCAGGGGAAGGGGCCAGGCTCTGGGGGGGCTATAGGGAGGACCCATCCATCTGGATCCCCCAGGAAGCCCTGCAAGCTGTATCTGTGAGCCCAGTAAAAGGTAATAAATAAGAGGGAGGCTGGTGGCAGGCGCAGGAGGGAGCAGCGGGGCTGAGGCGGGTGGTGAAGCCCTTGGTGGAGGCTCCTTGGTGGCTCTGCTCAGTGGGAAGAGCGGCAGTGAGTGCGGCGGCTGCCCTGCCCGGGCTGCTGCACCGCTGGCACTCCTGCAGAGACTCCCCGGCCTCCCTCGGCCATCGGGTTCCTGTAAGAGTCTGCACCGTGCCAGATTTATAGCGGATGCTGCTCAGTATTTCATGCCTGCTGCAGGCAATCCCACTGCTGCCACTGCGGCTGCACGGAAAGCACTTTGTAGATTTGATTATGTGATAAGGGGCATCAGAAATGCAACTTGTTGCCTATTTCCCAGAGTAATTAATTTAATCGGTATTGAACAAATGACATAATTTGAGGATTTCTGGGTTATGGATTAAGTAAAGACCAGATGAGAGCATCCTCATTGGCTCGGAGATTAATTAACAGCACGAGGTGAAGCGAGCTCTCTCCTCTGCAGGATTGCTTTGCTGGTGCATTTTTAATCCACCTGCCCAGCACCGCGCCGCCCTGCCACGGGGCAGCAGCACTGCCCATTGATCAGGGCATGGGAGCCCCAGTCAGGACTCGTTCCCATACCAGGACATTGGGGGATCCCAGTGAATAAAGCCAAGCTTTAAGGCTTCCTTGAGGCTTCCCGCTCCCCTGCCTGGGTTAGCGCTGCCTGGTCTAATCATCTGTTCTGGCCAAGTGACAGGCAGGGCAGAGAGAGCCCTTGCTGCCAGGCAAAGCGTGCATGGGCTCATTCCCAACTCAGCCAAGGGCTCGGAGCGCAGCCCCAGGACCCCTCTGCCTGGTGCACCCCGAGCCCGCTTGCCCCCCTGGCGTGGCTGGATCCTCGGTCCTTACATCTCACAAATTGCATTACTCAAAAAATACAAACCCCACGTGAATCTCAAGCTCACTTACAAACATTGAGAGACGGACCGCAGCTGTATACGGAGGATAGACTTAAATGTAAGGGATGGGGGGCAGAGGGTGGGGATCGCTGTAGGGACCCTGACACATCGCACCAGTCCCCGACTGCTGCAGGCATGGCTCCTCGCCTCGAAACCTCTCCCAACAGGGCAGGGCTAAGACCCTGGATATGCCGGACAGGGTCCCTGGGAGCAATGCAGATATCAGGGGACTGCAGCAGAGCTCCAGGGAAGCTGGGTGCTCCTTCATCCCATCCCAATCCCCAGCACCCTGCCAGGGCATTGCAGCCGCACTTTGCTTTTTGTAACCATGCCAGTGGGGCTGTCACTGCAGCCTACTGCTCCTGCCCCAGGGAGCCGTCCTGCCCCGCTCCATCTCCTCCTCCCTGCCCTGCTCCTGGGGCACAGACTCAGGCCAGGGATCTCCCCACATACACCTCAGCCTCACTGAAAATTTTCTGAGCGAGGTTAGAAAAACAGGGCTCCGTGCAGCATTTATTCATGAGCCAGGCATTTTATTTAATGTGCCTTGCAATGCAGGATCAAAGACCCAGAGCAGCACCTAATTAATTATTTTTCTCTTCTTCTGTACCATCCCCTAGTTGAGCACTGAGTCCCAGAATGTAAAAGCCTCCCTTTCAATGACTCTGCATAATGAGATGGATTTGGACTCCAGCAAATTTGTTCAGTTTTATGGAGTATTATATGAAAATGCTGTGAAATTAAGTTCTGTCTTTGCTATCACGCCATGGCCATCAGAGCGCTTTTATGTATGGCACTGAGACTAAAAGATGGGAAAGTGAGTCCTTGCTGCAGTAATGTGGCGAACGGGGAGAGGGAGGAGCCGTGCAATGAAGATGACATGGTGGAGGGTTAGACTGGGGGAGATAATGAAGGAAACAAGAAAGCAATGCAGATGAGAGTTGCAAGCTAAGAGCCTGGAACTGGAGCAGCGGCAGCCATGAGGCTCCAGTGATGACGGGGAGGACGGGGAGGGCTCCCTTCTCCCAGTTTTCCCTCTGCAAAGTGCTCCAGCAGCCCCGCTCACGGCAGGAGGGAGCGAACGCTGCCGTCCTGGGGGACACGGGCAGAGCCCCCGCGGGAGGGCAGACAGGTCAACTCGTGCCCCGGCGCCCCCCTGCATGGCCTCGCACTCAGCCGTCCTTGCTCCTGCCGCCCCAGCGCAGGCACTCGCACGCTCGGCAGTGTCAGGACTCATCCGGAAACACAACATTAGTAGAACCGTGGTGTTTAAGGCAAAAGAGAGCACCGTGGGGAGGAGCTGCCCCAGCCCTGGTGTTCCCAGCACAAATCCTTCCCTTGGGAGAAGCATTTCACCCCTCAGTGCCAGCAAAAGTGCCTGGCACAGAAGGCACCATTTCAGCTCGGAGGCAGGGAGAGCCCCCACATCCCTTCCCAAGCCAGCTCCCTTTGCTGCCTGCCAACCCCTTCCTATTCTTTCTCCCCCCTCCATCTCTTCCCATCCCCAGCCTTTCTCCCCCTCCTCCTTACATCAGCCCTGCTCCCCTGCATTTACCCCAGAGTGATCTATTTTTTCCCTTGGCAACTTTATAACCCGTTTCCTTGCCTGACAGCAATTAAGTAGATGCTTCACTTCCAATCCCATGGCCCATAAACATTGGAAAAAGAAAATGTTATAAAGAAGAAAACAATCAAATCTGCACACAGATGCCTGCACACGTGTACAGACAGACGGAGGGATGAATGTGGAAGACAGGGTGAAGCTGGGGAAGACATCTGAGCCCCTTCATTTGTGCAGAGGCTGGAGACCTCCTCACGCAAACGCCGCAGCCTCCCCACCTCCAAACGCGCGGGCGGAGGGAAGAGATTTCTACAAGGCATGAAAAAGCGAGTTGCACCCATCAATCCCCGCAGCTCATCAGCCCAAGCCCTCCCATGCCCAGGGCTGGCTCCCGTGCTGCTGCCCCTTTCCTGCCCCACCGTTTGCCTTGCAGCGCTCTGGCACTCACAGAAAAATAAAATGGCCAAAAAAAAAAAACCCCAAAAAAAGAGGGAGCAGCACACACACACACACCTCCTGTGATGTATGGGAATTTTTTGGTGCCTGACAGGCCCTGAGCCTCTGGGGACTGGCATTGATAAATCACACCTTTCAGTTCACCCTGAACATCTTCACTTTCCCAGGCTGGCCGGTGGCTGACCCGTCAAATCGCGGCATCGGCCCCAGCACCAGCGTGGCAGGGGGGAGCGGCAGCTGCCCAGAGCCCCGGCCACCTCATGAGAGCTGCTCCCGCGTCAGCGCAGCAAGAGGCTCTCTGATGTACGAACTGCTGGGAACACGGAGCCCTGTGCTGAGGAAACTCAAGCAGACACACTTTCTAATTTCCATGACAACTGTAATGGGGTGTTTGCTGGTTTGGGAGCGCCGGGGTGTGCAGGAACGCGCTCATTAGGCACAGAGCAAGATCAGCTGTTTCTGCGAAGCCGCCCCGAGCAGGCGGCGATGCCCCGTGCGCAGATCTCTGCTGGCCCCGCACCCCGAGCCACCCCGCTTCCCACAGCCCCTGCCCGCACAGCCCCAGCACAGGGCTGCCCAGCCAGTGAGGCAGAGGGACTGAGCCCGGGGAGCACAGACTGGGGCTGCTTCCCACGCCGTGGTAGCCCGAGGAGCCGTTGCCCATCATCTCCCACTGTGGGACGTGCTCCGTGCACCGAGGGGAGGGTCCGGGGGAGCCTGGGGTGACAGGAGCCCCTGCCCAGACAAACACAGGCAGGAATGCTGCCTGCAGTCGGGGCAGGGCAGGAAAGGGACAGGAACCAGACCTGAGCGATGGCACGGGGACGCGCGGATGCTGCAGAGGCGCCACGCCGGGCGCACTGTCCTGCACCGCTGCCCTGGGAGAGGGACTGAGGAATATCGGTGCCGAGGCAAATGCAGCCTGGCTAAAATGAGCTCCTTTCCCGTCCACAGAGGAGTTTAAGCAACAACTAAGAAGAAACCAACAACCAGTTAGCAAGAGAGCACGAAATCCAGGAGATTACTGAAAAGCTTGGACATGGCTGTGAATCCCATGGCTGCCAACAGTATCCCCAAGCTATTAAGAGAAAAATCAAGATGTGGACAGAATTAGATTGGCCATAGGTGAAAAATGGCTCAATTATTTCTAGTGCCAGAACCACAGAAGGACATTTCCCTCAGTTCCTGATCCACAACCTCCCACTAATTAGCAGACCTAGCAGAGAGAAAAATGCTCCAAGCTCCAGAAAGAGCAACAGCTAGAGACCCAACGCACTGCACGCATTTGTATGCACCGCGTAAGCTGGGCACAGAGCATCGCCCAGGCAAAATTACACTGGCCTGGTAGGGACTGGTCGTGGGAGATGCTGGAGTTGATTTTTGCCCTCTGGGGAGGGCCGGCTGCCAGCCAGAGCCAGCCCTTCCGACAGCCGGGCTCCTTGGTGACGAGGACTGTCCCAGCTCTGAAGAGGGATGTCCTGCTCCAGCTGCCGTGCCCACGCTGGCTCCTTTCCCTGCTCAGACCACGGCCTGGCATCCTTGCACGTCTGCATGCCACGAGACAGGGTAACAGCCTGCGAGAGCAGAGGGTTTGGAGGAAAAAACAGGGAGCTGGCATGTTGGGATCAAGAAGTCAGGAGCCTGCAAAGGTGCTGAGCGGGACGGCAGAGCGGGGCTGACCTGCGAGGGGGGACACAGGCCTGGGCAAGGCTCAGCGGAGAATTCAGCTCAGCCCAATGCTCTTTGGGGACAGGCTGGAGGTAAGTGGGGATAACTGGAGGCAAGAGACATAACTGCAGGCGCCAGTTCCCGAACCTCTCCTCTCTGTTCATGCAGGGATCTTTTAAAACAACTGATGCATAAAACCAAAAAAAAAGTTACCAGGAGGCCCTGCCCCCTCCCTGACAAACTTCAGAACATGCTGTCATTAAGAAAAATGATGCTGGCAAGAGAGAAATCCGCTGGGGTTGCTGGCAATTTACCAGGCTCCAGCCCCAATGAGTGTTTATCAATAATTTCAGGATCTGCCTGTCGCAGCCGCTGACTGGGAGCGCAGGCAGCGAGAGCGCGGGCAGGCGGGTGTCAGCACAGCCACGGGCAGGGGAGGCACGATGAAAAGGGAAATCAATTAACGGCTCCTCAGCAACAGGGATTTGCCGGCATTACAGGGAAAGGTCTGTTCACTTGGCTGTAACAGGGAAACACTTAAACGGTCCTCGGTGACACAAAGGCACATCCCAAGCTGGGGCTAGCTGATGCCATGGCCAGCTAAGCTCCGGGCAGGGCCAGGGGTGGTCACAGCAGGTTACTGCGGAAGAGGGAACGATAGAGCAGCAATGGCTGCATGCACTGAGCTGCCCGTAGCCTGGCCCTGGCTACGCAGCGCAGGTCAGAGCCGCTTCAGGCTCCGTCTCTGCCCCCCAGCTCCTCCGTGGGGCCATACCCAGCCCAGGTGCCCAACCCTTCCACCCTGGGAGAGGAAGGGGAGGCCAGGCTGGCAGCTGGCAAAGGGGGTCCCAGATGGGTGGGGGAGCAGAGCAAAGCACTGCCCCAGGCTCCCAGGACCTGCCTGCAGGCTCCGTCACGCCACGGGCTGCAGCCACCTGCCAGGCAGCCGCTTCTCCCAGCCGCTGTACCTGGCTGGCAGGAGCAGAGCACTCCTCGTGCCAGGCGTTGCATCTGCATCACCCCACTTAATAGCTGCTAACGCATTCATCTTCCGTGAACTTGTCTAATTGCTTTCTGAACCAGGGGCTGTGGGTCCCTGAACCGCCCTGCAGAGCCGAGTTCCACAGCGTAATTAAGCACTGCATGAAAAAAAAGAAAATCCTTTCCTTCATTTATGTTTTAAACCTGTTGCCCGATTGTTTCATTTGATGCCACCTATTTATGAGAAATGGTGAATATCCATTTCCTATCACTCACCTTTATACCACTCCTGAATTTATAGAACTCTATCCTATATCACCTCTATTGTCTCTCTTCTAACCAAGAGAGTCCTAATTTATTAGTCTCTTCTCACACAGAAGCTGTTCTGTGCCTTTGATCAGCCTTGTCATCCTTTTCTTTACCTTTCTAGTTCAACTACCTCCTTTTTGTGATTGGGCAACCAAAACCGCACACAGCATTTGCACTGCGACACAGCGTATTATACCTCGGCATAATGCTGCTGCCTGTTTTGTTTTCAGTCTCTTTCCTAATAACTACTAACAAGCAATTTGCCTGCTTTGACTGACACCGGGCACTGAGATGACATTTTCATAGAAATACCCACAGCGACTGCGAGGTCTCTTTTCCCAAATAGGAAATATTAAATTAAAGGCCAGCTTTGCGTTTTTGTAGTTAAGGATGCGTTCTCACCTATATTACTTGGACTCGGCAACATTCATCTGCCATTTTGCCACCCAGCCACTCACACCGTAAGATTCTCCCACAACCCTGCCCAATCGGCTTTAGATTTAAACCATCCCAACTATTACTGATAAGAGCCAGCAAACGAGATCGGTGCAGGCAGATCGGATATTAAATTCGCAGCTCCCTAGCCCAGCTCTCCTGGGTGGGGGACACAACTTCAGGTACATCCCCGAGTCCTCCTCCCAATGTATTTTGTTTAACTATTTGTTTCTTTACAGGCGGTGAGATCCCAGAGGCTCAGATCACACGAGGAGAATGATGACACATGTATACGGCAACAGGGTCCTTTGATTTTTTTTTTTTTTTCTCCTTACCGCAGTGGTGTTCTCTGTGTGGCTTTTTCCTGCCATTTGCAGTTTTCCCTTCCTCTGAGGTGACTTTACACCTTACCAGAGAGAAGAAACAGCCCAAGCATCCCATGAACATTAGGCCAAAACTGCAGAGATCTGTCAAGCTTTTGTGGCAGGGACGGCTGCCAGGGCGGGGGAGGCCACTCCGCCTGCACCCCCCGAGACCTCCTCTCCTTCGTGGAGGGGAAGAAGGGAGGATTATGCCTCTGGGCACCGAGAACCGGGGGAATCGATACGGGGTAACGGGGGAGCGCGCAGCGGCCCCGGGCGCCGCCGCCGTCAGCACCGCGGACAGCGCCGGCCGCCGCCGGACCCACGGGGGGACGGGGCGCGCCCCACGCCGCGCCCACCCCACAGCCGGACCCCCCGTCTGGGCACAGCGCACCCCACAGCCGGGAGTCGGACCCCCATGGTGAGGCCTGGCAGGCCCCACGCCCAGGGAGCCAGACACCACCACCCTCCCCCCCGCCACGGTGCACCCCACGCCTGAGGAGCCCCACGCTGGGTACGGCACACCCCACCCGTGGGAGCTGCTACAGCGCCAAATGGGGAACAGCACGGCCCACAGCCAGGCCCTCCCACGGCACCCTTCGTGGGAAGAGCCACCCATCACCCAAGCAGCAGTCCACGGCAGGGAAAGCTGTGGATGCGCAGTCAGATGCCTTCATACACACGGAGAAGGCGCTCACCTTCCGACACACGCACAGCTACTTCTGAGAAAAACATCTGTCCTTTTGGCTTTCTCAAACTCCTAAAATGCTTTATCCTGTTCTTTAAGAGCTGTTGAAGACTGCCCGTCCTGCCGCCCAGTGGGAAGCATCCCTCAGCATCCCCGTGCCTCAGGCTGGCCTCCCGGGGACCAGCCATTCCCCTTCTGCAGGAAATTTTGTTGGCCCAGCATCCTAGCTGGGACCAGACTGGGAGCGCTCAGTCCTGCACTCCCTCTGCAAAACTTCAGATGTCCCTTCTGAAAGGAACATTTCTTAATATTAATACTCTGCATCATGTCAGATCTTCTCATGTATTTATGCTCCCTCCCTAAGCACCTTCCCTGTCTCTCCCTATTCCAGCAGCAAGGTGATTACGCAGGCTGGGCCTGTGCTACTGGGTGTTCCTGAGCCATGGTCCTGGTGCAGCTGTAACGGATTGGTGACACCGTTATATTTACGGGTATTTCAAGAGAAAGAAAAAGGCTACTGGGTGTTCATATGTTCTTGTTGTATTATTTAAGAGAAGCCATTTGAAAGCACAGGAGAAGCAGTGCCTGCTCCCAAAAGGAGGAAAAATAATGGAGGGGAATATTTGCAAAAAGCTCAGTTAAGTAAATATTTTATGCCCAATAATGTTATGGCTTTTGAATGATGCATGCAGGAGAGTTGAAAGGAGGTGAGGCACGGAGCAAGGCAACATACAGTGTGAGCGTGGGGAAGGTGTTTGTGATGGGGAAGCAGAGGAAAACACCGTGCCCTGGCTGGTGCCTCTCACCCTGACTGGGTGGCTGCTGGCAGAGGCAGCGCAGCAGGGCAGGACCACTCCCGTTGCTGGACCAACAACACCCTTTTGCTGCAGAAAAGTCAGAGCTAATCTTACAAGGAGAGGGTTCTGCCCCAAGCGGGTGGACACCTGCTGAGGTGCTGGCCCATCTCCTCCCCTTTGCTTGGTACCAAGCGCAGGCAGCAATGGCGAGGGAAATCTGCATCCCCTGACTGTCAAGAGGCTCTGTGCAGTCTGTAGGATGCATCCAGAACACTCCTTGTAAGAGCTGCACCCCAGGCAGCCAAGATCCTCCAGCAAGGCGATACGACCCCTCCAGCAAGGCAGGGCAGGGCAGCCCTGCACGTGGTGGGCGCTGGCAAGCTGGAGGGACGCTGCAGTGAGCAGCAGGGAGGGAGGTACCACCAGGTTGGAAAGGAGTTTAGTGCAAGGTCCCTGGCAGCTCAGTGGAGGCATTAGCAAGATGCAGTAGGAGCCATGCAGAGGCAGGGTACAGGACAGGTTGTTCCAGGAGGCTCGCAGCCCTCTTGAAGCATTGAGAATCATGGCTGCCTTGTTGCTTTGCTTGGGAGAAAAACCAGACCTCCAAGGAGGGGATGGGAGCAGGGACCAAGAGGCAAAGAACTGGAAGGCAGAGGGATTGCCCTGGCCCAGAAGGAAGAGGCAGGCAGGGAAAGCAAGAGAAGGAAGGCCAGTTGGGCAGAGGGAGAGGGCAGGGGTGGTGACCGAGGGGAGGACAGCAGGGGCAGCGCAAGGGAGGGACATTTCTCTGACCAGAGGAATTCTGCCCCTGGCAGGCAGAAGCACAGGGTGAGCATCTGGCACAAGGAAAGCACAGAAAGGAGTAAAATACCATTAAGTGTAATAAGAAATGTACTTAATCAATGAGCTCTGCAGCTGAGGATCAATGGGAGGCAGACACAGCCATTAGCTAAGAAAGCTGAGAAAGAGCCCCAGGCTCTGATGGAGCGGTCAATACCGGGTTTAACCGAGCAGCAGAGGAAGGGTCCCAGGTGGAGAGCAGAGCCAGGCTGCAGCCATGAGACAGGGCTGACCCCGCTCCGCTCCTCGGGCTCTGACCCCCAACAGGGAGCAGAAAGAGGAGCCCAGGCCATGGCCTGCTGAAAAGCCTGGTGCTGAGCCCCAAGAAGCAGCATGGACTCTGGACCAGACATGAGTATCCAGCAACAGCCGTAAGGGCGTGAGAGGGAATGGGACCGCTGCGGGCAGGGAAGGGAAGGGAGTAGAGCCCCTCATCATCAGCCAGGGACATCACTTGGCTGCAGAGAGCAGCAGCCAGGGGTTTAGCCACAGGCCTTTCTCCTGTGGCCCAAAGGCTGCACTGAACTTCAAGTGTTGGTCCTTGCTGTGGGGCCCAGCCCAGGAGGGTGCTGGGGGCTATGGGCATTCTGGGAAGCTCACCCAGAGCAGAAGAGACAGGCAAAACCTCGCTCACATCCACGCTGCCTGGCTGACACAGCTGCCTTCTCGGAGAAGGGCCGGCTGCAGAGCTCTTTTCCTCACTGCTCTTGTCCCTTTGCCCCTCTCCTCACCTTGAGCGCTGCGCTGGATTGCTCCCCAAGGGCCACTACATGGAAGAAGTGCAAATGAGATGGCAAAGAGGTCACCCTCCCAAGAAGGTGTTGCACCAGCCCAGGTAAACAGAGCTGCTGCTGAGTCAGGGCTTGCCCGGGCCCCAACCTTGAGAGATGCCCTAGTGCCCCCCCAACCCAGCGTGCTCGGAGCCCGTCCCGGTGGTGCCGACGCTGGGCTGAGTCACCGCACACGGGTCTTCCTTGGGAGACAGTCTTGATTTTCAACCCATGAGCAAATTTAGCGCTTGGGAAGGCAGACAGCCCCAGGCAGCGAGTGGGCACAACCTCTGGGTCTCGCTGACAGCGCTGCAGCTGACTCAGCCCTGGCGCCGAGACCCCGCCAGGCTCCTGCCGCGGGCTCCATCAAACACCCAGCTCCTCGAGCAGCCCGGCCCCAGCGCTGAACTCCAGCTACTCCAGCTCCGTGCTCCCTTCACCTTTCCTCCAAGGCTGTTGCCCCCAGCCCTGACGCCTGCTACGCCCCTTCCCGCACTTGCTGAAAGCTGATGGCCAGAGCCTGCTCTGAGCCAAGCCAGCGGAGAGAAGCAGCACTGATCTCCGTGCAGCAGAGTCTTCGGGGACCAGGCACACAGGTAGCGATGTCTCAAGAGCATTAGAGCCTGGGGTTGTGCTTAAGGCAGAGTTCCTATACGCGCCTGTGAAGAGGAGAAAAGCAGCCGTCCCCTGAGGTCCCTCCCGGGGATGAGCTCCCTTCCCCCACTGGGACTGAAATCATAGCCCAGATCCCAGAAGGCTGCTCCTGGCCCTCCTGGAGCACAGGCGATGTGCTCCATCCCCACACGTCACTGGATCCGGGCACGGCGGGTTGTGCAAGACACGCTCCTGTCACTGTCCCCCTTCCCAGACCCTGCAGCCCAATGGGGACAGCTGCCCTGTGACCCAGGCATGGCCTGGGGGGGAGCGGGGCACAGCGCTGTGCTGCCTGCCCCTTCTCAGACTCAAGCGTTGACCGTGGACCAGCTCAGCCCCCTCCCCACTACGTGTTCCCCTGGACCCAACGCAGCCGCACTCAGCGCCGCTCCGAGCAGCGAATGCAGCATCTCCTAGAAGGGGCAGGCGGCGCGTTTTTCATCCCAGCTGATAACAGAAAATCAGGCAAACACCCAGCCGGGGAGGGGGGACATCACGGGGAGGGTCCCCACCTCCTCTCCCACCACCCACCTGCCCTTAGCAGGTGCTCCCGATGGGGACAGCCGGCCAGTTCCCCCCCGGGCTACCGCAGGGCCCGCTGCTGTTGCCCTGCAGCCTCCCGGGGACCCCCCCTTCCCCCGGTTCTCCGCCCGCCCCGCTGCGTCCCGAGTGGGGTCAGCGCGGACCCCGCCCGCCCGGACCCCCGCGCCCCCCCCCGCCCCGCCCCCCGCCGGCGGCTGAACAGCGCCACCTGGCGGCCGCGCCCGGCCGCGGTGCTGGCGGGGGGGGTCCCCTCCGTGGGTGGGGGGGGGTCCCCTCCATGGGGGTCCCGGGAACAGCCCGCCACCCCCGCAGCTCTCCGTGCCCGCTCCGGGTGGGTGCAAGGCCGAGTGCCACGGCCCTGCGGCTGCAGCCGGGTCCTGCCCAGCCTGTCGCTGCAGAGGCTCGGGGAATGGTGCAATTTGGGAGATCCCCGCAGCCACCGCCCCGCTCTTTCAGCCCGGGTCCAGCTCCGTGGGCAGACCTGCGGTGACACCGCAGACCACAGCCCCCGTGCTGGCTCCCCACGGCCCTGGGGTTCTCAGGAGCACCAAGGCAGCAGTTTCACAGGGGTAAGACCCCAACTCCTGCCTCCCGGGACAGGCACCCAGGCCTTGCCTCAGGAGCTCCCCTGCAGCAACCAAAGCCTCGTTTCCAGCCTCCTTGCCTCTTTTCCAGCCTTTAGGAGCTGCTTGGCTGGAGCACCTTCCTCCCTCCATCTGCCTCAGGGCTCAGGCCAAGTCCAGGGCTGCAACACACTGTCACTGCTGCTCTTGGACTTTGAGGCCATTATCAGCACTTTCTTTACCTGCATCCCAGTTCCTTGGCCATGCCTGGGATAAGGCAGCTTGACCACCCACAGACAGCAGCGACTTTCCCTGGATGGCAGTGGGTGCAAGCAAAAGCGGGCGTCTGCTCTGCCTGGGAACAGCCTCCTCTCCAAGAGCTGCCCTCAGCCACCCAGCTGCACCCTACAGGGAGCAGAAGAGGGTCTGCTCCCCACCCATCAACTCCACCCAACTCTTCCAGGTGCACCCAGTCCCCAGCAGCTTCCGCAGACTCCGCAGCTCCACCCAACGCTCAGCAGCCCCAGGTACCTCCCTGTACAGTCGCTCCAGACCTACTCAGCTGCAGAGCTCCTCCTGGTTTTGCTCACCAGGGCAGCACTACATCTTTAACCACAAGGTCCTGGCATTAGATAGTTCACTGACAGTAATGAGCTTATCTAGGCCCTTGGTACTTGGGCAATCAGGTGCTGGGAGCCAAGAGGAGCGCTGCAGGCATTTACCCCTTGCCTGAGCTGCACCTAACTGATGAAGGAGGCAGGTTTAGTGTAAAAAGCAAACCAGGGCATCTCCAGCTGCTTTGTTCAATTCTCTCCTCACCCTCCTGGCCACCTTCTCTCTCCCCTTTTCCCTTCCTTCACCCTCTTCCCAATGGGCTGCATATGCAATGCCTGAATGATTGGGACACAACTGATCTACAGAGCAGAGCTACTCCAGGCAGGACAGGAAAGTGAGCAAAAGAAAAACACCTACTTGCTTTCTATCAACTCATCCTCTACCTTAGCATCCAAGTGCACCCTTCCCAGCCCACAGCGATCCGACACCCCGGCGAGCACCCGGGAGGGGGCTCTCCCTGGGGAGCAGAGGAGGCTGCAGCTCAGCCTTTCTCCGGGGGAAGCTGCCGCCCGCCCACGTCCTACCTCTCCTGAGGTGGCTCAGACCCGGGTCTCCACCATCCTTCCGCTTCCCAGCACTTCCCCACTCTGTGCTCAGGCAGAGCAGCACCAAAAGGGCTCTTAGGGGCGTGGAGGGCTTTTATAAAGTGTCCCCCAACCCTCCTCCCTCCAGCCAGCCAGTCTCACCTGTGGAGCCCTGCCCAGGCATCGCCCAGCTCGTCAGTCCCATCACCAGGGAGCAGCTCAGGCCATGCCGGTAACGGATCCCCGCGGACACGTGCCCTGTGGAGCCGAGTGACCGCTCATGCAGGACAAAGCGTGGCATTCCTGACTGAAATTCAAGTGGTACCCCTGAGAAATTTGCAATTTGATTTTCCATTTAAAAACAAAAAATAAAGCAGGAAAACCGCCCAGCCCCTGCCTGCCTGACCAAACTGCTCCCCCAGCACAGAGCCCCGGCAGCCACCCAGTGCCGCCCGTGTGCGTTCGCAAGCTGCGGGGAAGCTGCGGTTTCGCCCAAGGGGAGCTCGGCACATCACTTTTTGCAAATGCTGGTAATGGGCTGGGCGCCCGAGCGCCATGTTTCAGACAAACAGGGCTGTTCCACTGGCAGATGACTTCGCTGTGCTCATGATTTCTATTTTCTAGCCCCTTCATCTGTCTTCACTGAGTTAATTGGCACACAAGTGTGGGAAGGACAGTCTCGGCCCCAACACACCTGTGCAGGGACCATCTTCCCCAATTAGGTGTTGGGATTAACGACTCGTGCCCTCAGAGCATAGCTCATAGCACATATTCCTGAGTGCTTCCAAGGACGCAGGATCAGTGCTGTCAGCAAGGGGCCTGTGATCCGGAGGGTGCTGAGCAGGGACATGGTGGCCCCAGAGCAGCCACGGCCCCTCGGGCACATCTGCTCGTAGGATAAGCGCCTGGGGTGCTGCTGGTACAAGATCAACTGCATCAGCCTTTTTAACTGGCGATCGACAGTGTCCCCAGGCAGGGTGGCCAAAGGTGATGTTCTTTATCTGTGCCTCATGCTCCTCAGATATCGAATATCAAAATGTGCCTGAGACACTCCTGATATTAAATATTCCTCCAAGATTAGAGCAGTGCTTCCTTCTCTCTAGCCTCTTCCTTCCCAGCGGAGCCAATGAACACGATAACTTATCAGGACCTTCCCTTGTGCTGTTAGCAATGGCATGGGGACTTATTCACGCACCTCAGAACAACATGCTGAATATTTTGGTGTTTCCCTGAGCTTGGTAAGTGATAACATCTTTATCATAGGAGTCCTTGAAACCCTCAGTGCCTGGCAGGCCCCCCTGTCCTTGCTGAAAGGGCAATATCAGACCCAG
This sequence comes from Nipponia nippon, assembly GCF_047370975.1. NCBI lineage: Eukaryota > Metazoa > Chordata > Aves > Pelecaniformes > Threskiornithidae > Nipponia > Nipponia nippon. Next base: position 5,292,027 of record NW_028262330.1, read on the forward strand.
GGCAGCAAACCCTGATAACAAAATAGTTCCTTGAGTGAACTGCAGTGCTAGGGCTGGCAGAGCGGGTTGCCCGGCCAGCAGCTCCTCTCCCAGTGCTCTCCGCTCTCCAGACACACAGCAGCTACTGGAACGGACAGATGGGACCCCAGCAGAACGACCACTCTGCTCCAGCCTGGCCAAACCCAGGGCACCCAGATGCACCGGTCACACCAGCAGCATCCGGCTTCACGGCGCCCAGCAAAGAGCTCTGGCTCCCAGCAGACCGCACGCCTCTTCCCCCAGCAGGCTGTGACCCCTGCTCCGTGCAGAGGGATCTCCCCGAGCGCTGCCGTCAGACCAAAACCCACCCCATGCCCTCTGTTAGCAGCAGGAGGGGTTGGCTCAGGGCTGAGAGAGGGCTCCATCCCACCGCAGCTTGGCCTTGTTTCCCCTGTCCGCAAACAAAGCGCCCAAGGCTGCGCTCCTGGCTTGTGCCAGCCATGAGGTCCCTGGTGGGATCGCTCAAATCTCTCGCATGTCCTTGCACGATTATCCCATGTCACACCTGGCAAACACAAGCACAGGGGAAGAGTCGACTGAGATGTCGATGTACCCTGCAGTCCAGATGGGAATACTCGGGGATGCTCAGGTCTACAAAGAGACCGTCATGGGCCAGGAAGGATGAAGCGTGGCATGCGCGTGAGACTCATCTGCCCAGCCCACCCTTGGGGGAGAAATGCCAAGGAATGACCCCAGGCAGGGCTGGGGAAACCAGTGGAGATGGCTCTGCTCGGGGAGGGAGGGGGATGGTTGGGCAATTAGGAAGCAAAGCACCAAGGAATAAATCTGGAACCTGAGCAGAGGGAGATCACAAAGGTTAAGAGAGTTCGGACGCTGGTGAACGAAGGCAACCTCTGTTACACAAGTCTACAAAAGCCTTAAACTCAGCTTTGCTGAGAAATGAGTCAGCAGCAATGATTAAACCCCAGAGAAGTCATAAAAACAGCAGATACTGATCAAATGGGATGCTGATACAGCGAAGCTCAGCAGCACACGAGCGGATGAGGGTCACCCATGGCGAGCAGCAGAGCCCGAGCAGCAGGAGCTGGGCTGATGGGACACGGGGGCTTCAGAGCCAGGTTCACCCTCTGGAGCATCTCTGGGGGTTGCTGGCATGGCCAGGATCCAGGAAAGAGCCTCCTTCCCCAGCATGTAGCTCCACAAAGCCACACTCGAGGACCTTGGGTAAATCCAGGCTCCTTTCTGAGCCTCTGAGCACCCCTCTCGAGGTGGATGAGTGGCCCTGGGAGGGGGGTGAGTTGCCTTTTGAAGCTGAACTGCTGACCAAAGAGCAAGGGCACCAAAAGCCAGGAGTGTGGAAAGGCCACAGGGGAAGAGTCGACAGATGTCGATGCACCCTGCGGTCCAGATGCAACAGCAATAGGCTGCAGGGCGCCAGCCCGGGGTGCAGGAGGGCGGCTGGGGCACGGGGTGGTGGGAGGCAGGTTTTGCATGGGTGGCCTGCAGAAGGCAGCTTCCTGCTACACGAGCAATTCTTCGCATTCGTGAGTACTAAAATAGCACCTGACGCCACTGATGGAGGGGGCAGATTTGGTGTTTGACCCAGAAGGAAATCTAAGCTAATCTACTCCAATTAGACCAAAACCAAAGAAGCTCATTCTGATACAAAGTGCTGGCCATGCACCTCATCAGCAACTGCAAGATTAGATAAAAGCTGAACTTAGTCCCATCCCACTTGTATTAATGTGAGCTCTCTGGATGTCTAGGCTATTCCCGTTCAAGGACATGAAGATGTTCGCTTCACTGGGGTTTGTATTTGCTGCTCTCTCTTTAGCAAGATGCATCCCCGTGCAGCAGGTATCCAGCCGCAACAAAGTCCTCCTGGTGTCCTTTGATGGCTTTCGGTGGAACTACGACCAGGACGTGGACACCCCCAACCTCGACGCTATGGCTGCGGAGGGGGTGAAGGCACGGTACATGACTCCCGCCTTTATCACCATCACCAGCCCGTGCCACTTCACGCTGCTGACCGGTGAGTCCCCACCAGCCCCGAGCCCGACGGAGCAGCACAGGGTGCAGGCTGGGGAAGGGCAAGTTCAAGGCTTAGGCATCAGCGAAGGAAACTAAGTCAAGCAGCCATCCAGCCTCAGCAGCAGGCAAAGCTTTAGAATAGCTGTATTTTGGAAATAACAGCGAGAGACAAGGCAATAGTTGCAGAAAGGGATAGAACTGAACCTGTATTTATCAAAGGTAAATAGCACCAGATGTCGTAGGAATTATGCAGCCACCACCTAGACCACGGTAGGAATTACGCAGAGGACACCCCAACAGGGCTCATCCCTAAATTCCGCTTTAATAACATCACATCAACTCTTTTGTATATATTTATTCCTAAGGCATGCTATCTGCAGCTCGAGCTGGGTGCCTGTCGGTTGTTACTGGATTTATAGTCTCTATCAGCCGCCTGATTTCCCGATGGCACTTCTGCTCATCCAACCCTCTTCGTGGAGTCTGGGGTCTCCTCTTCTCCTGGTTCGCTCTCACAGCTGTAGTTAAAGTTTACTTATACTTCCCTATATCTACCGGAGTCACAAAACAAAGATTAAAGTACAGTTCCTCCAGCCTAAGGCTTCATTTACTTTAGCCACTAGTGTTGAGCTCTGGCACAAATTAGTCTCTCACCACGGTGTCCTCCCTTTGTTTTTATTAGCATACCTGCATTATTTATATTCTATAGGTGCCAAATATCAATAGCCTCTAATCTGTGTACATATTTGAGTACAACACATGCTACAACACCGCGAACACAAATATAATTACAAAGGCACAAATACAAAATAATATTCCAGACAATATTCTCCTAATCCAGATTCCCCAGCCAGCGAGAGACAAGGCAATAGCTGCAGAAAGGGGTAATAATAATAATAATAAATACCTGTATTTATCAAAGGTAAATAGTACCAGACCAACCCAACAGCCTCCTTTGATAAGACAAATGATTTTTTAGACAAGGGAGATGGACTAAATTTAATCTTTCTGGACTTCAGTAATGTATTTGATACAGTGCCGCACGGGAAATCATTAGTTAAGATGAAGATGAAGATTAGTACAAAAGCTCTAACGTGGGGAAGTAACGGGCTACAGGGAAGAGGACGGCAGGTGATGCTGAGAGGAGATTGTCAAGCTGGAGGGAGGGCAACAGGGGAATTCCTGATGAATCGATTTTGGAGCCAATCTTATTTAAGATTTTCATTAATAACCTCGGCATAAAAGAGTGGAACATGCTAATGAAATCTGCTGATGAGAAAAGGCAGGGAGGCATTGTCAATACCAGGGAGGATGGGGATATTGTGCAGAAGGAACTGTGCAGCCTTCAGGACCAGAATAATGAAAATAGCATGAAATGTAATAGTACAAAGTGCAAGTCTTTCATTTCTAATGGGAATTTTTGCTGCGTGCTGACCTCACCGGTTGTAAACAAGAGAGAAAGCGAAACACCAAAGCGATGAGTTAAATGCAGGGTAACGGTGAACCCCGCCTGTGCCAAGGCGGGCAGGAGCAGGGCAGGCAGCACCGGCAGCTCCAGGGGCGCGGGTGCCTGGGCTCGGGGTCCGGGTGAGACCCCCCTGGGATCAACCCACCCGCGTGAGGAGCAGGCATCCCCCAGCATCTCATTCCCTGCCCTGGGAACTCCACTTTGTACGAGGAAGGGGGAGGAAGGAGGCAAAGCAGAGGCAAAGGGAGAGCTGGGTCGGGGGACGAGAGGCAGAAGCTCCTTGCTGACCCATTGCCCAGCGCAGGGGCGAGACCCCCCTCCAGCCTGGCTCACCCCCGCCTCCTCCATCTCTCCTGACAGGGAAATACCTGGAGAACCACGGGGTGATTCACAACATGTGGTTCAACACCAGCACGGGTGTGAAGCTGCCCTACCACACCACGCAAGGCATGGATAGCTGGTGGGACAATGGCAGCCTGCCCATCTGGATCACCGCTCAGAGACAGGCAAGTGCGGCAGCCTCCTCTCACACAGACCCTGCACAGACGGATCCTGCCTGCAATCATGTAGTAAAAGCTACAGGCAAGCCACGATCTCTAGTGGCCATGAGCTAACATCCTCACTGCAAATGACAGGCTAATTAGACTGGCAAAAAAATGAAATCCCCAGACACTGGCAGGAATAATTATGATCATTCTATTAAAAATAGCAAAAAATAATAGATGCATTTCAGCTTTATTAAGACATTAATAAAACAGGTTATCCTTTTCCTGTTTAAAGAAACCTCAGCCAGTTCCTTAGGGAGCATCACGAGCCCAGGAATTTCACATACTCCGAGACATAAACCTGATTTCCACAGCCTCACCCAATGCCGCGGGGCAGCAGCATCAGGGGCTGGTCCCCTCTTCACTGGGGACCGCAGCGAGGCTTTCCTAGATCCCAGTAGGCTTTGAATCTGGCTTTGAGACAGGACCTGAGACCTGGCCCAAGACACGTACCTTTGCCTGTATTTACCTGCCAAATTGGCCCCATTGACTTCAGGGTGAGTGCTTATATGATGGGAGTAAAACACACCTTAATGTCTTGATGGTCAAGAGCCGGAGCGTCCATGCAAGGTACAAATGGGTCACTGTTTCCAAAATTATAACTAGTGTTACTAACGCAGTGAGAAACCCAACGTGCAGTAGTTCTGGGAAGGGCAGTGCCTTCAATTAATCACTTTTAATTGGCAATGAGCAAGAAAACCTCATTAGAGGCCGAGGTAGACATTAGGGGGCTGAATGAACTAACCGCATTAGTAGGTGGTTGCACTGACAGATGGAGAGATGCTGCAGAGCGAGTTCAGGTGACTTTATGCAATATCTCCACTAACAGGGTTTAAAGACAGGCTCTATCTATTTCCCTGGAGGAAAAGCGAAATATCAAGGGGAAGAAGTGAATATGAAGTTGGTGGAGCCGCCCTTGTTCAACTACAGCAATGAAACCAACTGGAGAGAGAACATTGACACCGTCATGAAATGGTTCACGGTGAACAACCTCGACTTCATCGCCCTCTACTTCGGTGAGCCGGACTCAGCAGGACACAAGTTCGGCCCTGAATCCACGCAGAGGAAAAACATGATCAAGCAGGTGGACAGAACCATCGGTTACTTGAGGCAGCGTATCCAGGAAAGTGGCCTGGAATCAAACCTCAACCTCATCATCACGTCTGACCACGGCATGGAGACTGTCATAAAGACCAACGAGATTTACATGAAGGAAGTACAGAACTTCACATTCAAAGACATCCAGTTCGAACTCTTAGATTACGGACCAAATGGACTTCTGGTGCCAAAAGAAGGAAAATTAGAGCATGTGTATTCAGTCCTAAAAAATGCCCACCCAAAGTTACACGTGTACAAGAAAGCAGACTTTCCAAAGAGATTCCACTACGCCAACCATTCCCGGATCACCCCGCTCCTGTTGTACAGCGATCCGGGATACGTGATCCACGGGGTAAGACATATGCACAGAGATATCTTACTGTCTTTTGGGGATCTGCCTCTTGCCTCCTCTCCTTCCATAGCACCCCTTGATAAAAAGCGTGTTGATTGGTCTCCCTACAAACAGATGGAAATTCCAGCTCTCCCAGACCTTCCTGCTGTTCAGAAAATAAAAGGTCCAGAAGTCTTAGAGCAGGACTTGCATGAACACAGAATGTCAGTTGCAGGATTCTCTCCTAGCCTGGCATTAAGGGAAGGCCCAAAGCCGAGGCCGGCAGGCAGCTTCCCATGGTGAAGCTCCTCAGCACAACAAAATTTGGATGCGCTGACATTTAGGGAGGGAACCTGCAAAGCGTAATTGCTTGAGAGCTGTGTCTAGGCAGCACCCTCCAGCTTCTGCAAAGTTTAACATTATTAGATCTACTTCAAAAACTCAAAGAAACCAAACAGACTGTTAAACCCTGTGGCTGCAGGACATGGCACGCGAGAGCCACATGTGGGAGAGGCGGAGGCACGCAGCAGCGCTGCTGCTTCGGTCCCTGCCGCCTCCCCGAGGCCAAGCTTTGGGGGGCTGAAGGCTTTGGGCGCTCACATCCTCTCTCCCTTTCAGAGACTCAAGGTCCAGGCCAACAAGGGGGAACACGGTTTTGACAACGAGGCCATGAACATGAAAACCATCTTCCGCGCCGTGGGACCGGACTTCAGGCAGGGGCTGCTGGTTGAGCCCTTCGAAAGCGTCAATGTCTATGCCCTCCTCTGCGAGCTGCTGGGCATCACCCCTGAGCCCCACGACGGCTCCCTGGAGGCCATGAAGCCCATGCTGCGTGAGTCTGGGGGCACCGGAGGCACTGGGGGCACCGGGAGCACCGTGGGCACCGGGGCCACGGGGAGCATCAGGAGCACCGGGAACACTGTGGGCACCGGGAGCACGGGGAGCACCGGGAACATTGTGGGCACCGGGAGCACCAGGGGCACCGGGAGCACCGGGAACACTGTGGGCACCGGGAGCACCAGGGGCACCGGGAGCACGGGGAGCACCGGGAACCCTGCGGGCACCGGGAGCACGGGGAGCACCGGGGGCACTGGGAGCACGGGGAGCACCGGGAACCCTGCGGGCACCGGGAGCACGGGGAGCACCGGGAACACCGGGAGCACCGGGATTCCCGCGGGAACAGCGACACCTGGCGGCAGCCGCCCGCCGCCCCCCCCTCCCCCCCCGCTCCCGCCACCGCCCGGCGGCTCGGGGGCACCGGCGGGGACCGGGCATCGGCTCCGGCCCCATGGCCGCACGCCGAGCCGCTGTGCTCCCCCGCAGCGCGCAGCCTGCAGCCCCCCGGCCCCCGGGAACCGGGAAGGCTTCGCTTTAAATTTGTAGAAACGTCCCCGACCCCAAGGCAAAGCCTCGGACAGCCCTCAGCACTCAGCAGCAGGAGATGCGCAGGGCGCTGAGGCCAGCGCAGCATCAGCCGGGGCCGGCAGAGCGGGGAGCACCCGACGGGGTGCTGCTCACCTGGGCAGGGGCCGGGCACCAGGCTAACGCTGAACTCCTTCTCTAGGCGTTGCAGGTTCCAGTGCTCCTCGCCCTCCTGCCAAGAAGCTGCCGGTGATGCTGGGAATTGCTCTTGTTCTGGGATGCTGGGGAGGAATATACTAAACCCCACCACCACCAGAGGTAACCGACTCTAAGGATACCTGGAAAACCCCTGGAAGTGCTCTTGTCCAGGCAGGCACATGCCCCGTTTGTTCTTGGTCTCTCAGTTTTTTATCCATCTGTGAAACCCCGTGTCGCCCACCAGCCGCTCCCTGCGGGGCACAGCAGACCATTTGCACCTCAAGCAGAAGGACACTGGATTTTTACTGCCCGGGTCAGCATTGACAACACCCAGGGCATTTGCTGGGCTAGAAAGAAGGGCTGGACATCTCTCCAGCCTCCTGCCTGCCATTGCCTAACCGTCCCTCTGCTCCCCGGCCTCTGTGGGCGGCTGGGTCTGGGCAGGACAGCAGTTACGTGAGCATCACGAATGCTTCATTGCTTGTGGCTCTGTGTGTGGCTGCAAGAGAAATAAGGACATAAGTTTGATGCTTGCCTTCACTGTGCGTATGTGCCTGGAGACCCATCAGGACAAGTAATTCTCAATCTAATTTCCTGGCACTTCCAGCATGGCGCACCCCCAGCCGATATCCGCGGGCTGCGTATACATGAAATAACTAACAGCAGGGCTGTGCTTTCCTGTCTTGGCAGCCTCCGAGTTCCAGGCAGCTCTACCAGAAATGTGTGGAGAGATGAGGAAGGACATGTCTCATGAAGACAACCAGTCCTGGTGTCAGAGAACTGTACAGAGTTCCCAAAACCTCCCCAAATTACTGATCCACGTTCCTCCAGAACTGAGTCCTGGGGAGGAGGTATCTCTCCCAAGCTTTGGGGTGCACGCCGGGATGCACCGCTGTGGGAGGTGGCACTGATGTACAGTCTGACCTTGACAAGGTTACCCCAACTTCCCTGTCTGCTCGAGACAGAACAACTCCAACTCAGTTCGGACCGGGGACAGTTAATACCTGTTGAGCATCTAAAGCAATTAAAAGCGTATCGAAGTTCTGAGTGCACTGGGAGCCTCCTGTATGTAGTGCTGGGCTCTGGCACAGGGTGGACAGCCCTGACACACTGAGACAGGGAGGCCCAGCTCGTTTCTGCTGGCCTCAGGGCTCAGCTGGCTGCAGCAGCGGTGTTGGGAGAACCAGCTCTGCGCTGGCAAAGGCAGCCACCCAGCCCAGGAGCCTCAGAGGGATCCTAAAGCCAATCAGTGTTTCCAGCCCCTGCCCTGAGAGCCCTGGGTGTCCTGAGCACCGTTCTACTTGTCTGACTGACATTTTCTGTCCCTTATGCTCGTCACAAAAATGGGAAATACCACCTACACGCGCCCCCCCCCCCCCCCCCCCCGAGCTCAAAACCCATAGGGAGAATGGGTCCCGGCTGTGCTACTCCATAGCAGCACTCAGGAGACTTAACCCATCTGCAGCCCTGAGTCAGCTCCTGGGAGCTCTGGGAGGGGGACATTAATCCTTGATGTATTCTGGAGAGACAGAGGATGTGGCAGTGACATGGCCAAGACCCCCCAGTTCAAATCAAACACCCAGCCCCGCGGTTCCCGAGCCCAGGGCCATGCAGAGCCTGTGCCGGCTTGTGCCACCCGTCTGGTACCCCCTCCACAGCGGGGCTGATGCACCCTGGATGCGAAAGACCCTCATACGAAGCCAAATTTCTCTCTGCAGGAAACAGCCCAGGACCCCTCGGCCGGGCTGGGGCTTAGGGGACAGGGAGCAGGGCACCCCCCCATCCTGCAGCCCTGGTCCCGGCCCTTCCAGCGGGGCGTTAGCCTGGCAGCTGCCCCAGACCCCATCCCAGATGCTGAAGTGCCTCTCCCCAACCCTGTGCCTCATCTCAGGGGCTCGATAAACATCTGTTGCCATAGAGACTTGCTCGCGCTGCCTTCCCTGCATCACCCAACGAGATGAAACAGGAGACGCACGCTCCACTCAGAAAAACAGGAAGAAAATGTTTGGCTTGAAACCGTGCTGGGGGTGGGGGTCAGGCCGGCAGCACGCAGCGCAAACAGCCCGGCACCAAACAACGGGGAGGCTCCGAAAGGGGAGCTGCACGGGCCAGTACTGCAAATATTATTTAAAATAATATTAATAATAATAGTGCATAGCAACTTTCCCAGTGATCCGCCTGGCGACCTTGGGACTTTCCGCACAGGTCAGCACAACTATGCCCGTTTTACGGACAGAGGCAGCCAGGTTGGTTGTGAAGCTGGTATCCCTGAGATCCCGGCAGTCAGAGCCTGCAGAGCTCATAACCCAACACCGCCAGGCTCTGCACGGCCCCGTGCCGGGGGTCCCCAGGGTGCCCGGCAGTCGACTGCGGCTGGTACAGAGGAGGATGCTCCGAGGGCTGGTCCCAGCCTGGTTCCCAGACCCATGCAGGCAACGTGGAGTTTATAGTGACCAACCTCCTGATGGGAATCCTTACCTAACAGCTGAATTTTGCCTCAGCTGTGAACGGGAACTTGGCTCCCGATGCAACAGGCAGTGTTTCAGTGAGACGGGGCTCTGTCAAAAGAATCCCTCATGAGGTCGATACTTCTCTGGCTGAAGACTGAACCCTGCCATAGCCCTGGTAGGATGACTTCCACTGCCCCTGAAATCATTCAGTTTGCCATTAGATGTACCCTAGAGCAGCTATTTTCACTCGGAACAGGGGGAAAGAAAAAAGAAAGCATGGAACACGGTACTTCTCTAGTCCAGCTGTATTTATAGCACAGAGCATCCTCCGAACTCTGTGTCTCTGAGCACTGCAGGGACCGGGAGGACTCCCCTCCCTGGCCAGAGACCCGGCCCTGCTTCCCCACCCTCCCCCCCAGGCCCTCTCCCTGTGCCCCCACAGACCCTCTCCCCTCGCCCCGGCCCAGCTGCTGCTCCCCTGGGCGGCCCGGCCCGGTGGCCCGGTGGCCCGGTGGCCCGGTGGCCCGGTGGCCCGGTGCAGTACCGGCAGCCGGCGGGCGGTGGCTCCCGAACCGCGCTCACCGCCCCACGCCCCCCCGGAGCGCCCGGCAGGGGAGGGGGCGCAGCTCACGGTAAAGCCCCGTCCAGGAGCATCCCCTTGGCTGTTAAACTCGCCGTGCCCGGAGTTACCGGCCGCTCGCCCAGCTCCGGTAGCCTCCCCGGGCCAATAAACTCCCACCGGGTCTCGGTGTGAAAGGCCTCGGTGGCTTCCACGGGGAGGAATCGCCTCATCGGTGCTGCTGCTCGGTGATAATCCAAAGCTGGAGCTCTCAGCAGCGCAAGCCTGGGCCAGCGCAGCCCACCTCTGGCAGCCGCTGAGCCCGGGGTGCTCCCCAGCACGCAGCACCCAGTGCAGCTCTGGCTGCAGCAGAACACGCGGGGCTGCTCCAAGCGATGCCCTGGAGATGCACGTCACTCACTTAAATCTTCCAGTCCTTTCCTCCCCGCTGACCGCACAGCCCCGCAATGAGGGATGCTTCGAAGTCCCAGGCTGGACGGGGGAGGCAGATCCTTCCCCCCGTGGGTGGGAGGGGGTTTAACCCCACAGGCACGCAGAGCTTCAACAGCCTAAACCGGCTGCTGACCCCCTGCTCCCCAGCCCACACCGGTCTCCAGCCCAGCCTCTCCCCAGGCAAACCCTGGAATCTAGAAGACACTGCCAAATTTTGCACATCCTCCTTTGAGTCCTTCCCAGCCCTTCCCGTTGCATCTCACACCTTGTGCGCTTTCACCACGGGACATTTCCACCAAACATTTACCCGATGGACAAAGCCCTGCCTGGCCTCGCTGGCAAACCCGGCACTGGTTTGTGCTGGTGGATGCAGTCGCTGCCTGATGCGCAGCTGGGCTGAGCCAAGATCCCTGCTCCGCTGAGTGCTGCATCTCCCCCCGCCCTCCCGTCCCCAAGTAATTCATTCCCCACCGCCCCCCTCCCCGGGGCTGGGGGTCACGCAGCAGGGAGAGCCCTGCTGTGTATTGCATCCCAATTTGCTATGCATTTCCACACCATTTGCTTCCCTTTCTTTTTCCTGCACTAGAAAGATGCTTGCTACCCAGGGGTCCCAACTGCTCCAAGATGGTAGCATAACAACAAACATATACATACACGTATTTATTTATGGCATATAACACAGTTTGCAGGAAAACTGCTGCCTCTTGAAATGCCTGGTCTGGGGATGGCACGTGCCCCTACAATTCCTGCACCCAGCCACGGGGCCCGGACACGACGTGCTCGCTGGTCATCCCATCCTGCAAGCTGCACAGTTCCATACCCGGCTGCACTCAGCTGCGGTGCCCAAATGATATGCAGATCTCTGTGCTTCAATTGGCTGACGCCTTGGGAAAACAACCACCATTTGCCCACAACAAACATGGCTACCATGGCCCAGCCGCTCCCCGGGCTGGCCCCAGCTTCATCCTCTGAAGTCAGGAATATTACTCGCACTTGGCACCCCCTCAGAAAACCCCGTCACTGTTAACCCAGACCCAGGAAAGCCCTGAGCCCGCAGCACCGGAGGGAAGCGCAGGGCACCCCTGCCGATGCTCCTTCTCCCTGGTGGGTCCAGGCACAAAGACAGAGGCCAAGCGCCCCGTGGAAATGGCCGCGGCCCTGACCCCCACCTTGCACCTCCCCAGCTGGGGCTCTTTGCTCCGCAAGCCCCCCGCAGCGGCCATGTCCCTCGCCGCTGGTACAAAGCCCAATAGGATGGGCTCTTGCTCCTGGCTGATGCCCAGCCCCACCACGCTCACTCCTGCAGCCCTGCTCATCCGCCTGCTCCAAGCCCTCGGACCCGCCAGAACACCACTGATTTCATCAGGAAGGTCTGGTCTTCGGGAGAACACCTTCCTCTGACAGCAACCTCCACCCCGGTGCGACAGTCCCCCCGCTACCGACATAACGTAGGATACACGGCATTCCTGGGATGTCTGGCATACTTGGGAAGAGCTACAAAATTATATTCTACCAGATTAGTTCAGGAGGCTGAGTCTCATTTTTAAGATGCCAAAGGTTTTCTCAGCGACTGCTGAGTTTATTGGCTCCGCTGTCATTTAGCTCGGCTGGAGCCGGGGAATGTGGCAGCCGAGCTATTTACTGCGTGTTCCCAAGTTGCTCTGGGAAGGTGAAGCCTCTGTCAGGGACGGAGAACCCTGAATTCAGCCCAAAGGCACTCGCAGGTGAAGCCGCAGCTTCGGCAGCAGCGGGCGTGCATCTCCTCCTGCATCTCCCCGGGGAGCTCTGCCCCAGCCAGCAGCCAGAGCCGGTGCAGCCTCTGCGGTGGCTCTGGCCAGCGATGCCCAGGGAAGCGCCATTGCTGGGACAGTCCCCTCTGGCCGACTCAGCAGAACGGGGACATCCCACTGTCCCAGGACCCCTAAACCCCCCCGGGTTTTCCCTTCACAGCCCCAGCCCTCCTTGCCCTCCATCCCATCGTGCAGACACCGTCCCTGCCCTTCCCAGGGGAGCTGGAGGCAGCAGCGGAAGGCAGACGGGCAGAGGCAAAAGGCACTCGCAGACAATTTTGTTGTTTTCATCACTAAAACATCCTGAAATGCCAAAGAGAAAGCTGGGCGACACTGGGCTGGCACCCCCGGCACTGGGAAAGGGCAGGCAGCTACGCTTCCAGCAAGATCATTTTGCTATTGCTGAGCCTGAGAGCAAACGATCTGCATCGCAATGTAAAAACTCACGAGATTTTAACATGTAAACAAATGCAGGATTTTTTTATTCACTTCCTGTTTTTGTAAGTCTTCAAAGCCACAAGTTCAGGCTTTTTTTAATGCTTAGAGTGATTTCTTTTCTTTCTTTGCCTTTTCCTTTTCTGAGAAAAAGTGAGATTTTTCACTTAACCACAGGGCTCTGTTAAAGACATCAAATAATGGGAAACCTGCGATCAGCCCGAGAAAGCTGCCACCCCAGAACGGACGGCAGCCAGGGCTTGGCGTGCTTTGCCCTCCGAGGAAACACCCGCTCTGCCCCAGCCATCCCATGCAGCTTTTAAACTACGCAAAATAACCTGCAGCTCCAAACTGGGGAGAACTGGGAGAAAGCACGGAGCCCACCACAGCCCAGGTGCTGACCAGGACCAGTTCCCAGTAAACTCCTGGGGATATAAAGGAGATTTCCAGTCCACGGAGCAGCGCAGCCCTTTTCCCCGCGACAGGCGAAGGGGACTCAGCTCCCTGTCGAAGCGGAGGCGTGAGCGGGAACACGGGCGGCGCTGGGGCTGCACGGCATTAAAGAAACGTGGGTCATCACTGGAAACGAACGGCTCGGGGCTGGCCACGAGGGGTCAGGGACAAAGCTGCTGGCACAGCCCCTCGCCAGGCGCCAGCCTCCCAAACGCTGCACACACTCCGGCCCCAAAGAGACCCCAAAACCGAGGGCTGCTCCCGCTTCCGACTCCCGGCCTCTCTCAGGCTCAGCGAGCAGCGAACAGAGCACCTCCGCTCACGCCAGCCTTTTCTTCTTCGCTCCAGGAAGGAAAAGCACAGCTATTTTATTCCTGCGTCCTCGCGGGGAGCTCAGGAACACCAGCCCCGAGGGGCGGTTGGGAGAAGAGCCCGCCCGGTGTTCCCCGCATCAGGGCTCGTTTCCCGGCGGCGTTCGTCTCTCGGCACCGGTGAGCCAGACCCCGGCGGCTGGGCGAGCCCCACGCGCTCCTCGCCCCGAGTGCTCGGCGCGGCCGGTCACGGGAGCCACACGCACCCCGCCATGAATGCCGTATTGTGCGCGTACACGGCTCACGCGCGCGGGGATGGCAAGTCGAACACCTTTTTTTACCAAAAATTAAGATGTGGTGCACACAAAGAGCAAAGCTGACAAAAGGTAAATTACCTCTAAGGAAAGAAGTGCAGCGCCGGGTTACATTTCTGTGTCACCTTTGGTTAAAAAAACGCTTCTAACAGTTCTCCTGGTCAGCAAACAACCACAGGAATTGTAAAAAGAAAACAATAAAACGTGATAGCGCTCGACCTAGGACAATTACCCCGTATTGTCCCAGCACCCCAGGCACATCCACTGTCCTACAGACCCAGCCAGCCCCGCTCCGTTAACGAAGCGGCTATTTTCCCCTTCCATCATGCAGGGGCTCCCCAGCAGCGACGTTATCGCCCGCAGCGGGGACAGCTCACGGAGGCGCGTGCAAAACGCTTCGCTAAATTCAGCATCGCTTACCGGAGACGGCACAGCCCGGGGTTGGCGTGAGGCCCCGCGCGCAGGACGCCCCATCGCCCGTCCGGATCCCGCTCAGCCCCTGCGCACCGCGGGCACCCAGGCGCCGGGGCTACGGAAATTCATTTCCCTCTGGCTCCTGCACGGTTAATCGCAGGCTCCGGGCCCGCAGTTGTAAACTCCCTGAGGTGCTGACTCATCTTCTTCCATGCCTGTAAAGCACCATATTTCATTGCTCCACGCCCACAGCGCACAACCGCGGTGTAGTAGCTCCTCACGCCGCCTTGCACGCCCCGATGGCGTGCGGTGCCGCGGTCGTTACCGCGGTACGTTCCTTCGCGCGGTTCGGTGGCGGGGAAAGGATTATGGGCCAGGCCATACCTGGCTCCCAGCCTGGGAGCCGCCACCGCGCGATGGTTATGAACACACCCGCCGCCCCTCCGAGGAAATACGCTTTTATTCCATTATCATCAACTGTTTCAGAACCAAAAACGTGCTGCTGCTGGCTGCTCCGGCCCGGGAGGGAGCTCTGCCCCCGGCCCCGGGCTGTGCCCCCCGCCGCTGCTTTGTCCCCGGGGAGGGACCTCGGCTGTCCGGGCAGGGCAGGCAGGGCGGGCAGCACCGCGGGGCCCGTGTCCGTGCAGGCAGCCGGTTGGGGAGCCCCCCGCGCTGCCCGGTCCCCCCCCCCCCCCCCTCACCCAGGGGAACAAAGCCCCGGGCCGGGCCGTCCCCATTGTCCCCGCTCCGGCCGGGCAGCGGCCGCCCCCCGCGTGGGCAGGAAGGGGAGGGGTCGCAGGCAGACAATGCCGCCCCCCCACCCCCCCGCCGGCACGCCCCGCCCTCCGCTCCCCATTGGCCAGCGGGGAATTTGGGGAGCCCCCCCCCTCCCCCTCCTCTCCCCCCCTGCCTTCCGCGCCGGGGGCGCGCACGCCGCATTGTGCCGAGGGGCGCGCGGGGATGGGGGGGGGGGGCGAGGACGCGCGCGGCCGGCGGCGGGGGCGCGCGCCCGGGGGCTCCCCTTGTGTGTGCGTGTGCGTGTGCGTGCGGGGCCGGGGCCATGGAGGAGCTGAGCAGCGTGGGAGAGCAGGTCTTCGCCGCCGAGTGCATCCTCAGCAAGCGGCTCCGCAAGGTGGGACCCGCCGCCGCCGCCGCCCCCCCCCCTCCACCCCGGCCGCCCCCCGCCGCCGCTAACGCGCCTCTCCCCGTCTCTCTCCGCAGGGCAAGCTGGAGTACCTGGTCAAGTGGCGAGGCTGGTCCTCCAAGTGAGCGGGGCTGCGCGGTGCGGGGCGCGGGGCGGTGCGGGGCCGCGGGGGTACCGCCCGCCCGGCCGCTTTTGTTCGGGTCGCGCCGCTCCTTTTGTTTACAAATAAGCGCTGCCGCGGCCCGGCCCTCCCCGCCGCTGCGTGGGGCTCCGCTTCCCCCCCCTTCCCTCCCCCGACCCCGGTGGGACCCCCCCCCCCGGCGGGCAGGCACCGGCCCCCCGCCCGCCCGCCCGCTGAAACCGGGGATGCGCCGGGCTCGCCTCGCCCCGCCGCGGCGTGGCCGCCCCCTCCCCGATCTGCCTCCCCCGGCCCCTTCTCCCCTACCGATGCACCGGTGCGGGGATGCCCCGGTCCCCGCCGGGTGCTCGGCCCGGGCGGTGCGAAGGGTCCGTTTGTCCTCGGATGAACTCCCCGGTGCCGGGCCGGTAACGGGGGCGGCGGGGAGCACCGGCCCCCCGCTCTCGCCCAGTCCGTGTCTTCTGTTGCAGGCACAACAGCTGGGAGCCCGAGGAGAACATCCTTGATCCAAGACTCCTCCTCGCTTTCCAAAAGAAGTGAGCAAACTATAAATATTTCTAAGCGAACGATAAAGTCAATTAACTTCTAATTGGCTGCGCGTGCGGTGGAAGTTGTGGAAACAACAGACTGAAGCTCGCCGTGCCTTTTGTGGCACGGCCCTTTTGTTCATCTCCTGAAATTACAGTTCAGGTCCACCTAGGACGTTTTTTTTTTTTCCCCGGGCTGGGTAAACACGAAGAATTTATGGCCCTGCGCACAATCTGGTTTTGCGCTGGCTGTACAATAGGAGCGCGGCAGAGACCTTTGCCTCTCGTTCCCCGTCCGGCGGTCGGGGCCTCGCTGTGCTTGGGGGGTGACGGCAGGCCCCGGTGGGGACACGGCACCTGGGGCTGCAGAAACGGCGGGCTCGAAAGGCACCAAAATGGACTTGTGGAGGGCACAGCTATGAGAGGGGCGAGGAAGTAACGGGTGGGAGAAAATGGTGTCCTCTGTCAGGGCCAGGGCTACTGCCCGGAGCCGAGCGGGGACCCGCAATTGTTCTGCAGCTATTATACACCAGGAATCACACACAGAGGTAAAAAAGTAGCCAACTGGCTACGGTAAGCACGGTGCTGCCAAATATTTTGGCTCCATATTAATAAAAATCATTAAAGTTGATGATAGGATTTAATTATAACCATTTCTGGATCCATTTTTTCGAGAATGGAATCTGGTAGTTAGCGCAGACAGCACGGTGTTTAATTAGCCATATGTATTACAGCCTAACGCTGTCCGTTTGAAACGGAGAACTACAAAATAATACAGTGATCTGAAAACATTCCCCATATGATCGCTTTGGGCTTTGTGTGGCTGCCAGCCTGGGCCACCACATCCAGACCAGGAGGTGCAGGAGAGGTGAAATGAGCCCAGCGAAGGGGAGAACTTGCAGGGTTTCCAGGGAATGCATTTGCTTTTCCTCCGCACGGAGGCTGTGCTGCTTCTCGCTGCGAGCAGAGGGGAAGCTCAGCTCTGCAAGCATGTGAGGAAGGCAAGGCTTAGCAGAGATGGGGCAGATGCTTCTGTTTCCCTGATCCCGTTGTACCAGAAAGCCTGCAAATCTCACCATGAATTGGAAGAGCCATTGGCTCGGGATGAGTAACGCCGTGCGGTCCATCACTGACCGCGGGAAGCTTCGTGCTGTGGGGATGTTATTGCAGCGAACAGGGATGCTCTCCCGTCGCAGCCCGGCCCGCCTTGGTTTCCCCATGCACGAGCAGAGCAGGGAGCCGCTCTCGGGGCGGTGTTACAAAACTCGATGCCTCCCTTTGGAAGGCCTGTGCCTGGCACCAGTGGGACAAAGGGACCAGGACTGGGGTAACCAGCGGGAAGGTCCTGCATGGCAAAGGATTTTGGCTCTGTGAGCAGTTTGGTCAATGTATTTCAGCCATCCATGCAGTTCAGTCCCATGCTGTGTGCAAGAGTTTCTCTTTCCTTTCGCCTCTCCTCCTGTAAATCAGGGCAGATGCCTGCTGCTGAGCCAGCTGGGTACCCTGATGTCCAGAGAGCTGTCCTTCTTCTAAGGCCACAATTTTTATAACCCTTTCCTCACTTTGTAGTTCTTTTTCTTGCATTGCATCGGATCCATGGTCCGAGTCTTCCAGTGACCTGTGCTGGTCCCGCAGGGTAAATGGTCCTGGTGCCACATGGAGGAGGTTTAACTTGGGCAGTTGTCCCTGGGTTTCCGTACAGTTCTTGAGGCTCTTTGACTGCACGTGAGTGTGGTGTGCCCGTAACAGTGTGGGTTCAAGTAAGTGATGTGCTCGGAGCCCGTAAGATCGTCACATGTCAGCAGGGGTTAAGGACACCTCCCAGCCGCTGCTCAGGCGCTGGGATGGGAGCTGAGCCTACAGCATGCCAAGCAAGGGATTTTTTTTTAATGACAGAAGAAAGGGAGAAACCAGGATGATTTTGGATGGTTTTTCCTTCCCTGCAAACCTTGTCCTTAATCATTGTTTTTTCAGGGAACATGAAAAAGAAGTGCAGAATCGGAAGAGGGGGAAGCGGCCCAGGGGCAGGCCCAGGAAACACGTGGTGAGTCCTGGTGATGGTGGAAATCTACGGCCGTGACGGCACTGGAGGGGCTCTGGCCTTGGAAGGCACTGGCGAGTGTCTGTCCACAGCGCAGGGTGCGGTGGATGCTCAGCCTCTGGAGGGTGGTGAGGACACAGCGATGCCTGCAGCTCCCGGGTGAGGGGCTCTGAAGATTACAATGATGGGTCAATGAGGATGCCTGCGAGGGGGACATCTCTCCATCGCTGCGATGGCGACATCTCTCCATCGCTGCGATGGCGACATCTCTCCATCGCTGCGATGGCATAGGAGACAGAAGAGTTCCCCGGCACCAGGGTCCCGCTCGGTATTTAAGCCTGGGCGGTTTTGTACTGTACGCTCCCTAACTCATTTTATGGTAGAGGACGAGCAGATCAGCTAACGCGGGGAAAGAACCTGCGTGTGTCTGCGGCACCTGGACAGGCAACACTGAAGGATTTGCAATGCCTGTAACAGCTCTTTGGTAATGTGTGTTAACTCTTTCCCTGTCTCTCTTCATTGCTTCGCAGGAACCAGAGATGCCTGCAAAAACTAAGTCAAGTAGCTCCTCTTCCTCCACATCCTCCTCTTCCTCCTCCTCTGATGAAGAAGACGAAAGTGACCTGGAAGCAAAGAGAGGTCCCCGCAGCAGAGAGACTCACCCGGTACCGCAGAAGAAAGCTCAGATCCTGGTGGCGAAGCCCGAAATGAAAGATACTTCCAGGAAGAAGCGTGGGCGGAAACCTCTTCCTCCGGAGCAGAAAGCAGCTCGAAGGACCGTGAACCTGACAAAGGTGCTGAAAACGTCCCGGAAGGAGGTGGGCAGCGGCGCCAAGCTGATGGGGAAGCTGCAGCCCCAGCACAGCGCGCAGGGCTCGGGCATGGCCGTCCTGAAGGACCCGCCGGGCGCCTTGGCTGGGCTCAGCTCGGGGGGTTCGTCTGCAGAAAGCCTGCCCAACATGATGAAGAGCGGCTCCACAAGCCCAAACCGGGCCATCAGCTGGCAGAGCTCCATCGTGCACTACATGAACAGGATGTCCCAAAGCCAGAACTCGGCAGAGAACTCGCCCCTGGGCAGGCTGGCGCTGAAGGCCCAGGCATCCAGTAAGAGCAGCTTAGGGCTGGACTTAAAAATGAGGAACCAGAAAGGATCTGGGGAGCTCGGGCTGAGCATGCAGGGACCCAAGACTGCCAAGGCTCCTAGCAGCGGCACTGGAGGGGACCAGAAATCAGGGTTTGCTGCGGGAGGCCAAATGCTGCACAACGGCAGCAAGATGCCGGCAAGCTCGTCTGGGGCTGGCAGCCAGCCGGCCTCCAGTCAGGAGCTAAACCTCCAAGCTCTAAACCTTCAGAGCGTCAAAAACGGGCCGAGCACGGCCGGTGGGAGCAGCCTCCCTCGCCACCTTTGCAGCGCCCTGTCCAAAGGCTCCGGTGGTGGCGCGGCCGCGAGTGTGGGTGCCACCGGCGCAAAGGGTGGCACGGCGGGTGCCGGGTTGAATGCTGCCAGCACCGGCATCCTCTCCGGGGGGGATGGCGGCAAGAGCGAGAAGCAGGCGCACCGGGCCGGTGACAGAGACTTGGCCAAAGGCGGCACAGCCGGCACGCAGGAGGGGCACACAGCCACAGAGAACCGCAAGCCGGCCGCCCTTTCCGAAATGAGCACAGGAGAAGAGACCAGCTCGGATTCGGACCGGGATTCAGCTTCCTTCCCTGGCGCGGGTCAGAACATGTCTGTCTCTATCCAGACCAGCCAGGACTGGAAACCCACCCGCAGCCTGATCGAGCACGTCTTTGTCACCGACGTCACCGCTAACCTGATCACAGTGACGGTCAAGGAGTCCCCCACCAGCGTCGGGTTTTTCAACCTACGGCAATACTGACCCCAGGAGCATGAGAGGAGGGAGAGGGTCCTTCAGCCTCTCTCTCAGCTTTGCCCAGCTCTTCCATCAGGTTTTACTTTCTTCAAGTGAACGCGGAGACCTCGTGAGACCTGCTGGGACTCGTGTCTAGAGAGCCTTGAGAAAGACGCGGTGAAACCTGCTCAGAACTGCCAGCGGGTCGATGGATCCCTCCCGGCTTCTCTCCATCCTCTCCGGAGCCGGTGCCCCAAGCGGAGGTGGCTGATGCCGTTCTCCGGGAGCAGGGGCACTGGTGCTGCCGGGGGTGACAGGCTGGCAAGTTTTGAGCCAGGCTTCACTGTCCACGGGTTTCTTTGCTTTACAGCTTGAAACAGCAGATGACAAGGTCTGCAGCTCTCTGGCAGCAGGGAGAGAGTGTGGAGCTGCGATGGGCCAGGCTTATACTCGGGAGAGGAAAAGGAGATCTTTTTCTTTCCTCTGAACTCCTCGTGAATCTGTCTGTGAGCCGTGGGGAGTCGCAAGTCAATCCAAATGAGACAGCCACTGCCTCCAGCCCTGGAGGGCGGCTGTACACGGGGGTTTTTCAGGGTACGCTCAGCCCAGCCACCCCCCTGGGCGAGGTCACTTCCAATGATGGTGAAGTCCACAACGTTTCTGTTGTGGTTTCCAGCTGATAGGGAAATATTGTTTACATTTTTTAAGGAAAAATCCTTTTTTTGAGGGAGGGGAATAAACCCAATCTAGGGAAGACTGAATCCTGGATGCCACTGATGATACGGGCGTCAAAGGTGCCTCTTTCAAAGCAAGGGGCGGCTGGCAGTGGGCATCTTGCTGCCCAGGGAGGGTCCTGCCTCGGGAGCCAGTGAGAGCCGCTGGCTTCTTTGCAGTGACTTGATTTTCAGAGAAAAGCAAAGCCCAAATTGCTGTGCAGCCCAGGGAGCCCCAGCACTGCTCCTCTGCCTCCTCCCAGCATCGCCAGTGTCTCCCCCTCCCGTTCAGCCATTTCCAGGCTCTCGTAGGGACCGAGCTGCAGAGTATTTTTTAAGTCCTGCAGAAGATGCGAACCCTTCCAGCGGCAGGGAGGTTGGTACTCGGACTGCCAGGTGTCTGTGAGGTCAGTGCTGGAGTTCAGCTAAAAAGCAGTGCCCGGGCAGAGCGGGGGGTGAGCCCTCCCTGCTCGGAGCCCAGCCGGATCCAGCCTTCAGTCCAGCCCCGCGCCCTGGGTGCTCGCTGGGTTTGACTTACACTGATCAGCCACATTTTTTCTCCCGCTGGAGGGCTTGGAAGCTGGTGGAGGACACCTGTACGAGTGGTCTGGAGCAGTGGGAAAGGGAAGGAGAGGCGAGGGAGAAGAGGCAGGGCCAGGCAGCGGCCTGACGCCACTGCCCACCCCGCGGGCTGTTCCTCGGGCAGCCGGATGGCCTGCGCCAGCCTTCACCCTGCACCAGCAGCCGGGGTGTTCATTTTGGCTTGTAATTGCAACCAATAATGGCTTTTTTTTTTTAACGGAGGTCTTTTTCCTTACTATAGATTACTCTTACAAGCCAAAATTAGCAGCAGTAGTTCAGGCAGAGATTAGTAGCATTTGAGGTCATTTTAGTTCTGTTAATGCTGAACTCCCTTCTCAGAGGAGATAAAAAGCCTGCAGTCTGCCAGGTCTCGGTGCGTGGTTCGGAGGTGCCTCCTGTCCCGCCAGCGTCTCCGGGGTGGCTGCTCGGTGTGTGCGCGAACAGGCACGGCTTCAGGGGTCACCGCTTGCCAGGTGACTGACCCGGCACCAGGACGGGCATCTTACTTTGCCACAGGCAGGGGCACTCGCAGTGTCATCGCACACGGGAGTGCGGAGATAAATGGACCAAACTGGGGGTACAGGTGCTTCTGACCCTCCCCGACGCATCAGCCCACCGCAGTCGCATTTGCTGCTGCTGGCTGGCGCAGTGCAATTCTCAGGTGATGTGAAAAGCCAGCGCTGGCTGCGCGTGCTGCCCGGTTGTTCACGGCATGGATGGTTGTTCCCCAAGCAGTGGCTGCAGCCTTTGCCGGGGCAGGCTCCCATGCTCCAGCAACGCTCTCCCTTAGCTTTTGTATTTAATCCCCAGCCGTCCTGTTGGTCATGGCTTTGCGTTAGTTGTGTTACAGAGCTGAGCACAGCGTCCTCCGTGAGCCGACAGCGTGCTGGTGAGCCGGGGTGGGTGGAAGCGTATCGCCGCCTTGCAGCAGGACTTGTGCAGGCTTCTCGGCCAGCTCCAGTTCTGCCCCAGCGCAGCCCTGCAGCCTTGAATGGCACCTCGCCGTGGCGTCGGGCAGCCTGGGGCAGGGGGGTTGCAGAGGACTGGTGCAGCCCTGCTCTGCTGCTGGCCGCCCGGCCCAGAGCCACACCGCGCGTTGTTCTGCCGTGGGCTGAGGGGAGAGGAGGGAGCGTTGTCCATGGAGGTTCCCAAGGAGAGTTTCCAACGAGCTCCACGATGCCAAAATGTCACAGTCTGTGCTGTTTACCTTCCAGTCTTTAACTTTGCCAAACGAGCTACTGTTGCTTTGAACAGTCCAAGGAAACGTTAGCCTGTGTCAGCAGAAACGAATGCTCTGGGCATGGTCTCTGCTGGGTGTGCTTTTGTGCTGGGGATGCGAGCGTTTTGGGAGAAGAATCAAGGAATCTGGGAGCGCAGGGGTAACGCTCTTCCCCACACACCAAACGTTTGCTACTTGGCCTTTGCAAATCCAAACGGAACGACAATGTGCCTTTCGGACCGTCCTTATCTCAGCCTTGTCTGCGACACCGGTCCCACGACAGGTTTGTGCCTATGCAAAGCAGGGTGGTCACAGGGTCCTGGGGACAGCTGTGACACCAATGGGGAGAGGTGCCCCGGTCCCCAGCGGGCCACCCAGCCGTCGCGCGGAGCCCTGCCGCAGGGCTGAAGGCAGCTGCGGGATACTCACCAAGGGGAAGCTGGCCCGGCAGGGATGCTCTTGCCTAGAGCAATAGCATGGTGGAGCTGGTGTCCCCCAGCGGGAAAAAGCATCTGAGGATGCTCCAAGAAGGGGTCTGGCACCGAGCATCCACAGAGGGTGCAGGAGACGAGCCGCGACGGTGGGTGCTGTGTCCTGTGCTCACCGCCCGCCAGCTCCAGGACGGCTGCTCCCTCCAGAGCCCCGGTCGAAGCTCACATGCATTTCTCCATGCAGGGGCTTGCTCCTGCCTCCTGGCCAGGCAAAGGGTCGCTGGGCCCGGGCTCGCACCCAGGGGTGCACGTATCCCGACGGCGGGCAGCTTTCCTCCATCACCCACCCTTCCCAGGCATGTCCCCTCCCGGTAGCGGCAGGACTCTGCTGTCACCACTTGCTATTGTGCCTTTTGCTCACCAGCTGGTTCGATTCCAAAGGTCTAAGGATGGTGAAAATGATAATCCAGAAATATTTCTCACCTTCATCTCCTCCTGCGCTCCTTCCCCGGCCCCTTCCCGACCTCGCGTTTCAGGATCTCGGCTCTCCCAGCAGCGCTGGGGTGTCTGAGCGAACGGCTCCTGTTGGAGTTTGCCTCTCAAAGGCACATTATGTGAGTGATTTACTGTAATCTTTTGTGGACAGGGGTTGAAAGCCGGTGCAGACCCTGTTTACCAGTCAGTACCATTAGTATTCAAGGTCTACCTTTTTTTTTTTTCCTTTTTTTTTTTTTTTTTTTAAGTTTGCTGCTATGGGTTGGAGTGTTCAGCCGTGTGTCAAACAGCCAATTAAAGGTTTGTCACTTGTCATTTTCTAAGGGGTTTCCAATGTGGAAAGTCCTGCAGTATTTGTATATTGAATGGATATTTTCTCCAGGCATAATCTGGTTAAGCATACTTGTTGTTTTCCATTGGACTGGAAGAGGTGGCCAATTCAGCCATCTTCCCTAGAAACTTAGTCTATTTTTCTATATATATTTTGTACCAAAAAAACTGGAGTTCGTGGAGGGATGGGGATGGTTCAGGGGGTTCAGTTGGCTTTGAGTTTCTGAGTTGGGTGTGAAGGGCTCCAGAGCCAGAGAGAAGGTTTTTACTGAAAGAAATTGAGGGATAGGTGAAAACAAACAATTGTTCTTGTAACTTGTGCCAGTCACTGGTCTGATTTGTATGTTTTAATTAAAGAGAGAGCCAAATCGTTCCTGTATGACACTTATAATTGCTTTAAACTACAGCTGTTTGTTTGCCTTTATTTTCAGAGAACAAAAGTTGGAGATGTTATTACCCTGGGAAAGTTTAAGGGCTTTGTTGAGCAGGACAGGCGCTCGGCCCGCCGAACGACGCGGGGCCGCGGTCGCTGCTCCCCCCGGGGCCTCCGGTCGCGCTGCCGGCACCTCGCTTGCGTCGTGTGCGGTGTTTTCTGGTGCTTCTGGACGCTAACACTAGCGTAGACCCACGACCTCTAGGCTGTTTTTTAATTTATTTGCCGGAAAACACTAGGAGATGGTTACGTCGGGCGGGGTGGGTTTTGTATAACTTTTCCACTGCTCTTTTTTAGCATATCAATAAATATTTTTTTAAACTTTTCAGCCTGGTGTGGTCACTACTCTGAGAGCGGCTCCCCCCCCCCCCCCCCCCCCGCCATGGGCACCGCCTGGACCCGGCCCCCCCGCCCAGGGGGGCTGCAGCCGACCACCCCCGCACCTCCACCCTCCCGGCCCTGGGCCCCGCATCCTACCGGGCAGCGTGCGCGGTCCGCTGGGCTCCGCTCCGGCTGGAGCTGCGCCTGCTCGGGGTGGCGGGGGGCTCCCAGGTGCCTCCGCTCAGCACCGGCCCAGCCCCGGGACCCGCCCCGCCGCCCCCCACCTGCGGGACCGGGACCCGCCCGGGGGCCGAACCGGCCTGGGGAGGGCGCTGCGCGGCCGCGGAAGGGCGCGGGCGGCAGCGGCGGATCCCCGGTCCCGGCTGCCGCGGCGGGGCAGGGGCCAAGCGGCCCCCTCGGGGCTCCGCCGTCGGGGCTGCCGTCGGAGCGAGCGGAGCCCCGGGGCGGGGGCGCGGAGCCGCCCCGGCACGGCTTGGGGGGTGGGGGGGTCGGCTCCTGCGGGCCGCGGCCGGGGGCTCCGCCAGCCGGTGTCGTGTCCCCCCCCCCGCCGTCCCCACCCCCTCCCTCCGTTCCCGCCCCGCCGGGGCCCCGCCGCGGCCCGTGTGAAAGGGCCCCCCCGCTGGGCCGGGGGAGAAAGGCGCCATTGTGCGGCCCTTTCTCCCGCTCCTCCTTGACACTCATTTTCCGCGCCCAGCCGCTGACAGCTCCCATAATGCGGGGGTCCGCGCCTTTCACCCGGCGGAGCAGAGAAAGGAGGTTAATGAGGACACAGCTCAAAAAAAAACCCCACCAAAACCAATCCCCCCCCCTCCGCCTGCGCGGCCGGGGCAGATTTGAATACAAAGGCCGGGCTCGGCGGGCAGGGGCTGCCGCGGCGCCCCGGGCCCCGACCCGCACCCCCGCCGCGCTGCCCGCCCCGTCGGAAGGGCGGAGCGCCGCGGCCCGGGGCAGCGCTGGTGCCCGACCCCGTACCCGGGCGCCTTCCCCGGGAGCGGAGCGGCAGCCCCGGGGCCGTTCCTCGGAGCGGAGCCGCACACGGCGCCTGCCGCTGCCCCGTCCCGGCACCGCGGGACCCCCGGGGAGGCGGCCCGGCCCGGCGGCTCCTGTGCCCGGGGGCTCCCCGGACTCCACCCGCCCCGCACGGCCCCGGCTCCCCCCCGCCCGTGCAAAGGGGGGGATGCGGGGCCGCCCGCCCCGTCAGGGCTCCACCACCCACCCCACGCTGCTCCCGGAGCCCCCCCGCCCCGCCTTGCCCCAGGGCCACAAAGGGAAGACAGACACGTTTCTATTTACAAAGTATATATTTAAACTCACATAAAAAGCAGGTCTCATATGGACATTCACGGCTGGCAGAAGACACGTAGTTAAGCTTCACTTCTGAGACTGAGATTTAGCCAAATCGGTTTTTGTACAAGTCTTAGATTTAAATAATTCACGCACACACACCCCCACGCACACACACTCAGTATATACGTCGCTATATACATACACACATATACACCCACATGTATGTTTTGCTCCATATATGCGTGTGTCTGGACACACACGTATACACAGGGCTGGAGCGAAGCACACCAAATCCCGACCGCGTCCCGGCGGGGCAGGAGCGCGGCTCCGGGCTCTTCCGCAAAGGGAGGCATCCTCCAGCCTTGGCATGGCGGCAGCGGGAGGACGGGCAGCTCAATCCCATCATCGTCCCTCCAACAACACACGCGTCCCATGTTGGTTGCCCCCGCCACCAGCACCAAAACCAGCACGTCGCTTCTTCGTACAAACCAAGTTAAAAATCTCCATTTTACAAAATATGCCTTAAAAAAAAGAAGAAAAACAAAAAAAAAAAAACCACAACAAAAAAAAAATCCAGAACTCGCAGACACGGCTCCCTTTGTACAGTCAATACAGCATCCTCCCGCTAGGCCATCTGACAAAGGTCCCAAAAGAAGGATGGGGAAGGAGACGGCGCAAGGTGGAACCCAACAGCCAAGGGCTGCTCCTTGCCCCAGCCCCTTCCCTGCCCGTCAGGCCCCGTGTGCTTTCACCCCCTGAACCGGGAGCCTTCAGGAGCTCGGCTGGGGCAGCCGGCGAGGAGGGACGGGGGTGACCTGGCCCAGCCCCGGCCCTCGGGCGCTGCCAGAGGTATTTGTGCTTTCCAACCCAGAGAGATGCTCAGACCAACGCGTCAGGACGGGGACACCTGCTCCACCTCAGCCGAAATCACAACAGGGGTGACGGTCCCGCTCCCCACCCGGGTCAGGCTGCAACCGAGCTGGGGGAGAAGGAGGGAGCAGAGCGGGGGGCCACAGCCCCCCTGGCCGCTGCTCAGCCCGGCGGGGAAACCACTGCACTTTGTTCAGAGCCACGAAACCCCATGGCCGTGCCCTGCCCCAGCCCACGGAGAAAGACAGCAGGGTCCTCCAGAGCCAGGAGAAATAAGACAGGCAAATAAACCACAAAAAGCCACCCGAGTCAGCAGGGCTGCTCGCGCACCGGAGTATTTCGCCTCTTGGCTATTGTTTAACTAGCGTAAGAAAAGGGAAATATTTATTGTCTCTGAATGCATAAAGGTGGCTCTGGGATTTGTCAGAGATGTGGATATTAGAAAACACTTTATCTGGAGTCTTCCAACAGTCTGAAGTGAACTGTGTTGGGGAAAAAAAAACAAAACAAAACAAAAAAAATAATAATCCACTTTCTATAGCGGTATAAAGCATCTAAATATGGGCAGTGACATGCTACCCTCCCAAACCTCTCTGGCATTTCAGGAATGTAAACAGAGGGGGGGGTTGTTGGCTTTTTTTTTTTTTTTTCTTTTTTCTTTTTAAAGTGGGTGGGGGAACAGAATCAAGCGACCAGACAAAATGAAAACAGATTCTCAGCTCAGTCCCATCTCCCACAACTGCTACGACAACTCTATTAAAGTGCATTTCAGTATCACCCCTCTCAGGAACCTTACACACACAAACCTCCTCTTCCTTCGCAAGAAAAGGTAATTCAAGTTAATACTCCGCTAGAACAGTTTTAGCCTTTTTATGGATTTCTGCTTTTCCCCGCCCCGACTTTGTAGCAACACTATTTTTTTTTTTTGTTAAACTGGAAACATCCCCTCGCCAACAATACTGTAAATTCAAGTGCTTACTTCAACTGTCAAGGGCAACAGTTCTGGATACAGCACACTTGATTGTACAAGCAACACCTTATATCACAATCAAGAAATCAGGGCACTTTGCCCTCCGAGGGAGTAACGCTGCCTCCCTCCACCATCCATAGCATCATATGAAAAATAATAGTTAAAAAAACCCATAACATAATTAGCTATGAACATCGTTCATTATGTACACCGGCTCCTGCAAGAGATGCGTGAACTCCGTTAGTTCTCAGTTTTATTGTCCTTTCTAAGAGCAACTGAGCAGTCACTGTTGTCTCCATTTAAATAAAACAACTCAGAGTTGAAATATATATATATAGATATATATAAGCATTTTTTCTTAAATAACATATTTACATCTAATAGAAAATATAACTCTAGAGATAATCTTTCCAACGAAATGTAAGACGTGGAAAAAAAAAAAAAAAAAAAGAGTTAATGAATTTAGGACAGTTTCTAAATCCTCTCCAGGACAAAAAAAAAAAAAAAAAAGAAAAAGAAAAAAGAAAAAAAATAAAGAAAAAAAAAAAGACCCACCAAGCTCTAACCAAGCTTTTGTCTGGATCTGACCGAAGAAAACCCCAGCACCACCTCCGACAAACTCATCGCTTCTCTTTAAAGAATCCTTGGTCCGTGCTGCTCTCCTTGATGGTGACGGTCAAAAAGTTAGAGGTCACATCAGTTACCACCACCTTCTCCAGGTTGTTGAGCGAGGGGCTCCAGGACTCCTCCTCGGGGTCCCCCAGGATCCTGGAGACGGGGATCCTGGCGATGAGGGAGGGCCGCCCCGCCTGACCCCCCATGCCGTCGCGGTACAGGCTGCCCACGGTGCCCGGGCTCACCGCGCCGTGCAGGAGCTTGGGCCCGCCGGGGTCCAGGCCCCCCTGCCCCTTGGGGTCCAGAAAGTCTGCCCGGTGCTTGGCCAGCCGCGGAGGGTAGCTCTCGGCAGCTCCCAGCTTGGCACCCACCTCGGCTCGGTTGGGGCCGGGCAGGGCGCCGGGGAGGTCGGGGTCCTGCCGCCTGGCCAGCTGGATGACGCTGTGTCCCGAGCCGAACTTGGCTGCCCCCGCCGCTGCCTCCTCCATCTTCCTGGCCTTCAGGTAGTCCCCCACCTTGTCCCCCGGGTCCCCCAGTTTCCTCTTGGAAGCATCCAGAGTCTCCGCCAGGTCCTTGTAAAGCTCCTTCCTGGGCTTCGGGCCTCTCTTTTTGGGGGTCTCCCCGGGCTTCTCCTCCACGCGGATCACCCGGTCCCGGATGCTGTCTCCCTTGGGGGTGCTGGTGCTGGAGCTGCCCTGAGGAGCCAGGGCTATGTTTCTCAGTCCTTCCCTAGCCCGAGACGTGGAGCCCAGCTCCTGGGCGGACCTGCCGGGATACGGCACCCGGATCCCCCTGGAAGAGTCACTGCGGAATTCATAGGTTTTGGCTTTTGCTTTTGCCTGGGCCTGCAAAGAAAATAAATCAACCAGTGACTTTATTATCCTGCCATCCAGCTGCATAATTACAACTTACAAGGCAAGAGGCCGCCTTTGCGAGGAGCATCCTCCATGGGGGCCGGAGAGGGACCCGCTCCCCGCTGCGGCACGCAGCCCTGGCCGGCACCGGCGCACGCGGGGCTTCGGCCTCCTTACCTTTAGCAGGAAGGTTTTGGGCTTGGGGCCTCGCTTTTTGGGCCCGTATAGCTCCATTTCTCGCTCCCTAGAGGTGTTAAAAAAACCAAAGCTTCAATTCAGCATAGCTACAAGACAGCAACATATTTACAAGCGCAACGGCTATGGCTAGCAAAGGCCTTGTACCTTTCCTCAAAGGCTGCGAGCAGCCGGGCATCCAGGATGTTTTCCTCGGGTTCCCAAGTGCTGTACCTGGGGAGGGGGGGGACAGAGAGGGGGAACAGCATGAGGAGCCAGAAATGGTAAGAAATAAACCAAATTCAAAATAGGGGGCATAAAGGAAAGGACCCAAGTTTCCTTTCTACTACAATGGGAGAGCAGGGCTGCAGCGAGCCATCTCCCCACCGCTCCCCGGCTGCAGAACCCTACGGACAAACGGCCGACTTACTTCTGAGACCAGCCCTTCCATTTTACGAGATATTCCATGCGCCCCTGCAGATGCAAAGAGGAAAAATAAATATGCATGGAGGGAAACCGCGATAAACGCCCGCAACAAAGCTGCACCCGCAATTCCACGCGTGCAACAAACGCGGGCCCGCGGCGCGTGTCAAAAAAACGCGGGGGGGGGGGTAATAAAAAAAAATTAATTATTATTTTTTTAAATAATAAAATAAAGAGCAGGGGGTGGGTAGGCGGGCAGGCAGCGGCGGAGCACGCCCGCCCCGCCGGCGGGGAGCGCCCGGGCATGCGGCGGGGAGAAAGAGCCGCCCCCAGCGGGCGCCCAACCGCAACCGGGCCGGGACCGGCGGAGGCGCCGCAGCGGCGGGTGCGGGGGTTCGGGGGGGAGCCGGAGCCGCGGGAGGGGGGCACCTACTTTGCGGATGCGGCGCTTGAGCAGGGCCTCGGCCGCGAAGACGCGCTCCCCGACGGCCGAGAGCTCCATGTTTACGCGGCCGCTCGCAGCACACAGGCAGCCGCCAGCGCAGCCCAGACCATAATACTCCGCCCGCTGACGTCAGCGCCGCGGCCCCCCCCCGGCCCCCCCCGCACTTGTTGCTGGCGGAGCCGGGTGGAATATTCCGCCCGCGCCGCATTGGCTCGCGCCGTCGCCCCGCCCCTTTCGACGTGAGCCGCGTCCCGATGAGCGGCGGGGCGGGGCCGGCGGCGGGGAGGGGAGGGGGGGGGAAGGGGAGGGAGGGGGCGGTGGGCCACGCCCATGCCACGCCCTCTACGCCACGCCCCGCTCCCGGTAAGGGGGGGGGGGCGCGGCGGAGGGGGGGGGGGGCGAGCGGAGGACAAAGCCGCCGCCGCCTCCCTCAGCCCCGGGCCGGGTCCCGTCCCCGTCCCCCCCTGCCCCGGCAGCACCTGGACGGGGCGGACCGGGGGGGCTGCGGGCCGTTCCCCGGTGATCTGCGGCCTGGCCCCGGTGGTCGGACAAAGGGAACGGTGTCAGAGGCGGGAGCGTTCACGCACAAACCGGCCCGATCACGGTGGGTCACCACCACCACCGCGGTTCTGATCTCCCGTCCACGCAGACACGCGGTCCCGCTGCTCCTCCGGGAGCGCGGATCCCTGCCGGCGGCGCGGGCAGTCCCGGAGCTCAGCGGCCTCCGGTTTCCCCGCACCGGCAGCCCCCGGCTCCGTTCCCCCGGGGGGCGCAGGAGTGGCCCCGAGGCCAGCGGAGCGGCCCCACGCGGGATTTGATCCCCCGTGGTACCTGTCAGCAAAGTGGCGTGGGTGCGCGGGCGGCGCTGCGGGGCTGCCAGCCGGTACCGGGACCCCCCCCCCCCGGGCCCTCTGCCGCTCGCCCCGCCGCACCGCGTCCCGCCCGGCAGCCGTCGCCTTCTCCCGCTGCGAATCCGTCCCCGAAGCGGCCACGGGAGACCGTGACACGCGCGTCCGGGTGGCGAGCCGCCGGGGCCGGCTCCAGCCTCCGGTGCCCCGGAGACCCAAAGCCACCGGTTCCCCGCCCGCAGCCGGGCGAGGTCCCAAACCGCCCCCCGGGGCCGTCGGGGGGAGGCTCCGGAGGGGCCCGGCAGCGCTTCAGCCCCGTCCCGCGGAGTGAAGCAGTTCCCGAGCCCGTGGGCAGCGGCACCGCCCGGGGCTGCCCCGCGAGTGGGACCCGCAGCACCCGCAGCACCCGCAGCGGTGCTGAGTGGGCTTCTGCGGCCCCGTCCACGCGGGACGAGGCCAGGCGAGGCCGATCGTGGCCCTGCCCCCCCGCCGCCTCCCGCTCTTCTCCGCTAAGGAGCTCGAAGCCGAGGGGGAGCGGAACTCGGCGGCCGCCACGCTCACGCGTGGGAGACACCACGGTGGGCGTGGCCCCGAGGATCCGGCTGTGCCTCCTCTCCGGTAAATGCGACCGTGACTGCCTCGCCCCGGGGCTCTGCTCCGGCTGCCGTTTGCCGCCGGGGGGGGCGCCGGGTCACGCGTGGCGGGGACGGCGAGGCCAGCGCAGCCGTGGGACCATCTCCCCCGTGCGCTTGCTCGGTGCAGGAGCTACGAGGCACTCGCCTTCCTCCGGCCTGGGAAGTCGCCCGGGGGGGAGCCGCGGGCCCCGGGGTACCCCGGGACCGGCAGCGGGGACCGGAGGGCGCCGGCGTTGTCCCCGTCCCGGGGCTCGTTGTCTCCCGGGGCTCCTCCCTGCCGCCGCGGGGCCCTGCCCGGTCCCGCCACCCGGGTGGGCAGGGACCTCCGGCTGGGGGCACGGAGGCAACGGTTCCCCTGCGGGGAGGGGGGGGACGGACAGGGACACGGGGGGTGTCCTGGGCCCCCGTGGGGCCCCACGGGGGAACTGGCGGGCCGCGTGGGTCGGGTCTCCGCGGGCAGAGCCTTCCTCCCACCGCCACTGGCCGGGGTAAAACCGCGCTCACGGGAGGAGGCAGGAGATTTCCACCCCGCGGCTCCCGTGGGCTTCCAGCCCCACGTCTCCAGCCCCGCGGGTTTTGCGTGGTGTGACCGGCCCGGCGCGGAGGGGCCGGGCGGGGGGAGCGCACCCCCCGCGCCCCCCCGGCCCCCGGCGAGCGGCGTCCCGGGGAGGTTTTCGTTAATGTCGAATTAATCGTTGTTAATTAAGGCGGGTCGCGGGGCGGCTCGTGAATTGGCGTGGACGCGGCGGCCCGGATCCCGCTCCCGGGAAGGTGCCGCGCAGCAGAGAGACCCAGGAGCAGCAACCCCCGGCCGTGGGGGGGCGTGGGGCTGGCGGGGGGGGATGGATCCGGTCCTCCCGGGCCGGTCGGTGCCGCCGCCCCCGCCTCGCCCCGTTACTCGGGGCTCCCGGGGCAGCGCCCGCGGCGGCGCAGCGGGGCCCATTCCCGTGGCCGCGGGGCTGCTGCAGCCCCGGGGAAACGGGTGTTTGCCCCGCACCTCCGCTGCCGGTGCGCCCGGTGCAGGTGGGATGCACGGGTCCCGGGGCCGAGCCTCCCCGCACCGACGCCGCACCGGAGCCCTGAGGGGGCCGCGGAGCTCCCGGCTGAGCCGCCGCCTCTGCCCCGTCGCCTGAGCGGAGCTACGCGGCTCCGCGAAGCCCCACAGCCACGCGTGGGGGCGGAGAGAGGAGAGGCCGCGGGTCCATCTGCCTCCGGCGCGGGCCTCAGCGGAGGGAATCGCTCCATCCCCCGCCGTGACCCACGAGGGACACGCGTGGGGCCAGGGCTGGGTCCCCGGTTGCTGTGCGGGGGGAGGGGGGGGCAGGGAGAAGGAGAGACGCAAACGAGAACGGCGCGGGGAAAGCAGCGGGGAGCGACCGCCGCTGCGTGGGGGTCCGGACCGAGCCCCCGGGCCGTGGGCGAGCCGGGGCCGGGGCTGCGGCCGCTCGTGGGGGTCTTGGCCCGGAAGGAGAAGCGGGACGGAGCCGCCCCGGCGCCGCGGGACGAAGCAGCCGCGGGCGGGACCGTCCCCGGCTCTCCCGGGCAGTTCCTCCCGCTGCCGGAGGGGGCCCGGAGACCCCCTCGCCCGGGACCGGCGGCCCTGCGGGGGCCCCTCCTGCCCGGCCGGGCCACCGGGAGCAGGAGCGGAGCCCGGGCTCGGGCCGCCCTCCACGCTCCCGAGGTCAACGGCAGAAGCCGCCTGGGCGACCCACGGGCTCCCGGCCGGGGCGGGGCCGCTCGCCCCCGCGCCCCCTCCGCCCCCGCCGGCCCCGCCCGGCCCCGGTCCTGCCCCGGGGTCCCGGGGCTCAGCGCGGACTCGGGGACGGCTCCGGCCCGGCGCGGGCGTGTGCCGCCGCGGCAAACCCCGTTTCCGTCCATTTGTCCCCAAATCCGCCCCTCGGTCGCCGGATCTCCGCTTCCCCAGCCCGGACTCGTGCGATGAGCTCCTCGGGGCTCAGCGGACCGCCGCGGGGCTGAGTTCCCGGTTCCCCCCTCGTTTCTCGCTGTGCGGGGGCTTCTACTGCTGCGAGCTTTGCAACGAAACCGGGGGGCTACTGCCCCTCCCGGGACCGCGCGTGGGGGCGGCGGGGCGAGCACGCGTGGCCGAGCGCGGCTGGGCCGGGGGCGGCGGCGGGCCGGGAGGGAGCTGGCTCCAGCCCAACCGCCGGCACGATCGATCCCCGCGCCGCAGCCGGGCTCTTCCCCGCGGCTTCCCGTGCGCTCCGGTGCCCGTGCTGCTCCGCCCCACGGATACCCACGCCCGGGACGGCTGGGATCCAGCCCAGCTCCCGGTCCGGCCCGGTTCCACGGGTGACCGAGGCTGCCGGTGCCGGTCGCTCTCCCCCGTGTCCCCTTCTCCTGGGCGGCCCGAGCATGGCCCCAACGCTGAGACCGCGGGGGGAAGCGGGGGCAGAGCCAGCCGCCCCCCGGGTAGAGCCCCAGCGCCTGCCAGTCCCTCAACCGGCCGCCGGGCCGGACCTTGTGTCTCGGGAGAGGCGTCCTGCAGCCCGGCCGGGCCGTGGGTACCGCGGGGCAGGGCAGAGGGCGCCCCGGAGCCCCATTCCACGAGAGCTCTCTGCGTTCGTGGACACCACACACCCCTCCCCGCACCCTCGGGGCGCCCGGCCCCGGGTTCCCGCCCCGTCGCTCGGTTCTGCTCCGGGCTTCTCCCGACCCGGTCCCATTCCCGAGCCGGGTGGGAAAACGATTCCCTCCACCGGCGGCTGAACGGAGCCGGGACGAGCCTCGGGGCAAATTCACGCTCCCCCGGGCAGGTGCCGGACTGTCCCGGCGGGGCCGGCGCGGACCCGGGGAGCCCGCGGCACCGCCGGCCCCCGGCGGCCCCCGGCCCGGCCCGGGGCTGGGGAGCAGCCCGGCCTCCGGTACGCTGCCTTTTCGTTTCCGAGCAGCTCGGGGCGAAGCGGGGAGGCAGCGACCGGCCCCGAGCTGCGGCATCTGCAACCCACGCGGGAGGGGGCGGCCGGGGAAGGACCGGCCACCCCCGGGGCCGAGGGTGGGCCCGGAGACGGAGCCATACACGGAGCTGCGGTCACCCGTGGGCTCGCTGCAGGCGGGACCGGGCCGCCCGCGTTTCCCACCTGTTTCCCCCGGGACACCGCGCTGCCGTGCGCACTGACCCCCGGCATCCCCCGCTGCCGTCGCGGCTGCTCTCGGGAGCCCCCGCTGCGGGGAGGGAGATCTCAGGGGGTGCCCGGGCAGCGGTGCCCCCGCGGGGCCGCTCCTTCCCACTCCCCGCAGCCCAGGAATTCCCGTGCGAGGAAATTTTCCTATCGACGTGTTTGACATCGAATTCAGGCCGGGACAGGGCTTCCCCGGCGGCTGCGGAGGTGGCGGCGCCAAGGACCGGCGGGGGGAGGCAGCGTGAACCGGTGGGCACGGCTCAGGCCCGATGGACCCCGGGAGGGCACGGGGCACGGCTGCACCCCCTTCCCCTGGGACGGCAGGGGCTGGCGGGGCCGGATCCAGCGGGAGCGGGGAGGGAGCGGCGAGGAGAGGGTGCGGGCAGGGTGTGCCAGGCGGGCAGCTGGGACAGGCAGGACCGGGGGGCTCCTCCAGGGCGGGGGGCTTCCCCCAGGGCAGGCAGCTCCCCTCGGGACGGCCGCCGGGCACCATTCTGCGCGGGTGCGGAGCGGTCCGCGCTTCCCCCCCGCAGTGGTGTGGCCCCTCCGCCCGTCCCGGAGCCTTCTCCCGTCTTCGTCCGGCGTCGGCCGAGCCCCCCCCCCCCCCCCCAGGTGCCCGGCGCTGCTCTCGCTCCGCCGGGGCTTGGGGGCTTGGGATGGAGCCGCCGTGACAGGGCTGGGGCCCTGCGGGACGCGCTCCGCGAAGCCTCCGCCTCCGGGGATCCCCCCGGGCTGCGCTGGCCGCACCACGCCGAGCACCCCGGCTCGGGCCGGGGCAGTGGGTCCCGGGCAGGACCGCTTCTCTCCGCCCCCGTTGGTCGTTATCCCCCGGTTACCAGGGCCTTGGCCAGCCGGCGAGGGGACCGCTCCGGAGCGGTGCAGCCCACTGCCGCGGCCGGCCCCCAGCCGGCCCCCACCGCTGCCCCGGGACAGAGCCGAGCATCCTCCCCGGGGCAGCCGGGCCCGGGACGGCGGTGCTGAAGGACAGCAGCGGCCCCGCCGACCGGGGCGGCCGAGCATCGTCTGCCGCCCCCCGGCCCGGCCCGGCCCGGTTTGGCCCCCGGGGGCGGGCGCGGGGAGCGGCGGGGGCGGCGGCGGGCGCGGCCTGGGCTCGTCCCCAGGTTGCCGCACGGAAAGGCGACGCTTCCCGGCGCGGCCCCGCCGGCCCGATTAATTCCAGGTGCTTTCCATAGGTGGCACCGTCCTCCTGGAAATGGCGGCTGCGGCCGCCGCGCAGCCGGCGGCGCTCCCCGCCACCCCCGCGGGGCACGGCCGCCCCCTCCGCCCCGGGGACCCCCCCCCGCACCGCGGGCTTCAGCAGGGCCAAGCGCCCGCAGGAGGCCCCGGGAGCTGTGCCGGGCCCCGGGGCGGTGCGGGTGGGGGAGGTTCCCCTCCGTGGTCCCCACGGGGAAGAGCAGCCGCCGTCAACCGCTGGACACACACCCGCGAACCGTCGGAGAGTCTCCTGCGTCGGTATTGCGCGTTGGAGCCGCCCCACGCGTGTCCCCGCAGCCACTGGTGCAGGCTCCCCAGCAGGGCCCGTGGGTGCTCCGAGCACACCCCCGGCTCCAGCGAGGCTGAGCGGGGGGTCCCCGCCCGGTTCGCCTTGCGGGGAGCGCTCACGGAGAGCCCTGAGCCTCCCACGGCAAAGCCCCGCCAACCCGTTCCCACGACACGCACCGAGAGCCGCTCGTGGCCCCCCCGGCAGCCGCGCTGCCCCACGCCGCGGGTGGCATCGAAACCCCCGTGCGAGGAAAGTGCCGCTCCCGGGGGCGAGGCGGGGGGGGCGCCGCCGCTTTATCGCCCCGCTCCAGGCTGCGAGCACTCTGCACAAAAGCCCTTTTGTTTCCGGGGTTTCTGAATTTGCTGATTATTTGTAGGAACATAAATACGAGTTGTTTGCAGAGGGGGGGAAGGAGGAACCCACCCGAGCGCCACGTCGGGCGAGGAAACCCGAACGTTTCGGGATCCCCCCCCCCCCCCCCCCGTCTAACCGGCGCGGCTCCGTCCCGCCCGCGCTGCTGTCCACGTCGGTGCTCGGCCCGCAAGGACGGCAGAAGGACGAATCTGCTGCCTCGCGGCTCCGGCTGTAGCGGCCACGGAAGAACCACGAGTGGGCAGGGACCACCCCGACGGCTCCGCCGGGGCGGGTCGGATCGCGGTGTCCGGCCCAGCGGCGCCGGTGGCGGTGGTCCCGCCGGGGGAGATCTCAGCTGGGATGTGACACAGACACGGGGTGCGACCGGAGTGGCCCGGCCCTGCCCCTACCCCTGCCCCTGCCCTGGCCCCTGTCCTGCCCGTCCCTTCCCGTCCCTGCCCGCCCCTGCCCGCCCGCACGCTGCCCCGCCACTCCGCTTTTAACAAAAGCAATTAGAGGTGAAACGCGGCCCATTTGCATTCCACCTAACGACCGGCGGCGGCTTCTCCCGGGCGGGGGGCGGCATCTGCGGCGGGGCCCGGCCCGGTGGTGGAGGGGGGGGGGGGGCCGCCCGCCCCGTCCCACCGCCCCGGCCCCGCCCACCCCGCCCAAGGTAGACGCTGTATTTAGGTTCATGCCCTTATATGGCGATGAGCGCGGCGCCCCGCGGACGGCGCGCACCATATAAGGAAGCGGTGCCAGAGCCCGGGGTGAGGTGGTGAACGCTCATTGGCCCGTCGGTATCGCAGCAACCGGCTCTCACGAGTGGAACGGCCCCGCGCCGCCCCCCCCCCCGCCGGACCCGGACCCCCCGGGGGCGCGGGGACGGAGCTGGCGGCCCCCACGCCCACGGGTGACCCTCGACACCGCCCCCCCCCCCCGGGTGCCCGACCCCCGGTGCCGCCTCGCTGCCCCTTCCCGCCCCGGGGGTCCCGGCCGGGCCGCCCCGCCGCACGCTGAGGGGAGGGGAGGCAGCGCCGTCTTCCGTGGGCACCGACGGCAACGCGGGCACCCACGGCGCTCCCGAAGTGCAGCGGAACCGCCAGTCCCTGCTCCTGTCCCGGTGCCCGCAACGCGGGTCACGGAGGAGACCGTGTCCGTCCCACCCGCGGCGGAGCGGCGGTGGCGGCGGAGCGGACGGGTCCCAGCGGGGCCGCGATAGACGGCGGGACGGGGTGGCCCCCTGCTCCGCTCCACCGAGCGGTGACACGGGACCGTGCGTGGGCCGGGGGAGCGGGGAGCCGCGGCGCTGCGCGGACACGGGTGACCCCGATGCGGGGCACACAGACCCGGGGGGGGCTTCGCTGTGCCTTGCCGCAGCCCGGCGGCGAGCAGCCGTGTGGGGCCGGGTCCCCCTCTCCTCCTCCCGCAGAGGTGCGTGGACGGGGGCGGCGGCACCGGGCGGGGGCTTCCCGGGAGGCACCGGCGTCCTTCGCACCCTGCGCGGCGGGGCCGGCGGGCTGCGCGCACCCCCGGCGCGGCAAAGCGCCTTCCCGCGGCCAGCCGCCACGCTGCGGACCCCCCCGACCCCCCGCGGCCGCTCTCCCGTGGGGGAAGGATCGCCCCAGCCCGGCTCCCACATTCGCGTTTTTGCGACGTCCCCTCGTCCCGCGGACACCCGCGAAAAACACCGGCGGGGAGCGAACCTCCGCCTGCGCGGAGGCAGCGCAGGCGCCAGCCGCGCACCCACGCGTGCCCGCTCCGGCCCCGCGGGCAGGCCCCGGGGGGCGGCCGCCGTGGCGGGGGGGGGCGGCGGCTGCACGGCGCGGGGCCACAGGGGCGAGTTTTCGTTGCGGCTTGGCCGCCTCCCCCCGCCCGCGCTCCCGCCCCGGTTTTCTTTTCTATTTATTTTATTTTAATTTTATTTTAAACCCAACGCCGAACTGGGCGCTGCGGGAACGGCTGCGGGAACGGCTGCGGGCACCCCCGGCGAGGCGGGCTCCGGCGGGCTCCGGCGGGCGGGGGGGGGTGTGTGACCGGCCCGCCCCTCCGCCGCACCGCCCCCGGGCTCGGAGCCGCCCCTGCCCTCCGCCTCGGCGGGCACCGGGCGGGGGCTGCCGGCACGTGCTGTTCCGCCGCCGCGGCGGGCCGGGCGCGATCGTGGCCGGCTGCCCCACGCCCCCCCACCCCCACCCCACCCCCCACGCCGCGCCGCAGGTGAGGCCCCGCCGAGGAGGGTGGGGGTCTCCGTGCCGGCCGCCGGGCCCCGCCGCCCCGCGGGTTCCGCTCCGGTCCCGCCGCCCCGCGGGGCCTGCCCCGGGGCTCCCCGGGGAGGGGGGGCCGCGGCCGGCGGGGAGAGCCGCGCTGCTTCCTTGCCGTGTCTGTGTGTCGTCGTCGTCCCCCCCCCCCCGCCCATGGCGGGATTCAGCGGGCTCCGCCGAGCAGCCATTTTCTGCAGCTGCGTCTCCACCGGAGCTCTGCCGGGCGGCGAGGCCGGGCAGCGGTACAGCCCGGGGGTGGCCCCCCGCCCCGCTGCCTGCCGCCGGCACGGACGCCCCGAGCCCGGCCGGGCGGTGCCGGGGGCCGGCCGGGCTGCGCTGCAGGGCTCGCCGTGACAATCCCACCCTTTCCCCGCCATTTTGTTACCGTGCTGGCGTTTTCCCAAAGCAAAGACAGAGCGGGAGCCTTGGGAACGGGCCCCCGTTGTGCCGGGGCGGGCGGCCCCCCCGGCCCGGGGCCCCGCTCCCCTCCGCCCCCGCGGCGCCGCACCTGGCAGCGGGGCAGGTCCCGGGACGCCCGGCCGCTGCCGGTTCCTTCCCACCGAGATCGCCCCGCTCCCCGAGCACGCAGCAGCCGCGGGTCGTGGCTGTCTGGGTCCACGCAGGACCCAGTCACGCGGGGCTGCCACCGGTCTCCGGGCCGCTGTCCCCAGTCGAGGGAGCCCGGAGTGCGGTCACCAGCCTCCCTTCCCGATGGGCCGGGGACGCGGCGCTGGTCGCCTCCTTACACCCGCCCCACGGGCAGCGCGAGTGCCCCGAGGGCTGTGGGGACCGTCCCGTCGGGGAGGGTCCGCCCCGGGGCCGGGCCGCCCGGTACAACGCCCCGCAACCCCTCCCGGTCCCGGTGCCGGTCCCGGCTCCCCGCCGGACCAGCCCAAACGCCCTCGCGGGAAACCCGTGGGGACGGCGCCGGGCAGTGCGTGGCCCACGCGAGGCCGGGCGGCCCGGCGGGGCGGGCAGCACGGGCAGCCCGGCGGGGAAGGGGCGGGAGGCGGCCGGGACGAGCCGCGGGGCCGTGCCGGGGGTGCGGGGCCGGGCGGGCAGGACGGCGGATGCCCCGACGGGGCGGGCCGGTCCCTGCACCCGCGCAGGGGGTTGATGAACGCCGGTGACAGACACCAACCAGGGGTCACAGCGGCGTGGGTGCGTGTTCCGCACCCCACGGCTGCGTTCCCGGGCCGGGGAGGGGCTCGGCTGCGGCGGGACGCGGGAGACCCGAGGGCGGCGGCAGATGCTTCCGTGCGAGCGGGAGCGGAGCGCGGCGGGGCCGGGCCGTGCCCCGGGCCGGGCCTCCGAAGCCGAGCGGCGGCGGAGGGAGGAGAAGGGAGCGGGGAAGGAGGGGGCTCCCGCAGTGCTGCAATGCAGCGGCGCGCCGAGAGCCGAGCCCGCCGGCCCGGCAGCGCTCCGCCGCCCCGCCGCTGCTGCAATGCAGGTGTGAGCACCGCGCCTCGCCGGGCCGGGCTGAACCGGGCCGAACCGGGCCGGGCATCCCGTGCCCCGCCGGGCCGCCCCCCGCCCCAGCCGCGCCGGGTTTCGGTTCTTCCCCGCTTTCTCGCCCCCGTTTCGTTTTCCTCCCGCTCCTGCCGGGACCGCGGGACGTTTCCTCCCGCGGCGGGACGGAGCCGGTCGGTGTCCCCGGGACCTCCCGCCCGTCCTGTGTCTTCCGAGGGGAGGGCCTCATCCTGCCCCCGGCGCTGGACGCCCACGCCAGCAGTCACCCTGGCCCTCCCAGCTCCCCGGCTTCTCGCTGCGGCTCCCCCCGACGCCGGGACCGCTGCGAAGCCCCCGGTGCTGGACCGACCCGGTGCGGGTCCCCGGTCTTTTTCCTGATCCGCTCCAGCTTCTCCTGGGGGACACCCCCCCCCCCCTTCCCCACGTTACCTCCGGGCCGCCCCCCGGACCCCCCACCCTCGCCGTCTCCGGAGCCGGTGCTTCGCCCCGTCCCCGCTCTCCCCTCCCCGCCGTCCCGCTGCAAAGAGCGCTGCGTGTCCCACGCGGGACAGCGGGCGGGAGAGTCCCACCCCCCGCGGCTGGCCTCTGTCACTTGGACACGCACCGCGGGGACACGCAGCGCCGCGGTCGCGTGTGGAAGCACCCGGGAAGGGGGAGCCCCGCACCGCAGCCGCCTGCCCCGCACCCGGCTCCGCCAAGGTTTGCGGCGGGGTGCGGGCACGAACCCAGGGAAACACTCGAGCGCCCTGCAGAGAAGGAATTAATCTTATTAAAATCACAGCTGATAAAGGTACAAAGCCAGCCGGGCAAGGCGGGGCACGGAGTGCACAAAATATCGGGGTGCGGGGCGTTTTAAGACTGGGGGGGACACAGCGTAGTCACCCACTGCCCGTCCCTGTCCCACAGGCTGTGGATTACATCCCTGGCATTTTTGAATCCTGCCGTAGCAGCCTGGGGCTGAATGGCAGCGAATCTCAGCGCGATGCCGAGCAGCCCCGGGTTTTGCCCTCCCACCTGGATTTTTTTATTATTTTTTATTATTTTTTTTTTCTGACGCGGGGAAAATGGCACCGCATTCCAGCTTCTGCTGGTGCGGACTTCAGCCGCTGGATCCTGTTGTGTCTTCATTTACTAGATGAAAGCTCAGCTGAGTCCCTGAATTTCTTCTCCGTGTAGAGGTTTACGGGCTGATCAAAATGTCCTTCGCCTTCCCTTCGGGACGCCAAGCAGCCCCACCGCCTCCGGCTTCCCGGGCTCTCCACGCCCTGACGGCATCCCCCTGCCTCTTTCCCGACTCCTCTCCGATATTTCAGTATCTCTTTGGAGCTACCGGAGCCTGTGTTACACGCGAAAGCGGGCTCACCAGTGCCACACACCGAGGCAGTACCGCCAGCCTGCTCTGCCTCCAGTTTCCCCTGCAAAGAGGGGGAATCCTCCTCCTCGGCGGTGCTGTCCCTGTCCCTGTCCCCCCGTCCTCCGTGCGACACCGCTCCGCCCAGGGCACGGCTGGAGCCGGTGCCCGGTAGCACGGCGGGGCGGGGAGAGCGGCTGTAAGCGATGGCCCTTGCCCCGGGGGGTTGTGTTTGAACTTCTCCAGGCAGGCTGCTCCCCGCGGAGCGATGGATGCGGGTACCGAGCCATCCCCGAGCGCAAACCCCGCACGGTGCTGGCGGGGGAGCAGCTCCCGGCCGGGACCCCCGCCCTCCCGGGCAGGTTCAGCCCTTGGCTCCTCCTGCCCGTGGTCCCTCTCCAGGAGAAGGATGGGGGGGTAGATTGGGAGCCCACCCCTCACCGCCGGGGGAACCTCCCGTGGCCCCTCTCCAGGAGAAGGATGGGGGGATACACTGGGAGCCCACCCCTCACCGCCGGGGGAACCTCCCGTGGCCCCCGCAGGATGGCTCAGCCCCGCAGCCCCGCACCACACGGCTGCCGGGCTGCTTCTCCGCAACAAACCCTCCGGTTATCGCATCCTTTTGTGATTCAGC
Organism: Nipponia nippon; assembly: GCF_047370975.1. NCBI lineage: Eukaryota > Metazoa > Chordata > Aves > Pelecaniformes > Threskiornithidae > Nipponia > Nipponia nippon. Next base: position 5,334,320 of record NW_028262330.1, read on the forward strand.
ATCCCACAGGAGGCAGTCCCAGACCCTCCTCCGTGGATTCCCAGTCCCTTGGAAAAGCAGCTCGCCCGGGGTGCCGTTATGCACGGCCTCTCCCCGCCGCCTCCCGCCTCGGCGTTGTGCTCGCCGGGCACACGGGCTGTTGCACCACGCAGCAAATTCCCAGTTACGGGGAATGGAGGTGCACAAGACAAAGATAAAAATCGCCTTTCCAGGGAAAGAAAAAAAGAGTTAAGCCTGTTAGTCCGAAACCAGAAAAGACGATGGCACGGCCAAGACTTATTTGTCACATACTCAGGCGAGAGATGGGAGGCATTCCTGTGATAATGCCCCTCTCTACTCAGCCGTTGCTGCTGAACCACAAATTGCTGCTTGCAGCACAAACTATGGAAATGCGATACATTAGATTAGATATCTTCTTGTTGGGTCTCCCTGCACTGCTAGGAGGTATTTCAGAGTCCTGAGAGTTAAAGCATCTTCAAGAAGCAGAGCATCAAACACTGGAAAAGTGGGTCTGCTTCAGGTGGCAGAGGTACAAAAATGAAAAAAAAACATCAGGAAAGGAGATACCGTGGAGCGAGCGAAGAATTTGTCAAAGCGGAGAGGGACACCCAGGGAGGGCTCTTCCCACCTCGGGTTAAAAATGGCTCAGGGTCAGGTTGAGCCCTTAAACTCAAGATCAGGCATCGTTCCAGCAGCCAGCCGGGGAGAAGCAAGGCACCTCTGGTGTCCGACCACCACGGCGTCTTCTCTGCAGAACCCACGGTGAATCTCCCTGTGTTATCTCTTGCTGGTGACTTCATGTGCCAGAAGGACACGGCGGAGGAGGGCTGGCGGTGTCACGGCTGGACCCAAGGCACGCCGAGGGCAGTGGCTGTAAAATACATTCCTGATGTTAAAATGACAGCCTGGCTTGCCCCGCACTGCAAATGGATGGGTCCAGGCAGGGACAACGTTTCATCCTTCAGTTTTCAAGCCATGTGGAATTACTAACATATGTGAAAATTAACATTTACTAGCATATGTGAAAATTACCATTTATTTTGTGCTTTGAGATGCTTCGGTGCCTCCCTGATACCGAACAAACCGTCCCTCTCCAAAGCTTGTATTTGGTGTTTAAAAGAACCTGACGCTTCTTTATATTTTTTTTTGACCAGAACAGCAATTGTTTGTTCTCTCAGGTCCCTGCGACCGTGAGCTCTGGGCAGCTCGGCGAAGGGCGCCTTGGGGCGCGCATCCCCCCGCACCGCACCCGCGGGGGAACGGCCGCGCTCCCCGCGGGAGGCAGACGGAGAAATACCAGCGCCCAGCCCCACAACTCCAGTGCCAAAAAGGGGGGACACCCCCTCCCCCCCCCCCAAACCCCCACCATCTGAAATCACGACGCCCAGGCTGACACAAAGGGCATTCGCAAGATTTCCTCGCCGCTCTCCCCCAGCAGCGGGGCCGGCCCGGGGAGCGCTGCCCGCCCCTGCCCGCCGCTGCCCGCCCCTGCCCGCCGCAGCCTCACCCGCCCCCACCGCACAACTTCTCCGGTGCAGTTTTGCCTTCCCCTTTCCCAGCATGCCTTTTGGAGGGGGGGGTTAACCCTTGCCGCATGGCAGAGCCCACGCCTGCAGCCCAGCGTGGCCATTTTAGCCCGCAGGCTCGCTTGCCCGCCCCGCTGAGGGCAGCTCCGCTCGCTGCCCCCCCCCGGCTGTTCGCCCCCCCCCAGCCTCAGGGCCAGTTTCTTACTCTCTAAAGCGGCCAGGGACAGATCCTGCCCCGGGGGTGCCGTGACGATGCCCACGCAGAGTGACCTGGCACCGCCAAGCATCACCGTGGCCAGGCTGCCCCAGCCTGGTCCCACCTGGCCATCCACGAGCTGGTGCTGGCCCCCCACGCTCACCTGGCCACCGCCGGCACCGGGCAGGAGCGAAACATTGAGTCCGAATTTCCACCCTGGCCTCTGCTGCTCACAGCTCTCAGAGCAGCTCGTGGTCGGCAATTTTCCATCTTTAGCTTCAGCCGAGAGGGAGCTTTTGAAGTTTGAGTCATCCCGGTTTTCCTATTCTTGTGCTTCACAAGCAAAAGCAACACAGTCCCCGTCCCGCGCATCAGCGAGAGGGGAAAGGGACAAACCCGAGTGCCCCAGGGCCCTTCTCCGGGCAAAACCCCGGGCAGGGGCAGGTTGATCCCTCCAGAAAATTTGGACTGCGGCTCATTTCACGGCTGTTACCAGACACCATCATTCCTCGTGTTGTACATCCCGGTCTCATCCCCACTGCAGATGAAGATGGAGCTTCCAGTGGCTTTTTAGGAGACCGGGAGATGTGGCTTTACATTGGCACAACAAGAATTTCTGCTCAGCGCAGTCCAACATTAAATACATGTTTGTTAAAGCTCCCATCAGCTCAGACCCTCCATTCAGGCTACCCGTTAATGCCTTTTATAATAATATCTAAGTCTTTTTAATTTATTTTCTGGATCTGTAGGACTTGTCTGCCCTGGCTGCTTACAGCACAACAGCAATACCTCCTAAAGGTTTAGGTTATTCCCTTTCTCACCTCCAACTAAGCACTTCTGACTGAAGCATGCCTATACCACAGAAGTTGTGTCCACACTTGGGCCACGGCAATGTATAAACCCCCTGGAAAATGGGAACGTGGCCGTACCCCCCTTCCCAGTGCCTCCCTGGGACAGAGAGCCTGTAACACTGGCTGAGCTCTGCCTCAGCGCCTTGGCTGGGTCAGGCTCTGTCATCCCGACTGGTGCCAACGCCGGCCCTTGCAAAAGGGTCCTGGTGTTTGATGGAGATCCTGGCGGGTTTGGCAGTTGGTGATTAAGTTTCCTTCTCTCCCCACCCTTAAACCCCACGGGCCTGCTGTCAGCAGGGTCGGCCAGGGACGGCACACGGCCCGGCGTGCCGAAGTCACGACTCCTGGGATTCAGGGTGCTCCCTGCCAGGCTGCGCTGCGTCGCACAGCGTGTTTTATATGCCTGCTCGTTCGATAAAAATAAATCTTCATGTTTGCAGTTTGCTTTAAACTACATCAAGGTGTCAGCTGAACTGACGGCTCCCTCTGAGAAACGACTTCAGTAGGTGCCGGCAAATTGCTCCCGGGTGAGCCTGGGATCTCGCCCTGCGACGGGAGATCCCGGCAGGTCCCAGCCTGGGGGGAGGAGACCCCGGCCGCCTTCAGCCCCCGCCGGCGCCTGCCCCAAACTTTCACCATTACAGAGACCCCTGTTTCTCTCCCATTCGCACCCAAAGGTCCGTCATGCAGTAACACCCCTTCGATGCCCACAAGACTCCACGTGCCGGCACAGACCCCGGGACGGCTCCTACAAGCAGCTACACCACCAGGACCCTCTCTCTTTCCCGTTCCCCTCCAGCTGGCTGCACAGCGCCCGGCCGCAGCCACCACGGCCCCTCTCCCATCCCATCCAACCCCGTCCCCCTCCTCTGTCACTCCCTGCAGCAATCGGGGGTCCCTCCCAGGGATCGCAGTGAGGGGGGCCCAGGAGCTCAGCCCCCATCTCCTCCATCCAACGTCTTGCTCACACGACTGTGCTTCCTCGCCGCACTGATGCTGCCCAAGGCCGGGCTATGCTGCAGAGCCGTGTTTGGGCCAGATATCGCTGGGGGCAGCTGCCTCGTGAACACGTGAGCTGCTTCGTTTTGCTTTTAATGAGATTGTTCCCAGCTCAGGGTGCAGGTAGGAGCTTTCCCGCATGCAGGGGACCCTCTGGAGCCGTTTGCCGAGGCTCTGGGAGCGCCGGGAGGTGCTCCAGGCTGTGCCCAGCACTGTGGAGCCTTTTTCCTCTTCTGGTGCAAACGTAAACAGAGCAGTGTCCTTGCGGTTGTCTCCTCCCGACACAGATCTCGCATGAATCTGGGCTGAATCCAAATGATCTTATCTGAGGAAGAGACTGAGGATTTCCTACCGCCAGGCATTTTTGACTGTTCAAACCAGAGGCGGCCCTGTGGGATGGGGGAGGTGAGGGGGCTCGGGGACAGGGCAGAACTGGGGGAAGCCCCCTTACCCAGCTGCCCCGGTTCGGCAGTGGGGGCTGCACCCTGGCCTCGCCCTCCCGCAGCCGCTCTCCCAGACAGAGGGACACCAGCCCTATGGAAAATCCAGAAAAAAAACCTCAGCGGCAGGCCTCTGCTGCTGGACCAGTCCCACTGGATACAGGTTTAGTTAAAACGGTTTATAGCAGCCACCACGTGCACGGCCGAGCTGTAGAGCCCCTGCCGTGCTCAAGGGGATGAGCCTGGAAAAACGCAGCCTGAACACTGGGCTTCCCCCCTCCAACGTGACCATGAATGCTTTACCTTGTTGCTGGCTTCTCCAACGAGGGAGAGGTGTTGAGGCCACCACGTTCAGCAAAGTCACATAGTCAGCTCCTGACATCGCACAGCTAAACAGGAGAATAGGGAAAATAAAGGAATTTCCCCACAAAATGCATGCAATGACTGCCTGAAGGAGCTGTCCCCACTCATGTATGAGCAAAGGCACCGAGTGCCTCGAACGTCTGGGAAATCCTCCGCTTCCCATCACATATGGCCACCTACCCCTTCTGCCCTTCTCCAGGGAGGAGCTCCTCTCGCATTCCCAGCCTGGACCTGGAAGTCTCCTAGTCCCCACAAGGCTGTTTCTTATTCTGATTAAAAGACTTCAGCTCCGTGTTATGTGTTTATTTAACATCCTTCTCCTTAACAGCATCCCCACCCCAGAGATGCAACCTCTGCTACACCACCATGGAGCCCACCCTGCCGGGTACCCCATAGCCGTCGCCTGGGGCCGGTGTTGCCGTCCCCTCCCATGGAGCAGGGACCACACCAACGCCTGCTGAAACCGCCCAGGGCCACGGCAATCGCCGGCAGCTCAGCGAGGGAGGGCCGGCAGCTGGATTCAAACCCCAGTGCTCGTAGAGACACCGGTACCACCACGGCTGGGGAGGGGACAACCTGAAAGCAGCTTTACAGCACAAACTTGCAGCCCCTGGTCTCACTACGGCCATGTATAGATGGATGCATCAGACCCTTTCAGAAGAGCTAAAATACGAACACAAATTCTCCTTTTAAATCAGCAAATGTTTGTCTGGAATAAATCCAAACCAAGCAGAGGTTAACGCATTCCTGGGAAATACATTAAATGTAGCGCACACCAGTCTTCCTAATGGAGCGTGGTGACGCTCCATCTCGTCCTGGATCATTTTGATAACCATTGGAAGTCATAGTGGACTTCACATTAATTTTCTTAGTAACAGGCATTTAGGTTCAATGCACTTAATATGGCAAGAGAGCGCTATGAATAAGTAATTCATATCCTAAACGCTTCATCTTTCCCAGCCAATTGGCACCAAGCAAGGGGAGGGTGTATCTTTTAAACCAGTAACTACTTATCACACCTTTCACTGCACAGGAAGCTGCTGGAGTTGTGATAAACATGATCAAACTATTAAACTAAGAAATATCTGGCAATGCGGTTTCCGGGAAATGGTGCCTCAAACAAACCACAGCTACTGCCAGCAGAGACAATATTTTAGGTGCTTCTACGGCTCATGGAGCGGCGGTGGGAGTAGGGAAAGGAAGCTCAGAAAGCACACACTCCGAGGAACACTGTTTCCTTAAAAACGAGCAACACAATACAATCCATTGTTAAAAACGATATTGAGCTAAGCTCACTGTAGACCTGCAAGCAGTTATTAATTGCCCAGAGTCTCACACACCTACAGACTGGAGAAGGAAGCTGCTGACCCAGCTCACGACAGCAGCAGCGATGCTCAGGCTTTGGCCAGGAGCCTGCAAGCCCACGTTTAAAAGACACATTCTACGCTTTGTGAGAAACCCTCTTGGTTTCATCTACCTTTGTCTGGCTAAAGAAAAAGTTCTCCTTCTGCAGACACCCTGCCCCAGAGCAAGCCCGCCTGCCCAGCCCCGCTCCTGGACTGGCTCCTGCCGCTGTCTGTCGAGCAGCACTTCCCCTTTCATAAATCACATTTTGCATTCTGAGCATGCGTCTCCTCTTCCATGCCATTTTTGTCTTCAGATAACCATTAGCTTAATTAATCAAGGGAAATGCATCATTTCTGATTGTCTGCTCTGCCAGCTAAGGCTGGGACAGCAGGGAAACGCTTCCCACCAAACCATCCCTGGGCATCTCCCCGGCACAGACGGGGGTTCACCTGCCCCCAACACCTGCGCTCCAGCACCCTCGGCCGCCGCTGCCTCTGCCCATCACTCGCACAGCCCCGGTGACAGGTAGAGTTGATTAAAACCCTCTTAAGATTCAGCACAGCTAACAGGCAAAATGTTCATTTTAATCACAGCTCACCTATTTGCACTAGCTCTCCGTGCACGTACAATCAGATTTTGGGGTCTCCATGCAGGCAAGTGAGAATCACAGGCACTAAACATATTGCACGAGTTTCCATTGACTTTGGAGCATCAACTGAAACAAGAGATGAACCGAGCTGTCAGTATTGACCTCACCCACGACGAGAAATTTAACCAAATAGCTGGGATGGAGCAACCTTTCTGGTGCAAGCCATTCCCACCACCGCACGAGCAAACCTGAGGTACACCAGACCAAACCCAACGTCTGCGACAACAGAGTCCAGAGTTGAGATTCTTCCACTTGGATACAAGCCTCCATGGCTGTCCCAGCTGAGAAAATGGCACCCACACACTCAGTGGTTGCTTTTCCTCCAATTTAACCCAAGCTGCCTTGGAAAAGTGCTCTGGCACGAGAACATCTGTAGGCATCACTTAGGCCGACACAGCTCATGCAGCGGCTCCCACTGCCAACAAGCCCCAGCAGATGCCACCTGGCTGGATGCTGCCCCACCTTTCTGCGGATGCCACATAATCCTCAGGATTTAAAAAAGAAGAGTTGCCAAGCTGACTTTTGACTTTATTTAAATAAAACGAAGCCTGGGAAGACTAGGTGGCCCAGAAGTGGGCAGCACGAGACGGAGGGGTTTGGTTTTGCTTTGGGAACAGCACCGCCCGGACAGACACACGCCGTGCCACAGCAGGACCCAGGGGCTGAGCCCGCAGGGTGCTACCCATGCCCTGGGCTCTCGCACACGGCAGGGGCAACTCACCCACGGCTTCAGGGAACTCTCGCGTAACTGCAGGGTCCACCTCACCCAAACCAATTAATTCTGCTTCTTGCAAGCTTGAGGCTCTTGTCCATACACATTCACGTGCCATCAACAACAATATTTCAACTAAGATCCCTGAAAGAGAAATCAGCTCCAAGCAAAAGCCCAAGATGAGAAAGGCTGGCAACGGAGCCACTTTGGCAAGCAGGAGATTCGGAGGGCAGTTACCGTATGAGCACTCGACTCTGCTTGGGAACGTTACAGGGAATCCCGGGGGCAGCGGGGTTATCCCAGCCACCTGCAGACAGGCTCCACGCTGCTGGGCTGCCACCTTCACGTGAGCCATTTTGTACAGAATTAGCCCTGCACTGTATTTTCAGTGGACTCCAGCAATTATTAATCTAGTTCAGAGATGCCTGCAGGCTTATTTGTGGAATTTGGACCATCTTCCTTTCTGAAGAAGTTAAACTCCTTGTCTAATGCCGCTGATCCGGCAGCGTCAGGCTGAGAACTAGCAATCACCCATCCGTTGCAGCCACTTTCCCGGCCTGCATTCCCAGAAACCTTCCAGATTTCCCATCGCAGACCTTGCGCAGCCCATTTTGCTTTGGAGAAGCACAGCCCTGCCTCGGCACTGCGGGGAGAGGGAAACACCGAACCACCGGCTCCTACGGCCTTGCTGCCCGCCTGGGCAGCACCAGGAGAAAACGGGGTGCCCTTACGCCGCGGGCAGCACGCTTTCATCTGCGCTTTTGGGGAAAAGCCAGAACTACCTTCGATCTGTTGCATCTCGGAGCCCATTTTAACCTGCAAGCACCTGCTCCGGAGCACCCCAGCCACAGCCTGCCCGCACGGGGCCGCTTGCTGTGCCAGCCATATGCAGTTAACAAATGCACTCCAAATCCTGGTAGTTTTTGTAAAGGTTTATAGTCCTTTGCAATGATTGCATGATACATTTCTTCCCCCGTGACACAGCCCTCGGACCAGGAAGCGCCGCTGGCAGCTCGCGCTCCACCTCCCAGCAGCTGGGCTTTGCAATCCGATCTACACTAGCTGCAGAACATCAAATGCACTTTCAACATCTCCATTTAATATTTACATTCAAGCAATTAATAATTGGAAGCTTATAGTTTAGACATTTTCTAATAGCAGCAATTTCTATAATAGCTTGTTTAGCTTTAGATAACGATTTTTTTTTTTTTTGCACATAGAAACACCACATGTGTACAGTATCAAAAAATATATACTGGGGATGGTCCTGCGGGTCGTAAGGAGGGCAAGGGGACGAGACTAACAAATGCTGAATGGTTAAAAAGGAGAACAGAAAATATTCGTTTGATATAGTTTATAAGGTGATCTAGGGACTCCATAAATCTAGGCTTTATATTTCATTATATAAATACCTACAAATAAATATATTAGCGTGGCCAGAGAGCGACCAGCTTTCAGCTCAAACAATACATTTCAATAACACCACGTACAAACGGGAGCAAGAATCACTCGACAAGTTAGCACTGTTAAAATATAATACTATAACTCTGAGTAACTGGCGGGCCCCATCCTCGCCTGTCCCGGTGCCCGCAGGTCCCGGGGCAGCCCCCAACCGCGGGGCAGGAGCAGCGGCGAGGACACCCCGCGTGGCAGGGAAGGCTGCCATGCCCAGCCCTGCCCCGGCGTCCCCTCGGCGGAGACGGCAGGCTTGGCCGCCGCGGCGCGGGCAGGGGGCACGCAGGCTCCGGGGAAGGGGCACCAGTACCTTAGAGGGAGGCTGTGGGGCCGGCAGCCCCAGGACGGGCAGGCAGCTCCCACGGGGAGCAGCCGCCGTCCCACCTCACACCGTCACGTACTCCTTGAAGGTCACGGTCAGGCAGTTTGCGGTCACGTCTGTGATAATTATATTCCCAAAGAAGGGCTTGAATTCCTGCAGGGACTCGGCCTCCTCCTCCTCCTCCGTGGCCTCCTGGGGCTGTGGAGGCTCTGTGGCCGGTTTCTCGGCCTGCGCTGGTGGCACCTCTGGCTTCACCTGCGCCAAGGCCAGCTCGCCCTCCGCCCGCGGTTTCACGCAGCGCAAGTCTATGGGCTCGTCCAGGTCCGAATCCAGCAGGATGACCTCCGGCTGGGCGGGGGCGGGCAGCTCCGGCCGCTCCGGGGCTGGGGGACTGAGGCAGGTGGGGGCACTGATGCTGCGGGAGGTCAGGCGCTTCTTGCCCGGCTCCCGCTCTGCCTGCGGCTCCGACAGGCAGCGCTTCCGTGAGCCGGGGCTGGAGAGGTTCAGTCCCATGGAGGAAGGGCTGTGCTCACAGACGGGACTCAGGGACCAGGGCACGAGGTCCGGCTTGGTGGTGAGCTGCAGGGGCTGTTCCGCCGGAGGAAGGGGCAGCTCCTTGGCCAGGGGAGTCTTTCGGGGACTTTCCTCGAGCTCCGTGGGGGGCTGCCAGCCCTCGCCCTCTGCTTTGCTCAGGGCATTGCTGCCCACCACCCTCTCCTCCCCTGGCTTCCTCCAAGCCTCCAGCTTCTCCTCCCCACCCTTCTTAGGAGTCCTCTCCTCCGCAGCCCGCTTCCGGGGCGGCTCCCCGGACTTGATCTTCACCGCCTGCATCCCGTTCTCCATGTACTTGCTCATGACGATCACAATGCGCCCGTTCTTGTTTTTGTTCTTGACGATCTTCATCTTGCCCCCGAGGCCATTGCTGGCCACCCTGTCCCTGGGGGGAGGCCCAGTACCACTGGACAGGTTCTTCTCAGCCCCACTCTTGCTCTCTGCAGCGAGGTTCTTGACCGGGCCCAGTAGGTTTTTGGCCGGGCCATGAGCCCACTTGTCCGGGTGGGCGACCAGGGGGCTCTTGTTACTGTCCAAGCAGGCCTGGCTCTGCGGCTCCTTGCTGCTGGGCTGGTAATGGGGCTCGTACATCTTGGGGTCCGGCTGGTAGTGGTGGTGCTTCTTGCTGTTCAGCTGGTAGTAATACTTCCCTTTGCTGTGGGACTGGTGCTTCATGCTGCTCTCCTTGCCGTTGGGCTGGTACTGGTGATGCTTCTTGCTGTTGAGTTCATACTGGTGCTGCTGGCTCTTGCCAGAGGAGCCGAGATCCAGCTTTGGCCTGTTGTCCACGGCAGGGTCCTGCAGCCCCGTCAGGATGTTCGAGCGGCGGGCAAAGGAGGGAAGCTGCAACACAAAGCCAGGGGCCACGGTCAGATGGGGCCGGAGAAGGAGGTGCTGGTGCTCCAGCAGGTGCCGGAGGCTCCGGTGAAACCCCCACCCCTCCAGTGGCTCTCGTTACGGGACGCTGCATCACGGGGTGCCGTGTTCTCGAGCAGGCGGCCCCAGCCCACTCCAACGTACAGGCTGTGCATTGCTCCAGATTAATGAAGCAATGAAAAGAAGAAAAGCACCCTTCAATCAGCTGTCTGGGAACAGGGGCCAAGCAGGACCGCTGCTGCCGAGCTTGCGAGCAGCCTGCTAATGCTGCCCGGCCGTGGGCGCAGCGGGTCTGCCCTGCAGCCCGGAGGGTAAGGGGGGGCTGGGGCCGCCCGATGAGCTCAGCGCTGGGGCCTGGGGGTCCCCGGGGCATTGCGAGGCGCCCGGGCTGCGCGCACGGCTCCTTAGCATGATGAAACCCGCTGAAAGCTGCTCCCTGGGGATGGGGCCGCGTTGCAAACAGGCTGCCTGGGAGGTGCGGGGCTGGGCTCCACCGCGCATTTACCTGCACGACCAGCGGCTTTGGCTTGGGCCCCCGCTTGCGGTATCCCATCAGCTGCTCCTGCCGCTCCCTGCGGGAACACAGAGTCACAGCGAGGCCCGAGCGGCGGCATGCAGACCCCTGGGGTGCACCCCATGCATGGCAGCTCCTGCGGTGCCAATGACCCTACACGGGTGCAGCGAGCTGGTGCGAAGGGGCGGCGGGAGGGGAGCCGGGGCCCCGCAGGTGCGGAGCAACAGGCCGGGGGTCCCGCAAGGAAGCAGCGGGACGGGGGGACGGCCGACCCGCTGAGGCAGCAGGCGCCTGGCGAGGCGACTTCCCCGCTCCCGCCTCCCCCTGCTGCAGCGAGGGGCTGAAGTTTACAGTTTGCGCCAAAATACTACAGGAAATAAATGCACGGAAAGAGAAAAAAAAAAAAAAAAAAAAGGGCAGAAAAAAAAAAAAAAAAAGAAAAAGCCCGTCCAAGCGCAGCAGCAGCAGCGCCGCCTCCTCCACTCGCAGGCATCAAATCCCCGGGCAGGCAGGAGCGCAAGGCGCGGCGTGGGGGGAGCGCGGCGCGGGGGGACCTTGAACCGGAGGCGTCGCCCGGCGGCCCCGCACCGCCCGCCCCGCCGGGGCCGCGCCCCCGAAGCCCGGGCCCGGGCCCGTCCCGCGCCCGCCCCCGCCGCGGCCCCCGGCTCCGTGACGCATCTGCAATTACCGAAAGGGGCTCGGGGAGCGGGTACCCGCCGCCCCTCCCGGTCCGCGGGTCCCCCCCGACCCCGCTCACCTGTTCTGGAAGGCGATGAGCAGCCGGGGGTCCAGGATGTTCTCCTCCGGCTCCCACGTGTTATATCTTGCGAGAGGGGAGGAGAGCGGCCGTCAGCCGCGGGGCCCCGCCGGGAGGGGGGGGGCCGGGGTCCCGGGCAGGGGTGCCCCGCCGCCGGGCCGCAGCACCGGGCCCGCCTGGGAACGGGCGGCCGGGGCTCGGGTCCCGGGGGAGGGGGATGGGCGCTGGGGGGGGGCGGCTACGGGGACGGAACTGTTTATTTAGCGCAGTTATTATTCCGGAGGAATTCTAAGCATGTCATGATGAAATTTTCCAAATCCCCTTTCCCGGACCCAGGAAAAGCGGCCGCGGCGCGGAGAAGGGACCCGGCCCCCGAGTCCGGAACAGCGGCGCGGACCCCCCCCCCCCGCCGGCACTGTCATGCGAACCCCAAATACTCCGCAGCCCGCAGCGGCCGCCCTCGCCCCGCGGCCGGTGCCTCCGCCTCCGCGGGCGGCTCTCGGGGGCCGCCCGCCCGCCCGCCGCGGGCTGCGGGGCGGCGCGGGTTATTTTTGCGGTTATTCCCCCTTCCCCCCCCCCTCCCCTCCCTCCCCTCCCGCTCGGTTCTGCAATATGGAGCCCGGCTCCCGAGGAGGGAAAGGGGGAAGGAGCCATTTTCTGGTGCACATCAGCCGCCGCCTGCCCGCCTCGCTGTGCTCCCGCCGCCGCCGCCGGGCCCCACCGCCGCTTCTCGCCGCCCGCCGCCCTGACCGGGGCCCTTTCCCGGGGCGCCGAGCGCGGCGGAGCCCCGCCGCCGGGCCGGGCCGTCCCCTAGCCCCATCCCCATCCCCGTCCCCATCCCCGCTCGGTACTCACTTGGGCGACCATCCCCTCCATTTCACCAGGTACTCGACTCTGCCCTGCGGAGCGCGGGAGGCAAAGACACGGCGTCAGCTGGACCCGCCGCCCGCCCGGCCGCCCCCCGCCGCCCCCCGCCCTCCTCACCTTTCGGATCCGCTTCTTCTCGATGCTCTCCACCGCGAAGACGTGCTCTCCCACCGCCGGCAGCTCCATGCTGCAGCCGGGAGGGGCCGGGCCGGCCCGGGCGTCCGCGGCCGCCGCTGCAAGCCGAGCTGGGCTCCGGCTCCGGCAGCTCCCGCCGCCGACCCGACAGACACTGAGCCCCGGCCGCCGCGGCACCGCAAACCCGTGCAAATCCCGGAGCGAGACGTCAGGGAGGCGGCGCCTCCCGGGCCCGGCTGCCCGTCAACGGCGGGGCCGGGGGATTGGCGCAGACCTGCCGGGGAGCGAGGCGGGGAGGGGGCGGGCGGGGGCCGGGCAGGAGCGGCGCGGAGGGGGGAGACGCGGGCAGCCCGGCCCCCGCCCCACGCGTGACTCAGCACGGCCCCCACGGGGCCGGCGGGGGGCGGCAGAGCCCGCGGGGCAGGTGCGCGACCCGCCCCGGGGAGGGGGGGGGACCCGCCCGGAGGATGCGTGGGAGGGTCCGCACGGTACCGGCGGAGTCCCGGAGCGGGGGACGAGCCCCCCACCCCCGGGAGGGCTCCACGCCGCGGGCTGCCCTGGGCCCTGACCCCGGCCCGCCGCCTCCTCCCGTGGGGCCCGGCGGATGCGAGGGAGCGGCCCCGGCCCGGAGCAGCCCTCGCCCCGCTCCCGGGCCGGGCGCTGCGCTGCTCCGCGGGGAGCCCGGCCCGGGGACACCCAGCGGCGGGGACACCGCCCCCCCTTGCAAGATGGCCGGGGCAGCGGGCCCGGGGCAGGTGGCGGCGAGTTTCCCTCGCCCGCTGCCGGAAGCCGCAAACGGCGGCGGCGTGCGGGAACGGCGGGGCGGCTGCGGAGAGCCCGGGGCGGGCGGCTCCGCGCCCTCGCTTCTCGTTTGAGCGGATGAAGGGGAGCTCGCTGAGGCCCACGCGTGTCCGCGCCGCGCCGCGGGTTGCCAGCGACGGACCTCCGAGCCCCTCCCCGCTCTGCTACGGGAACGTGGCGGTGCCGGAACGAAAGGCGACCTTCCCCCGGGCAGGTGGAGCGGGGCCGGCCGCGCCAGCAGCGGGGCACCTTCCCGGTGCGAAGCCGCGGCGGCTCCGCGCAGCCCCCGGCCTCCCCCGCCGCCGCTGCGGGAGCAGCGCCCCGACCCACAGCATCCCGCGGGGCAGGGCGACGGGGGCCGCGGGCACGCGTGGGGCTGTTCCCGGGAAGGCGCTGCCGGTGGAGGGTGGTTCGGCGTGAAGCCCCCAGACCCTCCCGGGGGTCTCGGCTCCCGGGGCTGGCCGAGCTCGGTCCCCGCAGGTGCCGGGCCGTGCCCCCGAGCCGCCGCCGAGGAAGGCGACGCCGCGGAGGGGAGCCGCGGCCGGACCGGAGCCACCGCGCCCGGTGCGCAGCGAGGTCGCCCCGGAGCCGGGAGTCCCGGCGCCGCCGCTTCCGCAGCCCCCGCCCGGGCTCTGCCGGCCCACGGACGGGGCGGCCGCTCCCCGCGGGGCTGGGACCCCCACACACCCCCCGTGGCCACGGTTGCCCGCGGGGCTCCCGGCAACTTTCGCCGGGGTACGGGAGCGGCGCGGCTGAGCCCGAGCGGCCCCGGAGCGGCTCCTCTGCCGGGGGTCGGGCAGCAGCGCCCGGCCCCCCGAGGGTGCTCCCCGTCCCCCCCGGGGCCGGTCCCGCCCCAGCCCGTGGCAACCCCGCGGGCTCGCCCGGTCGCCGTCCCCCCGGGCGGGGCGGCCCCGGGCGGCAGCAGCCTGCGCCTTCGGGGGCCCTTCCCGGGCCCGGAGGTGCGGGGGCACCGGGGAGGCACGGCTGAATGTCACCGCGCCGGAGACCATAACAAAGACGCAGCCGCCGCGATCGTAGAGCCGAGCCAATAAAAAGCAAACTGATATTACAATTTTGATTTCCCTGGAGGGCCGAAGGGGCTTAATGTAAGAATTATTATCCATTGTGAACAGCAGCCGAAAGAAAGCACAGACAGGAAGATTTAAATTTTTTTTTTTTAACTTAGCAGTTTTCCTAAGAAACATACATTCATTGAAATTTATGCCAGCAGAGTTTGTTAACCCTCCCCTTTGACATTTCAAGCTTCTCCTGTTGCCAGAGGAGACAAGCCGAGCACAAACCACTAATGCTTGCAATAAAACGAAATGCCCAGGGACGAGCACGATTTGGTGCAATTCCCCTCCAATCTGGGCAAGCTGCAGAGCGCGTCCAGCCCACCGAGCCGCGGGCGCTCCGGGCCCAGCCCGGCCGGGAAGGCTCGGCTCTTCCCAGGACACAGTCGGGAAGGCGAGATAAGGAGGGCAGGGGCTGGCTGGCTGCATATATAGAGATTTATATAAAAATATATATATTTTTAAATGTGTGACCAGACATCCTTGGCATCTCTGTAGAACCTGCTGCGGGAGCAGTACGAGAGGCCATTGATGAAATATCATATATTAAGGAAAAAAAAAAAGTGAAAGCAACACTGAAAACCAATATTAAAAGCATTTTAATCATTGCCTGGCTCGTGGCTGCCGCGGCTCAGCACCAGCTCCCATCCTGTAGGTTTCTGCAGGATGTTCATCTGCTTTCTGTTACCGGGCTGATTGCACATGATTCGCAGTAATGATTGTAATGGTGGTGATTTTCTATCTCTTACCTTGCTCAGATAGCAGCAGTTCGTGAACTGATACATCTTTCCCTTTGTCAGTTTGAAAGAGGACACCTTATTTGAACCACATAAAATATCCTAAATAAGGAAAGCAGGAAATGTTTCCAACTGCTGCCTCTTCTTGACTGGTTGGGGCATATCACAGGGATGAGAAAAGCAAAAGGGTTTCCAACCAAAAGAAGTGAGAGCCAACCACTGCCTTTTAAAGCCAAAAGAGCAGTTGTTTAATACCATGCATTTTGTTTATGATTTGCCTGTTTATAAGGCAGGTACGAGGTGCAGATACCCATTCTGTGGGTGTTCTTCCCCTCTGCCACACACCTGTGCAAAAATTCGGATTCCTCTTTATCTGCAGAGCATCGTCCGTAGGAGCACCGCTCCTTTCGGCAGGAGGACTCGGTCCCCGGCGGAGGGGCGAGCAGAGCGAGCGCGGGGCTCCGGCCGCCCCCCTGTGCCTGCGCAGCGGGCGGCCCCGCGAGGGCCTGATCCTGAGCGGGGGCTGCAGCTGTAAGACAAAACCTCGAACAGCCGGAGACAGATGGGCTTCCTGCAGGTGCTAGGAAGCATACCAAGGCAATTTCCCCTCAAATACTTGCTGGCCATGTTCCCTCCTGCTACCCAGAGCTGATGTCTGTCTAGGTTTATTCTTTTCATCATTATTTAGAAAGTTCTTACCCCGGAGCCAGAGCCAGCTCTGTGGCGGTGCCTCACTCGGGTTGGGTTCTACCTCTCCAAAACACAAGATGCTCTGCTTCCCCTCGCCCCTTACGCCAGTAGCTCCCGCAGACCTGCTGTATGTTTGCGATCAAGCAGCACTGATTACACATGCCATGATTTCTGATGTTGCTCATTAGTCTGTATCATTATTAGCAATTCAAACCACCAATTCTTTTTGAGCTGTAATCCTCCAATTCCACCACAAAGACTCCAAGGCTGCAGTTTGGGTGCTCAGCTTTTCCTCCCATCTGCCCCAGCAGGGCCAGCAGCTCGTCCCGGAGCCCAAACAGGCCAGGAGCACGCCAGGCTAAGCACCAAATAATAACAGAAAGTTAATTCATGAATAGTTACAGCATTTCCTTCAAGGCCGCTCTCGCAGGCGGCCAGGCACGGACTTTGCAACTCTCTTGCACGACAGCGTCCTTGGAAGGAGGGGGAGGGCACTGGCCCCATTCATTCCTACCTGGCCGCCCGCAGCCTTGGCCAGCTGGGCCCATGGATTTGCCCTTCTGCTTTTGTCAGCTCTGGCTTGCATTTGAAGTTGTGGCCAGTCTGAAAACCAGATTACAATATAGCCCTTGCTGAGGTCAACACCATGCTGGAGAAAGACAAGAAAAAGAATGAGTAGGTAAGCTTGGGGGGAAAAAAAAACCAAAACAACAAACCCACCCCACAAAAACCAAAACCCACCCACCCAATCAATAGGATGCCATGAGGTAAGAACCACACAATGAAACCCTGTTCCAGGTTGCCAAGGCAAATCTGTCAATAGAGTATTGAACAAGCAAATCTGACTTGCAATTATTGTCTCCTTCTAAATACAAGCTGCCCCTTCGCCTCGCAGTTCAAACCCAATGCTGGTGCTGAGGAGCTCAGCGATTGCTGGCCAGGGCTGTTGCAAAACGGCAAAGGAAGAGTCAGCTCTGCTGGAAGCTGGGCAGGAATTTACTCCACCGTGCACACTGAAAACCCCTGGAGCATCCCCACCACCTTCACTCCTGCAGCTGAAGTGATGTGCGCCCTGCCCCCAGTGTAACGGGCTTTCTAAAGCAGCAAAAACCCCTTTGCAACAAGCTGTTTACTCCTCAAAGCTTTCAGTAAAACATACAGGACCACGGAGCACACGAGAGTATTTTCAGATGCTACTGCAGGAAGAAAATCAGCGCCCAGCATTTTGCAACGCTCAAGGAAAGCGCCATAAAGAGTCCGAGCACTCAGGGCTGGGGCTGTCAGCGTGGAGCAAGCGTGGTGGCCTTAAAACCAAGCACAGTGGCAGGGTCTGGAACTGCCACCACCCACCCAGAGGCAGCAGCAGTGGGAAAATCCAGAGGCAAAACCACCCTGAACTGGGTCATCACATGGAAATTTAGATGGCTTCGCAAGTGCGTCGCTGCAGTTGCTGCGGGTGCACACGGGGCCACGTGAGGTGAATTCTCTTTTCTGGTGCTGCTTCCAGCGCAAACCAGGAGAGGCTGCGTGCAAAATCCCCAAGAAGGAGACGCTTGTCAGGAGTACACAGCGCGCTTCCACAGCGGTTTAACAAAGCACAGTGCAGCCTGCTTTCCTGTGGCCGATGGAGGGGCTGAGACACTGAGTAGACGCGGCACCGTTAGCCAGAGCAGTTGTTTTGGGGGCATGGCTGGGCTCCCCTCTCCCACCTCCCCAGAGCCCCCCTGCGAGGAAGGAGGCGACAGCCCTGCTCTGCAGAGCCGCAGTCAGCGCAAGCAGGGAGGGCAGCACTGAACAGCAGGCTCCCAGGAGACTCCATCCCTTAGGGACTCAGGTGGGAATAGCCCCCCTTCCCCATGGACCTTTTCCGCTGTGCCTTCACCCCCAGCCTCAAGCATGGGTGCCAGTGAGGGAGCCTCGGAGACCATCTGTCTTTAATCTTCTTAGAGGCAGGCAAGTCCGGAGAAATTCAGAGGAAAGAGCCACTGAAGTCCCTCTGTCTCTGGCTGTGACTCTCCTTCCATGGCACAGGGCTCAGCACCCACATGGTAGGAGCAGGTCCTGCTTGCCCCACGTCTCCAGAGCAACGCAGACCAGACAGCGAGCACCGGGGAAGCATCCCCACCCGGGAAGGTATCCCCTTGCCCGCTGGGAGCAGAGCGGGGCTGTGGCTCTAGGGCAGAGGGAGACGGGAATCCCTTCCCCTACGCACTGCAGGGAGCCTGGCGCACATCATCTGCCTCGTCCTGCCCTGCACCCTCTCTGCCGTCCCCCTCGGCTCCTCGAGCAGCCCTGGAGAGGGCTGTCCTCGGAGCTCTCTTCCTCCTCTTATCACTTAAGCTGATGCTGTTCCTTGGCAGCTGAGTATAACGATGAGATTTTCTCCATCAGAAATGGGTCTGCGCATGTGTCTCCCGGCGAGGCTGCAATCCGCTGGTCGCAGCAGCAAGGAGCCGCTCCGCTGCCCAGCAAGTTGTGAAAGGAATGAGATGTTTTGTGCAAGCTTTTCCAATCTTCTCCATCCACTGGAATCACAAAAACTTCCATCAAAAAATAAACGGTGCCAACACGCTGCAAGCCCCAGACAGCTCAACTTTCAAGCCACTCCACAAAAATCAAACAAGAAGCTACTGGAGTCAGATTTAATTTTGGACACGAAAGCCCAAGTAAAACATATTGAATAAAAGTTCCTCTGCAACAAGAGCCACACAGGGAACAAACACTGGAGTCCCACACAGGGGCTAGGAGCCAGGATGGCTCCGGCTGCCCTGGCCCAGGCACAACGGCCTGGAGGTGGCTCCGGGATTTCCTCTCCCTTCTCCAGGTAGATGGGTGCTACTCTGCCGCCTGCCCTGCACCCACTGCGGAGAGCGTGAGAAAGTCAGAGGCTCCAGGATGTCTTGCTGAGGAGAGCAGGTTGGGGTGGTGGTTTGGAAATGCCATCAATGAAGGCACTGGGAAGAAATTGTCCTCTGTGGCTTCCCAGGGCTTCCAGAGGGCTTTTCCCCCACACGACTCTCCAACACACTCAAGAGGAGAGCAAGAAATTCCCTTTTCTTAGGAGCCAGGCTGACAAGCTGCAGCTCATTTCACACTGAAGGTACAAGGACGAAAGCCTCCAGGCAGATACTTCCACCATCACAGCAAACAGAAGCCTCCGATCACGCTCTTTAATGAGCAAAACCACCAAACTACTCCTAAGAAAGTGAGTCAAAACACATACCTCCGGGAGGGTCCTGATCCCTTTCTAGGAAGGCAAGCTAAGATTTGTATCTAGTACAAAGTCTTGACCAGGCAAAGGAGTCACCGGGCACAGGGGTTTGCCCTGTGCGGTCTGATGGCAGGATAAGGGCGGATGATGCAGCTGCGCTGCCGGACAGTTAGCCAGAGCTTCCAGGGAAGGATTTCAGCCGGAGCTTCTTGGGTAGCTCCAGCTCTGCATGGGCAGCCAGGGAGGCAGCTTTGCTGGAAGGGCTGGGGTTCTGAAGCACAAAAGCATTATCCTGACATTTCGGTAATCAAACTCAAAGAAGACTGGAGCAGCTCTACCTGAAGTTTCTTTAAAAAGCATCACCTTTCAGAGAACATTAAACACAGGGAAAACCAGTCCCAAAAACATCCTTGGGAGATAAACCACCACCTGATCCTCAGCAATAATATATGCTGCTGGAATTGCCATATGCAGCAAAACCTGATTCCTCCACCTCACCTGGCTGCAAAGCCAGCTTGGTCTGCCTGCGCCCACAGGGACGCCAGTGCCGGCCTCCGCTCACCCCACACCGGGCTGCTCCTCTGGCCCACATGGTCGTTCCCTGGGAGCGGGGACGGCCCCATGCCCATTCCTCCCCACTGAGCCTCCAGGCACTCAGTGCCACCTCTCCCTCTTGGGCAGGAGCTGGGCTAAGCCCCAGGAGAAAGGACTTCAGCTGGGCTTTCCAAGGTGCAGCAAACCCAGCACACCCAGAGGTACAGCCCAGCTGCCTCATCCCATGCATAAACTCTCCCAGCTCCCACCCACACCAGCAAATCTTCCCAGAAGACACAAGTATCCATAAGGCCTTCCCCAGATGCAGAAGAAGCTGAGCTGCTCATGCCAAGCTATTTAAGCACAGAGATTGATTGACTGATTGATTGATTTGCTAAGATTACAGCTGAGGAGAATGTGCCTGCACCCAGGTGCTGCCATGAGCTGCCTGGGAAGCGCAGGGGGACCGGACCTATGGAGAGCTGCTCCCGGCATACGGGGCATAGGGAGGAGGGAGAGAAAGGGAAGCGGGGAAAGCTGCAGCCCTCTCATGCCAGGACCTGTGCTGTGGGAAACGTGTGGGCTCCCAGCAGCAGAGCTTTTATCTCTGTGCTCTGCACCGTGCAGGGGCTCTGCTCCCACGGCCACCCAGCAGCATTTGTGCAGCACCCAGCACTGCTGAGCTGCGGCTCCGGCTCTCACCGGCTGCTGGGACCAGCTCCTCTGGCAGAGTGATTAGCCACCGTGTGGCACGGATCCAGACTGACACCCTGGCCTCCCCTCCCTGGGCAGTGTGGTGATGAGATCGGTAATTGCCCACAGACAGAAGAGATAATTACTGGTTTGGGCTGGGGCAGCTCAGGGAGCTGCAGCAAGAGGAGCAGATGAGGGCCTTGTCAGCACACGTCCTGCCTCATGGTCCTGGAATGGCACACGGCAGAGGCTGGCACACAGGCAAAGCACTGGTGGTCACGGCAAATTGGCCGGCCTTCCCGAGCGCGGCAGAGCCGAGCCCTGGGCTGAGCTGCCGTGAGGACTGCGGAGGCGCTGACCGCCACCGCGCAGCCGGTGATGGGCGCCTGCGGACTCTGAGGCTCCAGGGGCTGTGAAACACCTGGGGGCCCTTTGGTGTCCGCACGGCTGCGGGGTCCTGGCCAGTGGCACCACGAGCTGTGGCTCCCACGGAGCAGCCAGCACACGGCGTTGTGGCTATGCAGCGAGTGGGTTCGATCTTGGGTCTCTCCTTACACGAATGGCTATGGGATCCTTCCTCCAGGCACGCGGTTCCCTCAGGAGTGAGCTGGGAGCTGCTGGGATGGATCCGGCAGCCGTGCCATGGACGGGGAGACTGTGCAGCCACAACTCGACGGAGCGCTGCTGCGTGGGAGCGAGGGGCCACGGCCCCTGTGCTTCTCCCCTCCGGCA
This sequence comes from Nipponia nippon, assembly GCF_047370975.1. NCBI lineage: Eukaryota > Metazoa > Chordata > Aves > Pelecaniformes > Threskiornithidae > Nipponia > Nipponia nippon. The sequence continues at coordinate 5,355,352 of NW_028262330.1, forward strand.
GATCCATCGCTGGCGTCCGGTGGCCACAAAATGCAGCGTTTGACAGAAGCATCTCGGTTTCGGAAGGGCGCTGCTGGTTCACGCCCGAGCAGCGAGGCCGGGGAGTCTCGCCTGCGTGCACGCCGCTGCTGTGTGCAGGCAGAGGGAGGAAGCGTGCGCGGCTCTGTGGTCAGGCAGTTTCCATCCTCCCTGCACCTGAGCCGAGGCAGCGGCGCAGCTCCCCAGCAGCCCTTCCCTCCGGCTGCCTGCCTCAAGGCTCCGGCCGGCTTCCTTCCGCCCGTGCTGCTCTGCGAGCGTCGCCCCGGCAGGTTTAGCCAGAGCCCATGGCTGATTGCAAGACGATTTCACCAACTCAGGGACTGCCCTGACACTTTATCCTCTCAGTGGATTACACCAAGTATTTATGTTTTCAAAGGTTTCGGAAAGATTTACTGGGTGTGCTGTCCACCCTCCGTGCCTTACACCGTCACCAGAGAGCTCTCTGCTATAAAGCTGCTTAGTCCAACTCAAGTCGAACTGCATTAAACCCATTAGGAAGCGTACACGTTTGCCTGGGGGTGGGAGCCCATCTGTATTTGCAGGGCAGAAACTCGGAGGGTCGATGGCCTCAATCCCCTCTCCCGAGGCGGCCGCCGGCCGCGCATCACACGGCGTGGGGGTCTGCTCCGTGCCCCTGCTCCTGCCGACCTGCGGGGCTTCAGCGCCCGCACCCAGTGCGGGTCACTGCTGCTGCAGAAAGCTCAGCCGTGGGCCTGGATGTGATTTGCACAGCGCATAAATTCCTTAAACCAAAAGGCTGATAATCTGCAAGTCCATTGCGTGTGTGTTAAACAGGGCAGAGCGGGCGCTGGGCTCCTGGCCGGCCGCTGCCCCGGGTGCACTTGTTCACACCAGGTTTAGGTGACTGGAAACAGCCGCACAGGAGCTGGGTGAGCACTACTGGGGAGACGCAGACTGGTCGCTGACTGGTTAGACTGGCTCCTCCAACCTCTGCCCCTCCTTGGACTACTTGTATTTGGTTATATAGAGCTGAGTATTTGTTAAGGGACTCGAATTGGACTCCTGGGATCCTGCACTGCTCCTGCCTGGAAGAGTGGTCCTGGCCCCGTAGTGACGTTGTCCTGGACCCTGCGGGTGCTGGTGCCTGATCCTCAGATGCTTTTTCATGCTGAATGTTCAGGTGACGGTGTTGCAGGAAAGACTTTGTGATTCACACATGGGAGAGCGGCAAAGCAGCACAGCGAGAGCAGGGTGCTCCCGTCCAGAGTCCTGCAGTCTGAGAAACCCCCACATCAAGGACTTCTCTGGGCAGGGGAAACCTCTCCGCTGAGGCCTCTCCCTTTGCTTGTCACTCACTGGGGTATTGTAAAGGGAACGATGTCTTCTCAGCAGAGGGATGGCAGCTCTGTGGGAAGGCTGGGCCCCTCCGGGCACCACGTCCCCAGGATGAGCTGCCAGGACGGCACAAGGACAGAGAGCCTCACAAACTGGATGCGCTGTTTTCACCTGAGCAAGAATCATCCCGGGCTGGAGGAGAGGAGCCCAGCATGGCTGGCAGGGGTTACCAGCAGTGTCCGGGCGGCAGCGGGAGTGCTGTGAAAGGTACCCAGCACCGGCCACCCTGCAGTGCTGAGGGTCACCCACGGGAAAAGGGCAGCAAGCGATTTGGCTGTGGCAAGGGGAGACCTTGGCGTGTCCCGGGAGAGCAGTTAGCGGGCGAAGGGACAGAGCTGCTGTCCCTCAGAAGGATGGAGAGGTCCCTCCTTGCGCAAGGCTGAGCGGGGCCGTGGCTGGCCTGGGGGCTGTTCCTTGGAAAGCTGCAGACCATCTCCCTTTTCACTTCCCCTTCTCTCGGGCAAGTGCGTGTGCCCTGGGCAGCTATTTTTAGGCTGCCGCTCGCTGTCTGGTTTCCCCTGGGGATGCTGAGCAGGTTCTGGGAACTCCAGCTGTCTCTCGGGCAGCGCGAGAGATGCTTCGCTTCCTGGGTTCGCTCCTTTGCTCCTCAACACGTGCACCAGCTCTGCTGCTCTCCTGCCACTGCCCTGGCACAGGAGACCCCCAGCACGCCCCTCGCCAAGGCCGGCAGCACCAGCGCTCCTGGGACAGGCAGGACAGCCTTGTCCAGGGAGGTGGGGGGTTGAACTTACCCCAAGTGCATTTCCCCACTCCAGGGGTCTTCCAGATTTTGTACCTCGTGGTTGCTGCAATCTCTGGGGTGCATGTGAGGGTCTGCTCACCCACACTCGCACACCGGGGCTGGGGCGAGTCTGGGATGGGGACACACGGGGAACACCATTCAGGACAGCTCTCGTTGCCACGTGTGCACACTCGCTCCGTGTCCCCAGTGCCGTCTGAGGACAGCCCACGCCCTCATGGATGTGGACGTGCCTGGGGAGCCACATGCCATGGACCCGAGGGACCACGGCTCTCCCTCCCGTCCCCCTCTGCACAGCCCATCACCCAGCGGCACCGGCTCCCAGCCGCCAGCTGAGCAGCAAAGTGGTTTTTAGGTTGACCACAGATCTTCACAGAGGAACTCCATGCAGTGGGGAGCTCCACCAGCCCAGTGGAAGAGATCGAGAGCTCTTGCTGGAAACATGCTTTTTGTTTCTAGTCACAACAGGGACAATTTCAAGTTCCAGCTGCTGGATCTGTTTGGGTTTCCCTGTGATGGATGAAGGGGCTCCCCCAGCCCGGAGGAGCATTCTCCCAGGTTGTCTGCGCAGGCTGCGGTCAGGGCTGCGTCACTCCCCTGCTTGATCGCTTGCTGGGATAAACCCCTGGCACCGGACTCTCTGGGGGCTGAAACAGTCGCAGGCTTCCAGCAGTTGGGAAGAGTTAGGAAAATCCAAGAAAGGAGCCAAGCAAAGCGGCTTTGCCACTTTGACCAGCAAAGAAAGAGCAGCAGAGCCCTATGTGGGAGCAGGGAGGGGACAGGTGAGTGTTAGCCCAGGGAAGGGCTGTGGTTTCAGCCTGGGTCTGGGGACTTTGATGACTCTGATGATCCAGCCAGGCAGACGGGAACGCAGGGAGTGTGGAGAACTGCAATGCTGATTCATGGAGCTCTGTCATTAAAAACACAGCCACTGTCCTGGTCCCCGAGGATTTACTGCCCACAGCCAGGAAATACAGCAAACGCAGCCTCCGCATGTTGCTCACGCTGGAGGGGACGGCCGGGAGCCCAGGCACAACCTGGGGCTCAGTCCCACACTCCGCCTTGCAGCAGCCTTGCCCAGCCGCCCCGCTCCCGCTTCTGCTCCCTTTTCTGTCCCGACGTCCACGCCGAGCCCACGCTGAGCCTCCTGGGCCCCCGGCATGGACAGCACTGACCGGTGAGGTCTCACGCATTTCCCAGCCCATGATGAGCCGTGGTGGAGCCCAGGCTTGGCTCAAGCCTGGCTGGGTCTGAAATAGGGGTGAGGAGCTGCTGGAGCCCCATGGCGACAGGCAACGAGTCAGCAGGCAGGAGCCCGCTCTCGGAGGGTGACACTGTGGGGACGGTCGAGTCATTTGGTTTCTGACACACCCCGTGTTGCTCGGTGGGGCACACCCTTTCCTCCAACGGGGAGTCCAGCTCGCCCGGCCGCAGGCTCCCCACGAGCCCTACCTGGGTACCAGGCAGGAGGGGGGTTCCCAGGGCTGGCGGTGCCGGCCGTCCCCCCGTCTCTCTGCCCGCTGGCAGCTCATTTCTCTGCAGTGCTGTGAGCAAAACTGGGACTGTGTCTCTGCCCCGGCTTGGTGCAAGCTGTGCTGCGCTGGTCTGGGGCACGGCAGGGCTGCAGGGACCGTGCAGCTTGCAGGGGGACAGGGAGGTGTGAAGTGACGCTGTGCACGCCAGAAGACTGGCATAGCACAGAGCACAAGGCAGGGATGCAGGGTTGCCCGAGGCAGGGATGGGGGGCTTCGTGGGGCAGGGATGGGGGCTGTGAGGGGCAGGGGGACAGGGATGCAGAGCTGCAGGGTGCTTGGGGAACCTCCAAGTAAGCGGGGTGCTGCTGACATGGAGCACTTTGCTGCTGAACCCCAGCTCCCTGAGCTTGGCCACCCTGGCTGGGCGTCCGTCCGGGGCAGCCCTCAGCGCCGTCAGAACCAGCCCCAGGGAGGCTCCCAGCTCCTCTGTTCCTGCAGCCCATGTTTGGGCTGCGGCTGCAGCAGGGCCATAAAAGGCAGCGTGGGGAGGGCGCTGGCGCTGGGCCCGCTGCATCGGGGCCGCTGCGCTGGGGGCATCCCAGGGAGCTGCCGCCGGGAATTGGGGCTGGGGCTGCTCCCGGGGCTGCGGGGCCGCCCCGTGGAGGGGATGCTCAGGGCCTCCCCCAGCCCGTTGCTGCCCTGCAGAAGAGCCTGTGCTCCGCTGGCCCCGGGAATGGGCCAGGCAGCCCCTGTCCCCGTGGGCTGGCCCCCACCCCAACACCCATGGGTGCCCAGGGTGCTGGGGAGTGCGTCCGGCTGGTCCTGCATGGGCACTGCCAGAGCCGCAGCCATGCCCCAGCTGGTCACACAGCCCCGGGAAGGGGCTTGCTGATTTAGTCTCAAGTGCCCTCCCCAGGGCTGGGGAGCCAGGCCTGCTCTTATCTAACGTCGTCCTTCGCGGAGTGGCAGTGGCAGTCCATGGCACGGCGAGGCTGTTTGCAGCTGAGACTAACTCAGGAGGTGTCGCAGATGCCAAGACAGGGGAATCAGAGGGACCAGGAGAGACTGGCATGGGCTGAAAGCACAGAAACGAAATCCAGGCTGAAGCCACACTGCTAATCCGTCCCTGGGGATGCTCGGGCTTGGAGGTGTCTCGAGGGGGAGATGATGGGGCAGGAGCTGAGGCAGAGGGGAAGGAGCAGCAACCTTGAGAGCTCATTACACGTCGGGGTGGCAGATACGGCGGTGGCAAACTCCACGCAAGTGTTTCGGCTGAACTGAGCCGAAATGTCGGATGTAGGACCTTCTGTAACACAAGCTGAGGACCAGAGCTGGGAGGTGCACAGTGAGCTGAGGTCCGGCAGATGTGCAGTAAATGCAGTCAAACCAGCCAGCTCCAGGGGCAATAACGGGGAAAAAAGTGGAGGTGGTGAGATTTTGGGGTGATGCAGGAGGACTTATTCCCTCTGGGGACTTGCTCCGGCTGACCCAGGGACGTCCTTGCCAGCAGGGACTGAAACACTGACCAAAGCCCAGAGAGAACAGCAGAGATGAGCAGATAACAGTCCCATCACAGAATAGTGACTAATTTATGAGGAAGGCCCGAATGTGCCGCGGCGCTGCTGGCCAGCCAGGGTGGGGCGTGAGCCAGCCCGGAGGAATGCGAGGAAGGCAAACAGTGAGAAGGAAGGGCGATTCCCCAGGTATCGGGGTGGGCACCGCCGAGCAGCAGGGCAAAGCGTGAAAGCTGGAAAGCTGGGGCCGTGCATTGGGATGGGCTTCTAGCTGGTGAGGTGGATGGGGTGGGAGGAACTATCCCCAAATGGCATTTATTGGGGTCTTTTGATTCGGGTTGGGCAAAGGCTGGAAGGCTCTGCTGGGACAGTGCTGCCAGTGCTCCTGGGCAGTGGCCGAGCAGGGCCGTGGCAGCAGCCCTGTCCTCCCGAGCCGTGCCCCCGGCGCTCGGCTCAGGCCCTTGTCCCAACACACCCAGCAGCTTCCTTGCTCCTGCTTCAGCTTGCAGGGGGGTTTTGGCAATGCAGGCGTGTAACGCTAAGCCCAGCTGCAGCCATTTTAGACCTGGCATTACACAAAGCAAAGTAAATCCCCGTTAATGGCACCTGCCTGCACCCACACGTGGCTGCCGCGAGGGTCTGGGGGCGGCAGCCCCCGGGGCCGGCAGGCGCAGGTGAGACCGGCTGCCTGTGCCCGCTCAGCCCCCCTGCAGTACAGAGGACACGGGGCTGATCCATCTCTTGCCTTGGCTTTTGCTTACGTATGCTCACACTGTTCGTTCCCCGCCTGAATGGCTAAATTAAGCGCAGTAACAATGGGCCATCGATTATCCCATTATATTTCCATCGGGCCTGACTTCACAGCTGGCTCCTGGAGGGGCGGCACACGTGGCCTTGGCAGGGGCTTGGTGCAAACAGCCCCTTCCTCGGTTCTGCTCTCCGGAGCTCTGAGCCCGATGTGCAGGCACCCCAGTAACGCCAGGTCCACAGCGCTGCATCAGCCGCTGCCCCGTTCTCTGGCAGGGACGGCGTGGCAGAACCCATACGCCAGCGGCAATGCACCTGTGCGGGAAACGGCCCCTGTTTCAGGGAACCATCCCCTCCCTGGAGGGCTCTTGGGGGCCATCCCAGCTCTCGCAAGCTCGGGACTTGCTCCAGGCATTTGCACCGGCCTGGGGGCCGTGTCCTCTCTGCCCCCCGCTTTCTGCAGGGCTGTATCCCCTCCCAGGTCCCCCTTCTCCCCTCCTTGCTTCCCCCTGGCCAGCCACGGCAGAAGCACTGCCTGCCTCTTCCTCTCATGTGTGTTGCCTGTGAAGCCCAGGAAAAGCCAAGTGATGGGGTCCCGCGGGTCCCCTCCTCCCGTCCCATCCCATCCCATCCCATCCCATCCCATCCCATCCCATCCCATCCCGTCCCGTCCCGTCCCGTCCTGTCCCGTCCCGTCCCGTCCCGTCCCATCCCATCGCATCCCATCCCATCCCATCCCACCCCATCCCACGCAGGGGAACAGCCACAAGAGCACCAGGTCTCGGCTGGCCGTTTCTTCCTGTGTCACCAATTTCAGTCTTGCTTATTCCGAGTCTTTTTATTACCCAAACCGCTGACGAGTGATTTTTCAAGAACAGAAAGGTCAGCATGTGCAGTCCCTCACCGACTGCCCCACAGTGCCCATCCTCCTGGCAGGGCTCCGGCTCGGCTCTGCCCCACACCTCCGTGATGCCTGTGAGCCTCCAGGTGCCATGGAGCATCCTTCCAGTGGCAATTTGCAGGAGAAGGGCTGGATCAGGCTGTGTTTGTGGCAGCAAGGAGAGGGTTGGGCACCCCGGGGTGGTCCTTGGTGACCCGAGCAGCGCCGTGTGGGGTGGCAGCCCGGGGATGGCCCCCAGTCTGCTCCCTGCATGGAGCTGTTGGTCGCCTGCTCCCCGTGTGCTGCTCCTGCTCGCGGGGGGAGCTCGAAAGCAGCACAGTGGAGCGGTGACGGTGACGCTGCTGTGTCTGTACAGGGATGCTTCGCCTGCAGATCTCCTACCTGCGTCAGCAGCTGAATTCCCTGGTCTCATTCCCGGCTCTGGCAGCTCCTTAACCCTTTCCTCCCAGCAGCTGTGCTGTGAGGAGGCACGGCTGAGCACACCGGCTTCTTGGAGCTTGCATCACGGTGGCTGTGACCCTCTGGGTGCAGGGTGGCTATGGCAGCTGGGCCTGACCCCGTCCCCACACACCTGCAGGAGGGGACGCAGCATTTTCCAGCTTGGGAAGCTGCTCCACACCCTGCTTGGTGCCCCCAGCTCTCCTGCAACCTTCGCGTCGCACCCCTTTCCCAGCCTGGTCCTGGCTGTACCGCATCCCTGCACACCCTCGGCAAGCAGCCGGTGGTGCCACCGTCCTGAGTCAGTGCTGGGTGCTGCCATGGTGTGGGGCTGCTCCGGGGGCCGGGGCGCACTTTCCCCGCTGGCCCCGACCCCTGGGGAGAGCCGGCAGCATGGTGGCTGCCGCTGACTGAGCACCTTCCCAGCACCCACTGCTGCAGCGCCGGCGTTGGGGCAGATTTATCACCTTGGCAGAAGGCCTAAAGGCCAGCTGGTGTTTGGGCTGTTTCCAGGGTTTTCAGTCACTGCTGGAAGTTTTTCAGTGCCCACCCTCCTGTGCAATATGTGGGAACTGGGTTTCTGGAGCCAGGATCCAGCTGCCGGAACTGATTCGGGCTGGGTAGCCCTCCCGGCGGGTGCCCTTGCTCCCTGGCACGAGCAGTACCAGAGGCCTCTCCGCCTTCATCCGCAGCATGGGCTATGCCTGGTGCCAAGGGCTCGGGGTCATGCAGGGGGTTGGGATCACTCTGCTGGGGTGTTTGCCTTGTCCCCACAACACCCAGGCTCCGCCAGGGCCCCCCGCACCTCCCCTCCACCCTGGGGTGCAGCAAGCCAGAGGGGAAGGGTGGCTTGGTGCTCCCGGAAGGCTGCTGGGCTTTGGAGGGTACGGCGGCTTTAGCATCCCTGGCATGCCTCGAGGCGTGGGACGAAGGAGCTGTGGAAATGCAAGTGGCTGCAGACCTGGCCAGCATCTCCGCTGCAGAGCCCTGAGCGTGCGGGCTGGCTGGGACAGGCTGTTTTGGGGCTTGTCAAGAGCATCGTGGTGGCCAAGGGACGGAATTCGAGGGCTGTGCCCACAGTGGGTTGTGGTCCCCGAGCAAAGTGGGGTCGATGGGGCTGGCAGCCAGCGGGGCTGAGTCTCGAGGGGAACGCACCCATTTGGAGCCTGGCCGGTGATACAGCCCGGGCTCCATGTTGTGCAAGGAACCATTGGTGATCTCCAGGTGTTTCAGCAATGCTGCTCTGCCTCCCTCCAGGAGCTGGGAAGAGCTGGAGGTATTGCAAGAGCAGAAGCCAGGGGAGGCCTGTTGTGTTCAAACACCAGCTCGGCATGCCGAAGAGCCAGCAGCTCCCCTGGGGCTCAGCCAGGGTGGGGAGGAGACCAGCGGTGAGAGCGGGTGCTCTGGGTTGGCAGTGGGGCGCAGCCGGGGCTCTTCCCAGTGCCACTCCTGGCATGGTCGGTTTAGATTTTAGATTTTTAGACTATTTTTCTGTGTTGTATAAGCCTGTGAAAGGCACGATACAATCTTGGCTCAGTGCAGGCAGGACGCAGCAAACCCCATCCCCAGCCCTGCGTCTCTGCGGGACGCGCTGACCTCTCCAACACCTGAAAGCACCTGGGAAACCTCCGGAGAGCAGAGGACTTTGGCGGCCGCCCACCGCCCAGCCACGGCGGCTGAGCCACCTCCCCAGCCACCTCTGCCACCGCCAAGGTTAGTCAAACACCAGCCGCAGACAGAAGCAGCTTAACTTGTTTGTGGTTCCTGAAAGACAAACCCAAGCCAAACAAAATAAAAAATCCCAGGAAGAGTCATCAGGCTGCTTCTTCTGCGGGTCCCCGCTGCTGCTTTGCCACACGAAGCAGGAGCTTTGGCAGGGACTGAACTTGCAGTCGGCTGAATTTGGAGGGACCTGGCGTATCCAGGCACGGTGGAGGGTCAGGGGCGGCTGGAGAATCTCTTCCAGTTGCAAAAAGCACCAATAAAAGTGCCAGCGGACACCAGGTCCCTTTTACTGGATTGCCTGAACTGTCACTGTGCTCACTCCGGTGTTTTTGGAGCACGCCTGGTGCCACCGGGTCAGTTGTGGGCCCCAGGAGACACGGACGGCTCCACGTGTCCAGGCGGGCTCCAGACAGACCCGAGTCCCTTAATGGCAATTTTCCTTTGTCAAGAAGACCTTGCACGAGGACAGGCGCTTGGTTAATTCTGCTTAAAAAATGCACTTGTAGTAGAGTTGCTGTTTTCTTGTTGGGGTGCACCTCCAACCCTCCGAGTCCAGCAGAACACAGGAGGGCATTTCGTGGTGCAGCCAGAGCGACAACGGGGTGCAGCAGGTCCCAGGGTGAAAACAAATCCTAACCTGGGTTCGCGCTCACACGTCGTGGCCCCGGGGACTTTGACAGGATGCATTTTGATTTCGCTTTGGTTTTCTGTGTTTTGTACCACTGCACCATGGCGTGGATCTATTTATTTATTTATTTGCAAAGATGCCAGCCTGCCGAACAGAACAGAGCGAGCTTGCAAGGGGAAATAGAGGAAAAAAACAACAACTCCCTTTGATATTCCCTTCCCATGAGACTGGCTGGGGCTTTGTTTTAAAGGTGAGCTGCAGAACATCAGCTTAAATGACAGCAGCTTGCAGACAGTGATGGGTTTGGAAACAAACCACCAAAGCCACAAGGGTGGGCAGCGATCCCTCTGCTTCCCAGGGACCGGGGGCTGAGCCCAGCCTTCCAAGAGGGGGAGAAGGGGCTGGGGACAGTCCCTGCCCTGGGGACGGTTTGTCCTGCTGCCACGGGTGAGAGCCCCTGCTTCCCTCTCCAAGCCCTGCTCCCCACGCCTGGCTGGCTGCTGGAGAGAGAGCTCAAAGGCTTACATGGCCAAAATCCGCTCTCTGGAGAAATTCTCCAGCACTGACTATTTCTATCAGCTGTATTTCCTTTATCAGTTTCAAGCATAACATTTAACTACCGCCGGGTTGAAGCACAAGGGTGGCATTTGCCCCCCCAGGACCAGTGAGGGATGTCACAGCCAAGCTGGTCCACGGCGCCAGCCCAGGAACCCAGCCCCGACACGGAAAGCCCTGCAGGTTGCCTTTAGCGAATGACCCAGGCGAGAGCTCGGTGTATTGAAGCATCTCACCCCAAAACCCAAACCAGCCTGTTGGGTTCATTACCAAACCTTGCTTCATGACAACGTTACCCAAATATTTTCTTATTAAACCCAGCAGCATCCAAACACACACCGCTCTCCGCCTGGCAGGCGAATGTGCCATTACAAAACCGGGCTGGAGAACCCTCTCCAAACTACGGGATCTTCAGATAGTTCTTGAAATAGAAAAGGGTGTCTAGCTCGCTGGCGGATGGTGGGGGAGCCCGGGGCTGAGCGATGTGGCACCCTGGGGTGCTCTGCCCCACCGTGAGCCCCGGCTCTGCGCTGGCACCCACCGCAGCCGCTGCTGCACCCCCTCGCCCTGCGATGAACTGGTGTGGCCAGCTGGGGAGGGCACTTGCTCTCCTGTAGACCTCGTGCTGCCAGAAAGGAGTCCTATGGGCACATCAAGGCAAATGGCTGTAGGCAGGTTCAGCAGATCAAATATTTTTAAACTGAAAATTTTGGCCTTTTTTTAACCTTCTTCAGGCTGGCCCTGTGGACACGAGCGGTCACGGAGCTCCTGCTGCACTCTTAGACACTAGATTTCAACAGTTAAGGTACAACACATACCACTTGGCCACTGCAATTTCCAGACTACAACATCAAAATTGCCTAAAAATTGTTTTTTTGAAGGCGGAAACCTTATGAAATGTGAGGAAGAGCCCGATTCCCTGGCTGAACACCTCAGGGGATCATCCTTGCACCCTGCTCAGCTCCTCCTGCCCCAGGTTAGCTCAGCCGGGGAGGGGGAGCTGCAGGCTGAGACCCCCAACGCAACAGCGGCCATGGCCACCGGCTGCGAGGCGTGGGCAGAAGAAAAGATCTGAAAAGATCCTGCTTTTTTCTTAGAAAACTTCAGCCTGGGGAAAGCGAACCAGGACTTCACGCGCCAGCCAGGATGCGGGAGACGGTAAAAAGCCCAGCTCGGCAGCAGGCACGGCCCAAAGGGAGGCCGGAGGCCAGAGCTCAGCTCTGTGACCTGGAGAGGTTTTGAAGCAGGGGAGCCCCGACCTTCACAGCAGAACTATTTTTCAAAGCCCTTTTTAAGCTTGAACTAAGAGAGAGTCGCCTTTCATAACTAGAAGAAGAAATGAACTCCATTCAAAGAGCAGCGATTTTTGGGTACTTGGATGATGTTGAAGCTTTTGGCTGAAGCGCAGACTGCAATAAAATTGGCCACAAAAATATTTAAGGAGCTTCCTCTAAATTTCCAGCCTTGCAGTTAGAGCAACCTGGTTCTGGAGCAGCCTATGGGGAGAGGGGAAAAGGGGGGACCCAGCAGCTTTCGGGGTGCGACTCAGTTTGGGGAAGGGCTGGGCACGGGGCTGAGCCACGTGCTGCCAGAGGAGGGCTTTCCCATCGGTGCTCCGGTGGCCCAGGGATGGCCAGCACCAGCCCGGCCGCTCACAAGGGAGCTCCTCGTCGCAGTCACCGGCAGCCCCGCAGCAAGTCCAAGCCGGTGCCGCTGGTACGGCTCCCGCCGGCCTCCACCGGGGACTCCCCCCAGCCTCGGCTTTTCTTCCCAGGTGTTGTGAAACTTCATCATGCCTTTTGTTTCTAAATGTTTAAATGAGAGAAATAAATGGCATGTGGAGCCTTCCCCGAAGCGCTGAGCACAAGCAGGGCAGGGCCGGGCCAGCGCCCTGGAGCGGGATGTGACCATGAACTACAGCCAGCCAGACTGGTCTATTTTTATGACCCAAGCGGAGAGACATGGGGATTAATCAGCCAGCCCACGGGGGACAAGCTAAGTTGGGTTTTAAATTCTTTGGTGCCTGTAATAACTCAGGTGAGTCTCTTTGTTCTTGTGAACTGTAATTTTTCATTTGACAGACAGCGTCCCTTGAACACAACAGCCAAACAGCCATGTCCAAACACACCCCGTACCCGGAAAGCGAGACCGAGCTAACCCAGCTGCCTCTTTGCTCCAGTTCACAGATGCAAATTGCCCCCCAGCACAGGAGACTCCAGCAGCAGTTTGGCTGAACATTGCTGCTCCGCGGGCCTTGGCCACCTGCACGCTTAATGCCGGGGACAAACGAAGCCGTTTCATCGATCCCTCCCGTGCGCCCATGCGTGGGGTGGCTGGCTGCCTCCTCCCGGCCCCGGGATGGCGCGGGGCAGCGCTCCCCTCTCCCCCTGTGCCCAACAGCAGCCCCAGCATCGCGGGACGGGACGCGGGCTGGCGTGGCCCAGTCCCCATCCCAGGAGGTGTCGGGCTGCGTGGCTCACACCGGTCTCCTTGGCTTTCCAGATGCAGGCGATCGGGTTCCCCGCTGGGATTACGAAGCATAGTGTTAGCCCTGCCAGGAGCGAGGACTCAGTTTTCTTTTTTTCCTGCTCGCCCTGCTCCCCTTCCCCCCGGCACCAGGAGGCAGAAGGATGTGTCAGCTCAAGGCTGAGCCTAAAGAGGCTTATGCTGACTATTTACCTTTGCAAGGGTCTATTTTTGGCTGCTCAGCTGCAGCTAATTCAATGAACAGGGGCAGCGATTCAGGAGAGAAGCCACATGAGGGTCATTGTTTCTCGGATCTACTTTACTACTTTGCAGGGGCCAGAAGCCTTGCTTCTTTTTTGTTCCTTGTTTGTTTTCAGATGGCAAAGAGTGTCACAAAGGAAAAGGGGATCTTGGGGACAGGCCAGAAGGACCTCGGAAACCCGCTGTCCTGTTCAATGCTTGACTTATTGCCTTTCTTTTGCTACAGAGGAATCCCAAGGTTGCTCCTAACCTTACCCCAGCTGCTGCCGGAGGGCTCCAGGTTGGCTCCGTACACCCTCCTGTCCCCGCACCTTCCACCCAAAACAAGCTCGGAAGTTTGTGGATATCCAGTGTGAATTTAATAATGGCATTGGGAGTTAACGAACAGGCTGAGACTGGAATCAAGTCACCTGGGATGCGGCAGCTGCTGGTAAACAGGGAACAGCCAGGTTATCAGCTCTGTCTCTATTTCTCCGACTATTGCAAAGTAGAGTTCAGTGCACGACAGGAGCTTTGGGAGCTCCCGATGGTGAGCACAAGGGCTGCTGTCGTAGAAAGACACCTGAAATGTCCTGCTGGCAGTGGGACCCGTAGGGGACAGCAGGCACGGGATAGCTGGCCGAGGGGCGGCAGGCATGCTGGTCCCGGCGATACTCTCCCACGCAGCTCAGCACCTCTTCAAAGCGAAAAAACAGCTTTTTCCACGTGCTGGAAAACCGCAGAGCAGTCTTTAACTAAACAAATCCTCAGTGATTTCCACATTGCCGATTGACATTTTAATAGTGGAAAAATAATGCTAAAAATTATCTACTTCATCTCTTCCTATTGTCTTTTACTGCCTGGGAACGACTGCTGCAGCAAAACCAGCTCCGGATCTTCTGGTCGGTGTTTGCTGGTGCCTCCCAGCGCACTGCAAGCAGCTGGTGAGCCAAGGTGAGGTCTGCCCGCCCCGTGCCCAGCGCGCAGAGCCCGGCAGAGCTGCCCACGCGCCGGCCGCTCCTCGCGCAGCGCTCCCAGGGAGGCACCCGGCTGCTTCGGCGCTGACAGATGAGCCGCGGTGGCGCGAAGGCATCGCGGCGGTGCCCGTCCCGCGTGAGGAGGCAGGTGGCGGCAGGCGGTGCCTGGCTCCTGCCGTCCCCATCGGGAGCTGGCGCCTGCCCGCCTGCCAGCAAGCCGCTCTGCAGGAAGATGCTTCTGGCGTTTTCTGACATGTGGTTTTTCTGACCCTAATTCAGCCACCGCCACTTAGAGCTTGCATCCAGATGAATACATCGAGCGCTGCCACACGTCCCCAGGCTGAAATCAGCAGAGCCTGGGGAGAGCAACGCAGACCCAGCACCCACCACGTCTCTTTGTACAGCTGCAAAAGGACCGGCTCAAGCTGTGGGGACGGTGTCTACCCAAGTGCTGTCCCCCAACTATAAGGTACAGCACCCAGCCTGTACAGCAATGTACCACACAAATGCCTCACGCAAACTTTTATTATTCACTGAAACATCATAAATTTCGAAGAACTCCCCGCTTCACAGCAAAGCAGCCACTAGAGCCCTTATGCGAGGTGTCACCTCCTACAACCCCAGCATGCACCTGCAGCCTTGCAGCCTCGGTACTTCTCGAAGCCGGGCTATTTTGGAGGTGTGCGATACTGCAGTAGGTTTCACCATTGCTCTCATCAAGGGGAAGGTTTTCATCCTCTGAAGTAAAGGCACACAAATCAGGAGCCAAACTGTCCTTCTGCCACACAACAGCCACTCTTTGGCGTGGTGCCTGCATAGGGTCAAGTCTTCTTCCCCTTACGAACGCAGCGTGGACTTGGTACGCGTTGGTTTCACACAAAGCATCCCAGTGCCAGCCTCCCTTCCCAGCAGGTACGCAGCACGTGGGCTCCACGACAGGCTGTGGGTAAGACCTCGCAACAAGATTTTTAGAGAAATCTGCTTGTCGGATGCAGGAACCCGCTGCAGCACTACGCACGAGGATACGGGGTTTTCCGCACGTGCTGCTAACAGGACAAACACGCCTGATAGACAAAGGTGAAAAGCGAGCACGGACTTCACACCCCACCAGACCAAGACACAGCTGTATAAGAGGAGCAGTGTGGTTGAAGTGAGAGGGGGCGAGACAACCGGGAAAGGCTGCGAGACTTCATACGCCATGCAGAGGGATGCAGGAAAGCAGGCACAGCCCACTGTCACCTTGTCTCCTCTTTCATTCTTACAAGGAAACCATTCCGCTGGCTCTGTTTGGCACAAACGCTGGCTCAGGACACACCTTTGGATGCCACTGAATTTGGTAAGGACATTTGGCAACACGGCTGTGCTCAAGGCCCCAGCTCCACTTCCAGTTGGCAAATTTTATAGAAGACAAGCAGAGAAACATGCTGTCCTTTCAAAATACTTCAAGGGAAACCTTTATCAGAGACGGAGCTCAGCAAAAATGACTGCAACAAACCAAGTTTCATTTTCACTTTGGGATGGGGAAGAGGGTGCACTACTGGCACCAGCTGAAGAGCCTACAGCCCACTTGGGGTGTATGCGCTACAGCCTACGGCAAAGACAGGTAAGGACAGTAAATATTCAGTAATTGAGAGCAGCCAAAGGAAGCACATTGGGAAACATACTGGAAACAACAGACTTCCATAAACAAGTGCCTGAAGTCTGCAGTTGTCAGCATAAAGAAACAGCTTTGCTGTAATGTCGTGAAGAAGTAAACTTTGAAAAGTGTCTATGAAACCCTGACTACAGAAAAGCAGTGCTTTAAGACCTGTGGCTGTACACTTTCTGTACAAATGGAAAAAAAATCATGCCAGCCAGTATACCATATAAAAAATGAAAAGGCGAGAGACAAGACCTTTAGGTGACCAGTTCTTCCTTGCCAACAAAACAGACACCTTCCCTGCAATCCCAATAGTCTGCAGTTTTATTTTTGGCAGATTATAATTAAAATGGTCTTTATGGCTTTAGAGAGAAGCCACTAAGCTGCACGTTTTGGTTGAAGCAGAGAGTGCGTGTGTGTGGTATGCTCTGGATGAAGGGACACCACAGAGAGAGGTCTTGCCACAGCTCTGCTCCTTCCACCTGACCCACAAACGCTGCTGGTTGTACTTGGCTCTCTTTAGTGTTCTCATTTCTCATCAGCAAGTAACAAAGTTCTGGTTGCTAACCAGTCCAATCCCAGAGGCAGAATAAAAAGTCCTTGTTAAGACCTAGAAAAGCTTCACATTTCTAACAAAATCAAATCCAAACACGTGCAAACACTGTTCCTGGTTTGATGCATTTTGTTCAGGTTCCACCACCAGTGCACTGGAATTCCCTGTAGAGTGATTTAATTTCTTGTCCATTCTCCACCTTTCAGTCTTCTCAGGAGTCTTGACAAGCTATCCCTCCATTTTGGTCTTCAACATTTTTTCCTATGTACATCCTTCCTGCCCTTCCCTCTTCTGCTGTCACACCCTGTTCCTTTATAGCTATTTTCGGAAAGCAAAGACGTCCCGTGTTTTCAAGCCTCTCTTGCCTTCGTTTCCTGGTTTAGGAGAAGACACTTCTGCCAGTCCTCCATACGGGCAGCTCTCGGACTCCGGGTGATGGCCAGAGCACTCCACAGCGGGGATGAAGCCACTGTCCCACATTCCTGTCCCACACAGCTTGCACAGGTCATGCAGGCTGCAGGGGATGCGGGGTAACAGGTGGAACTGATAGAGCAGACTCCTCGCCTAGAGGGGAGAGAGAGACAAAGTCATTCACTCCTCACCGGGGGACAAAACGGAGAGCAGAGGTGGCCCGTGGCCTCCTCTCCCATCCTCCTGTTTAGCTACCTTAGAAGAGTCAAAGCTTCAGCTAAGGAGCATCCCTCCTGAACACAAACCTGAAGGTTAAAGGAGGCACTGGGGACACTGCCAGGTCGCAGGAGCTGCCGTATGCTGCGGCACATCCCACAGCCTCCAGTCACTCCCAGCCCGAGATGGACTGAGGACCATGGCGCGAAGCCGAACAGCTCTGAGCAGGTGCAAGGGTTATCCCAACCATACCGTTACCTCCTAAGCACTCTACAACTACCTCTTATTTCTGCAAAACTTGTTTCCAGGCAAACAGCAGCATCCTACCCTCCCAGGCTCCAGACAAACAGGGGGATACAGGAGATGCGGAAGATGAAGCATCAGTCCCTGATTTTCTCAATGCTCTGACTCATCTCTTGGACCTGAGACTCAGCCCACATCAGCACACAGGCATTTACCTTCCTGAGTACAAGTTCTCCGTTCATGTGCATAGCCAGGTTGCCGAAATGCAGCAGCATCTGGTCAGTGGCCAGCTGTTGTTCAATGACATCATCCCCATAAATCACCACGATGGCCACACAGATAAAGAGGTGGAAATAGTCAGTCTGCAATGAGAAAACAGTGGCTGCAGTACAGCAGGTGGAGGCAGAAGTCTGACTTAACCTCCCCACCCTCCACAAGCATGTCCTTAGCAGGGATTTTGTGCTCCTTCCAGTTTTGCCTAGCGATATTCTGAAAGTGAGTTATTGGTGAATTCTGAATCACAGCTGAGTCAAAGTCTCTTGCCTTTAGAGCACGGGAGCAAGGTTTGAACCACGGCTTTCAAAGCAGACAAGTGATTTTTGGGAAGACATTTTCCAGCTGTGTAAGAGAAGTCTGAACTTCAGAACTGGATGGTCAGCACTTTCTGAAAAACCTCCTTTTGAAGCCTGGGCATTCTCAAGTAGGAGAGGCAGCTATCCATCCTCCTTGCTACACAGATAAACCTCTTTGATAGTTACAGACCCTCTGTAACACCTACTTATTTTGGATACTTTGCTACTAAAAGCCTTTAAGGAAATTCTGCAACACTTGCTGAGACGGTGAGGACTCAGCAAAGGACACACTGCCGCCCAGTGAACGCTGTACCCGTCTCCAGCTCTCTAACCTGATAGTGAGCCCAGCACGCTTCCCACATGCGCAAAGCCTCAGCATCTGGAAATTCACGTTTAAAACAGAGGAGGATCCAACGGTGACAGAAAAGCATCTGCAGGCCATCCTCTCCCAAGGAAGAAAGGTGCTGGTAGAAGCGTGGGTGCATGAGCCGTAGCAGCTCTCGCAGGTACATCTGGAAGAGATGGTCTGAGCTGAGCCACTGCCTCGTGCACGAGGGCTCACGCCGCCCTCACCCACCACCCCGGGGAGCCCCCCACCGCGTGCCAGAGCCGGGCTCCCACAGAGCTGGCCGCGGTTCTCTTCTCTCGCAAAAAGCTCCAGCTTTACGGCCTGTTTATTACAGCACAGCCAGAAGCACGCTTGGATCTATCATTAAAGGCCAGAGCTCATAGGCCACGGCAGCTATTTCACAAGAAAGGACGGAGGGTGAAAAGAAAATCCCATGACAGCTACATTGTGAAAAGAAAGAAGGGGTGAGATTCAGGCTGAGGAAAGCGGCTAGAGCCTTAAAAACTAGAGAAAAGAAAGGACACAGCTATCTCTGGCAATATTTCATTTCAGTAGAGGCCAAGCAATATGGAAGTGATTTTGGAAAGCCTGACTATTCAGGCACATTACAGTGCATAAATCTGTACATTAACTAACTGCACCTCACCAGCAGCCTCCCATGGGGTTTCCACCACAAGTTTACCACTTTAAATTGGTGCCATCATGACCTGGACAGGAGCATTCAGGTTTAGAATGGATTTTTCAGACCCGGACAGGATTGTTCAGGTTTAGAATGTTTTTTTCAGGATCTTAACCAAAAAACAACTGACATTCATGTTAAAACCTAAAAAGTTCCCATTTTTAAACAAGTTCATCTTATTTTAAGAAACTCTATCAGATATATAAAGCTTTTCATTTGGAGATAATTTAAAAAATCTATTAAAAATATTAAGACCTTAAAAAGAAACCCACAAAGAAGAGGGCTGCAGCTCAATCAACTCCTTTGCCTCATTCACACGAAATGACCCAGAATCAGGACAAAACCGAACCAGTGAGTCTTCACTGCCTGAGAGAAGTGCAAAGACAAAGCAAGCAGCATCCTAAATACATCTGATCATAAAACATTCCTTGAATCAGCACCCTTTAGCATAGCCAAGGTAACTTTACTCTGACAATTTATTGGCTGTAAATGCCACTGGAGTGCCCAAATCACCCAGGATCGATTTTATCCATCAGGTATTTTGTGGCTTTGGAGTGTGATTCGGCATGCTGGAACCCAGCAGCCCAGGTAACTGCTTTATGGCATTCTTCTAATTTGACTGGGGAGAGGAGAAGCTAAAGACAGGGCTAAAGGGAGCTCAGCATTCAGCCTCACCAGCTGTTTCTCCATATCCTCATCCCGGGGTGAGCTGATGAAGATCGTGTTCTGCATCAATCCTACAAAGCACCAGAAAGTATCCGACTCATCTAGGACCTCTGCCAGGAGTGGGGCAACCAGGTCGGACATCCCCTGGGAGTATCCAATTGTTGGGTTAAATACTGCATAGTTCAGCAAGATCCTCCTGGAGAAGAGATGCAAACGGAGAGGTGAGACACGGAGAGGGCACATCACAGCTGAGCGCAGTGCCCTTTCCCTTCTACCCCAACTCCCACCGTACAGGCTGAGTCAGGCAAAGTGCAGAAGAGCAACAGATCACTCCTGCCATCTAAAAGATTAACTTGCAATTGCACCTGGAAACTTGTGAACTTTGGAGCACCTGTACAGCATGTTGCATCCCACAGAATCGCTTTCCCTAAAAGAACTACATCTAGAAGCAAAACAAAGATAGATACACTAACACTATACCTAACCAGAACTCTCATTTTTTAGGATTACAACACTTTGCATCAATCCAGAGAGGCTCCTGGATGGACAAGAACTCTGAACAGCACACAGCAGCCTAAGACAATGGATTTGAACAGAACTCCTTAGGCTCCTGTTTTCCAACTGCACTGGGAGCGGTGCAGTAGGAACAAGCAACACAGTTCATCTCAGGTACAAAAACACACGACCCTACTCTAAGGTGCTTTAACACATACAGATAAACCCTGCTGCAAACATCAGTCTGGTGAAATAAACTCCAGGAGAAGGTTTTGCATACACAGACACCAAAATATAGAAAGAAAAAGAGAATTTAAAAAGACTAAGAGGATAAAAATTAAGGGCCCAGGGGAAAGGAGAGATGATGCCTACACATCCATGAGGCTCCAAGCCATACTGTTAGATGAAATCCAACTGTTTTGTAGGCACACAGTTACAAGTCACACACCCATGATGCAGACTCTGGTGTGCTTGTCCTCCACCCCGTCAGGAAAACCACAGACCCAAGCAACTGCCCA
Organism: Nipponia nippon; assembly: GCF_047370975.1. Classification (NCBI taxonomy): domain Eukaryota; kingdom Metazoa; phylum Chordata; class Aves; order Pelecaniformes; family Threskiornithidae; genus Nipponia; species Nipponia nippon. Next base: position 5,375,514 of record NW_028262330.1, read on the forward strand.
CAACCCTGCTGCAGCACCCGTGACCCTCCCATAGCCACAGAACGCTCACACCTCTTCTGTGCCGATGTGTGCAGGGAAGCTAGGTGATGGGAGCAGGGTTATTGTATCAAGAAGTAAATGGCCAAAGCAGCAGTGAAAGCACTGTGGAAGAAGTCCTTGGGTTTGCATCACTTGGTATCTGTCACCGTATGCACGGTGCTCTTCAGCATTCCCAAGGCAGCGACCTGGGAAGCCTGGGCTAGGGGGGCTTACCGAATTTTCTATACATTCAGCAGGACACGTTTGGGACACTAGAATCAGACGCTTCACCTCATAGTTTCCACATTTGGGTTATCCTCCCCTCGAAAGAACTGGTTGCTGCGGTCAGTCCTCACGACGTCTTTATCTACCGTGAACTGTACTTTACGCCAAAAATCCTTCTGTTCATCTGGAGTCATCGAAAGCCTGAAAATTGAGCAGCAACAGGAGTGTGTTGCCAAGAGAGGAGTATGATTGCCACCAGGCACAAAAAGCCTCATTTCAGCTTTAGTTTTCAGAGAAAAACTATTCCTGTACAGAGTTGTCTCATCACCTGAAAAACAGACAGGCAGGTCTGTTCAGAACAGGAGATTTTCTGTCCAAACGGATTACTAGAAGGAGCCTCCTGGGTTATAAATGGGATACGATGTGTTTTCTGCGATAAACTCCACTTCAGAAGCAGTTGGACTCTGCTCTCCACTGCTCCTTGTGGGCGGCACACCAGAACCCACCACTCTGTTTTGATTGTCTCCTAATTAATACTACTACTGTCCCTCTCCGGCTTAAATGTACCCACATCTAGTTTACAACATACAGTTCTTGCAGTAATAACTTCCTTGGATTAGATATCCCTTCTTCTTCCCTATTTTTACAACCAGATATATTTATAAAGAAATATAAGGTCCCATTTTCACCTTCAGTGTTCTAAACCAAGCATGCTAAGCTTGCAGTCTTGCCTGTGAGGTGAGCTTCCCTGCGTGGTACTGACGAGCCCGTTTCAAGACCCCAAGTAAGACAATATTTGAGCTATATGGTATTAGCTCCAGAGCCTCAAGAAGTCAGCTGTGCCTCTTGATACACCACCTTTACCATCCCTCTCGCTTCTCTACTCCAATCAGCTTCTCCTGAAGCGAAGGAGGCAGAGACTCCGTACATCGCCAGCGGTATTACTGCAACGTCAGGCCTCAGGAGATATGAGCAGCAGAGGATGAAGCTGGTCTGTTACCTTTTTTCCTGGATCTCAAAGTACTCTTTCCTCTTCTGCAGTCTCAGTGCCTCCCTCTCTTCAGAGGTGGACTCGTAGCTGTAGTAGTGCAGCAGAAAGGGCCACACCTCCCCACGGATGGAAATATCAATCCCACCAAAGAAAATGGCCTGGAAGAAGGAGCAAAAGTTATGACTGGTACAGTTTTAACATTCCCAAAAACAGCAACAAGAAACTGCCCGCTACTATGCTTTGGTGGCTTTGCAGTTCTTTCCTGACAAGTGAAGCCTTGATTCAAGCTCCTGCAATTTGCACATGTTTAGAGGGAAAGTGCTGGCCTTCTATTCCCAGACAAGACACAAATCGGGCTCATTTCAATGTCAATAACCCCCCCTGGAGAGGCTCTATGATTAACGTGTCGTTCTCATGTCACGGCTTAATCCCCAATCTTGGAGACACTGCATTTCACTGCAAACTTCTCTCTCAGGACCTGGACCCAGTGGTTCCCCACAAGCCCTGCATTATTTCATACAGTAATCTCAATTTTTCTTTCTTTGATTTATTCACACTGCATTTTGCAAACACGTCTAGCACTGGACACTTTGGTTTACTAATTCCAACCGGCAGCAGAAGCCGGACAGCTCGCCCTCCTCGGTCAGAGGGATGCTCTACCATCCTGCCTGTAGCAGACTCATCTGCAGTCCCAGCAAGACCTCCAGCCAAGCACTATACTCCAATCTTTATACTCTCAAATGCCCAGTCCTTGTCCCCAGCATGAAAGCAAACTCTTGCAGCTTCCACCTGGGGACTCGCACTGTGCGGCAGGAGAGAAAGGATCAAAACCGCAGCAGCCAGCCCTCTCACCTTCTGCAGCTTGTACTCCTCTTCCACCTGTCCGGATTCATTCAGGTGATGGAGCCAGGCAGACACATCAAGGCGCTTGTACGTGTTCTCCTCCGGGTGGGTTTCCGAGGAGGGCAGCTTTGGACGGCGGATAGAGAACTGCATACAGGTTTTCTCATCAGTAAGCTGCTGAACAGGGGAAAACAAAACAAGAAACTGGAGGTAGGAGCCAGAGATAGCAGCAGAGTATGAAACCCAGCAGTTTTCAGAGCAGGAAAACCTTTTTGCATGGTTCGTGTAGGATTAAGCACTAAAGCGCTGCACTTGGGGAAGTTGGTTTTTTTTTAAATTCCAACCATTACAATAGCAAGAGTGATTAGAATAATTAAAAATCTGAGTACCACAAAACAGCTTCGACTTAAAAAAAAAAAATTGTTTCCATTCCTCCCCCAATCTTATCCCTGACCTGAAACTGAATTAATGCTGCTTACAGCAAAACTTCACCCTGCCAGGAATGCCTGCAATAAATTACATATGATTGGCCATATACAAAGGGATTGCTGTTAGGCAAGCAGGGAACTGCACTGCCAGGCTCTCTAAGGGCACTCATGATCCCAGTGCAAGACTGCAGCTGACATTTAATTTAAAAATCAAAGGTTGTTCAATGCAAAAAGTGAGCCCATGCGACCATAATAAGAAAAGCAGCAGGGGGCTCTGTGGGAAGGATGGAAATTTAAAAATCACTGTTTCTAATAAGCACATACAGTATCTTAAACAGATAATTAAAGAGCTCTTATCACATTTGTATGTAGATTGAACAAAATATGGCAAGATGCCTTGTCAAAACATTTTCCAATGCAGTGTGCTACGCTTCACAAAATGGATGAAAGACTCTGACAGAATTTCAGACCTACCACTGCAGATTTCCCGGCCACCTTACATGCCTAAAGCATAGTGCTGACCTGTCGGGTCTAGCAAAATACCTAGGCGAGTCTTCTGGATTCTCTTCCCCCATATTCCACAGGCAGAACAGGAATGATGGGGATAAGCAAGTGCAACAGAGACCTCGCGTCCGACTCACAACTGCATCCTAAACAACATCCAACATGTTGTAGCTTTCTGCCTGACTTGGTGACATGAACTCGTAGCTTCATTTCTCCAACACAATCCCCCGGCTAAAAACCTAAGTGTCAAACATCTGCTGGAAAACCCCTCTTTGCCCCACGAGCCTTGCTCAGGTACCTGGTCCTTGAGATGGGTCTCTGTGCAGTACTTCCATTGCTGAAACACCTCGGACAGTTTATCCAGGCCACCATGGTGAAAATGGAAGATCTTGTACTGGCTCTCCCTGCTCGCAACAACCAGTTGTCCACAGGTGCATGCCTCATCGCTGTGGGATAAAACAACGGGGGAGAACAACCTGCATTTATTGCCCAGGATAACGAGGGGCCCAGCAGGAAGGGGGAACATCAGACGAGAGAGAGTGGAAAGCAAATTACAAAGAAGTGTAGCATCAAGTTGGCCCTTAAAACAGGGCGCAGAAGTAATTTTACAGCTCTGGGACTCGATGATCCTTATGAGCCCCTTCCAACTTGAGATATTCTATGATTCTACGACATGGCCATAGTGACTATTTTCCCCAAGAAGCTCCGCTCATGCCTGGTAATGGCACTCTTTTACCCTTCCACCATGTGAAGGAATTAAGTTTTGTCTTCCCTGGAGAACAAAACCCCGAGAAGTCTGCCCCAGCAACTAAGGCAGTGTACTAAGGCAGTACACAAAGTCAGCTCCTAGCGATGAGCTGACTTGGTCGCACACAGCATTGTCTAAAGAAGCAGGGAGTGAGAGCAAAAAGAGAGAGTAAAAATGTTTTTAATAATTTTTGTAATAATTTGAAAGATAACTGAAGAGGCTAAGAGCAGCAAGACCCTAGAGGAGCCCCGGTGAAGGGCAGGCAAGGGAGAAGGTACCATAGATAGACATTTTCCACACCTCCAGGTTATTTTAAACATTTTTGGTAAGATAGCTAAGAGCAACCTTTACCTTGCTAGCGAAAAAAATCCTTTAACTGTAATTCAGAGGCTCTCCTGGGGAAGGCTGACACTTGCTTTCCTGGAGACAACCGTTAGAGAAAGACTTCCAAGGAGGACTGCAGAAACCATCTGTCTCCAGAGCCCGGTGCGCACCGATCCAGAGCACACACAAATATCACACACAATAATACGTTACCTAAAGAAGAGGCGAAGGGATCTCATTTGTCCCAGGTCCACTCTAAAGACGCCACAGACCTGCTCTAGGGCAAACACTTTCTGCTGTTCGTCCCATCTGGTGCTCTGCATTTGCCCATTATTCTCCTGGAACTGGGCACTGGTGTCGAGGCTGGAGGCAGAGCTGGTGGAGCAGGTCATGCGATTGTCACACGTGTCCCTGCAGACAAGAGCGTGGGGGAAGAAAGCCCCGCAAGACATCAGGCAAAGACGACTGCAGTTACGTGCAATAACCACAAATGCTCCAAGTTAAATATCCTTTGACAGAGCTCTGAAATTGGAATTCAGTGCAGGTCTAAGGAGTCAATAACTGACAGCCCACATAGGAGATTAAATTATTTTTATTTAAATTAATTCCCTACCATCCCAAAAAACGATCCTATTTTTGGTGTGTTCCTGAATTCCACGCAGAACCGGGGAGAGCGAAAACCATTCCTCAGACCACTGGCTTTCGAGCAGGCAAAATTAAGAAGCCCAGAGTGGGAACAGCCCAGACTGCTCCGAGGAACGGCCCGTCCCCTGCTCCCTCATCACAGCACAAAGACCAGTTTGGGGATCCCGCCAGTCCAGCAGGCACTTGCCGGCCCTCCAGCCCACACCGCAGAGCCCTAAGCTGCAGGACCTCTTCAAACCACCGTGCCTCTGGGATCGATGACCCCTTGGGATGGAAAACGTTGGGCCATTGAAAAAACATGACTGCAGAAGCGGAGCGCCTTCAGACGGCAGCATTGACTAGGGATCTCATCTGGCAAATTCCCTCAGTGACCAGTAAGATCCAAAGATATTTCCCCTGAACTCGAGTTTCTCATTACGCCTTTGCAAGTGGACCTGACAAGCCTGGATTCATGTTTATAAACTTCAGACAAATGGTTTCCGCTTGCAAACTTGAAACTTTGGAGAGTTAAGGGGCGGGAAATTACACACGAGCTCTTTAACCCACCACAAAGTAGAGAAAGTGAACCCAACTGTTTTCCAGTATGCTAGGAGCTCACTGCTCCCCAGATATTTATCTTTAAGAGTAAACTGAGTTTAGATTAAAAAAACCCACATGCCCGCCACCAGCCCTGATCCCAAAAGAAAAATATCACTACTTTGAGAATTAAGTGAATCTGAAACTGTGACCCCTTGATTCTTAAAAAGGCCAATACATGTGAACAATCTCAGCGCAAGCTCTGAATGGGTTCCGCTGTGAAATCAGGGTTTGCAAAACAAGGCAAGTAGCAGGTATAAAGACAGCCCCCTGCAATGCCACTTTATGCAATGTTTTCTAATCCGCTTATCTAACAATGTAGGCACTGAACGCTGAAAATCACACACTCAGCATGCATCTGCAGCACACCACATCAGTATGCTTTCCAAGCCTGGCTACAGTGCCTCTTCCACAGGGACGAGCCCTATTTGCAGCATCTACCCATGGTTCAGGTCATTGCATTCCAATGGACAGGTCTCCGGACATCCCAGTTAGTTGTGGGTTAAATTTTTAACCAAGCCCCTGCGAGCCCCCCAGTTCAAATGTATGACTCAAAACCTTAGCGCCCACACGCATGGGAAATAAATCCCTGAGCCCCCTTCTCTAGTTCTGCAGCATTATGCAGATGAGATGAAGTCTGTTTTACTTTCAGCTAAAAGAGCGGCTTCGCTACTCTGTTCGTGAAGTTCTGCTGCTCCATTTTTCTGAAAGAAAGCATCAAAGCAAAACTTACATTCAAGCCATTTGGAGGTTGAGGTCTTAGAACTGACACGGCAATATCGCCATGTGAGCAGGGATCACAGGACATATCCAAACTCACTCAGAGAGGAACGACAGCAGTTTGTCTAGGGTAGACACTGGGATGATACTTCCAGTCTCACAAGCGCAGCTATACACCATCACCTGCACCTTGGGAATTTTTTCCATGAAAATTGTACTGGCCTTGGTGAAAAATCAAGCGTTACTTTCTGATAAAGCTGCAAAATATAACAACGCTTTCCTACAACATTCAGTATCTCTTGTTAACGCAGAAGTAATAGGAGTCCTGGTACCAGACACTTGTGCTGGACTGCTTCCTATAAGCAGCTGGTATTTATGGAGCAACACTTCGTAACAGCCACAGCTGGTTACACAGGATTTTCCTGGAAGAGATGACTCAAACTAGCTCAAAGACTAAGCAGAGGCAACCAATTTTCTAAAACTCTTGCAAAGATGAACTGGTCAGTACGACAAAGAGCTGGAAGACGCGTTGGCTGTGAGGATCATCGTCCCTGCGGTTCCCTCGTCACAGAGGCCGACGTGCCGTTCTTCAAGAACACGATGATGCTCAAACGACCAGCGGCAGAGAGACGACTGCCAAGAAACAACACTTACCAGTAGGGCTGGGCAGGGTCGCTTTCATCCCGGGGAATTGTGTAGCTCCTCAGTACAGAATGCTATTGCCAACTGCAGTTACTTGCTACGTAACCAAAATCTGCTTCAGATACACAAGTAGCTACCCGAAAACTCAGACGCTGGAGAGCCCAGTCACAAAGGTGCTGGCAATGTTATATTTTCTAGAAATGCTTCTTCAAGACAAGTGTTTACCGTTCACATTTAGCCACTAGTTACAAGCTTGTACATGCATCCAACATACACAGAAGCAATCCGAAGCAACGCGTGTAAGTGGATTTACCCTTTCTGGACAGGAAAAGGCCAGTGAGTGTAAGCACAGTGCCTCAGAGCGTCCAGCCCAGGGAAACGCCGATGTTTTCACTGATGTAGAAGATGAAATCTGAGAGAGACATCTGTGCACCCCATGCCCTTTGGAGAGGTCGATAAACACGTACATTCATACGTAGTACAGATGCAGAGAGAGTACCACCTCATACACTGGTGCATACTTAGTCACTGTGGAAATTAAGAAAAAACTCTCACTGTGTTTAAAATTACTTTTTCCTGTATATATTGATGGAAAAAAATTGAAATTATTCTAATCTGTTGGACTACTTTTAAAAATATTTTTAATATTGATATCATCCTGTACTAAAGTAACAACAGGTAGTATTATCAGTGCTCATTTCATGGATTTTGGGGAGTCCTCTAACTAGGCACACAAGATACACAGATGCAAGGGAAGAATTCTCCAATTTATTATTTGTCAGACTATTATACCTGTTAGATGACGGATTTATATCACAGTACCCTGCAAAAGCAGGGAGCTGAAGCACTGCAAGGCAAATAGCTGGAGGAACATTCCAGAGAGACTTCAGGTTGTGGGATCCAGGAGAAACAGAGCACCAGCTAATATACAGCACTGCTCAGCAAAACAAGAGGGCACGTGCAATGGTCCACGGGAATAAAAGGGACAGGGGAAAAAAAAATGAGGAGTAGCAAAACCTGAGGCAGGAAACCCACGGACACATTCATGATTCCACGTAAGCCTTTTCCCCTTACTGAAGTCCCATTACTCTTTTGTCTCAAAATACATCTCATTCTTGCTGGTGAGCAAGACCAGGTGGTGATGCATTTTCTTCACTCAACAATCAACTCCAGCAGTCAACCGTATCTACATTCCTCGAGCTTTTGGAGCCCCTAAGAGAGCAAGGGCTTGCATAAGGCAGCCACCGACCTCCTCCCACCACACGGGAACTCTCTCGCACGTCCGATCCGCAGAGGTCAGCCACACTCGGCAAGTGAGACTTTTGACGTGCAGTAATGTAGTAATGGGACCTGACTTACTGTTCGGTCAAAGCATTTGTACACACCTACAGCATAAAGAGAGATAAAACCAATTATTATTTCTGTTATAGAGCCAGGGCAGAGACCTGCACCAATTACATGGGAAGACTATTTCAGCAACAAAGATCTAATAACTCATTTTACGACATCATGTGACAAATGTAATTATAAGAGGGAAAGGGGCTGAAGATTATAGCCATGATGTGGCAGTTACCTAAGCTGTCAGCGTGCACCACCCGGTTCCCAGAGAGCCTCCTGCAAGAGGCAAACCCTCCTCGGTTGGCTCTCCATCACCATTGTACCAAAGCATGCCTTCGCTAATAACAGCCTTCTTTGCAGCCCGAGCTATTCCTGCACGCTGGCTTGTGAAGCATCATTTACAGACAATAAGTATCATCATAATGTATGAGCATCCATGTAATGGGAATTACATGCCCTTTTTCCTCCCCAGGGGTTAGCATTTCTCTGTTTCTCCACTATTCCCCACAGGCACTGACCTTCTAGGTTCCTCTTCTTTCCAGCAAGGTGAAACAGCTCATGGCAGCATCAGCTGCCTAAAATGTCTAAGACAGATAGCTTCAAATAAATAATCCATCAATAAAAGTTCAAAGCTATCCTGAAACACCTAAAAATTTAGTGGAGAGACTGTACAAAGTGAGGTAATATCGGGCAGCTGGAACCCAAATCTATTGTTCTGATGAAAAAAAAATGTCCTTGACAATACACATATATAATGAGTTGTGAAACATGCTGCCTTCAGCGACATATAAAAGACGTGCAAAAGAAAACAGATTGGTAATTTGGGATCAAAAAAAAAAAATTGTCGAAATATTTCTGGTCGTTCCGAGTTGTGCTGCAGAGAAGGAGTGGAAGGACTGGAAGGACATCGCGGGATGGCACCAGCTTCCAGAGGAGCGTGGCCATGCAGAGCCAGACGCTGACAGTGAAACGCTGCAGTCGCACCGGCTACTCGCATCTGATCGGCACAGACGAGTAACTAGGTTAAGAATTGTGTTAAATTCACCCTTTGGCTGAAAATATTTGGAACTTGAAGTTCCTTTGCCTCAGAGAGCCCGAACAGAATCGATTTACACTGACCTCGGTGAACAGGGAAAAAGGTGTTAGATAGCCTGGATGAAAGCCTAACTGGAATTTCTGAAATTAAATGTCAAAACATCCTCATGTGGAAGCGTATCCATACGTCTGCAAACACGCGTGGAAACAAAACTAACAATTCTTCCTATTTGTTAGGGAAACCTGTGAACAACTGCCCAGGACGTTACAGTACAAAGTACACGAATGTCAACATGGACTTTCCAAAAGCTTGTTCCACAGGCTTTCCATTGATCTGTTTGCTTTCAAAACATAAATTTCCCCACGTTGAACTGCACTAAATGCTATTTAGTAGCTAATTAACTTTCTGTGCTGAAAACCTCCCGTAATTGCACTTCTTTCACCTTTTTTAGCCTGTGTCCTCCAGGGAACCCAAGCTGTCCTACGGCATTTGTTCTGCTCATTTCTATCTCACAGGCACAAGTTCCTTCCTGACACCCGACTGCCAATCACGGCCGCAGAGGTCACTGGAGACCAAATTAGGAGCACTCTGCCTCTGACAAACTTGCTTTGCTTAGCTTGCCGTAAAGGGAAAATAAAAGGTTATGAAAAATAATTCTATCCTTTCACGCTCGGCACCAGGAAGCAGATTCAACAGCGCTTCTAAAAGTCAGCGTATTATTGTTAGTCACTCTTTGTGTTGTTGATGCTATTAACGATATTCAAAGAACAAGCTGTTTACATCTCGAAAGCGTTGGAATCCCTCCCTCCCCCTGTACAGGAAAAGAGCAGAAGAAGGTTTGTGGTTACCAGCCATCTACACATCGGCCACCTCACCGGCACACGCTGCCGGGAGGGCAGCAACTTCTACGTTCACCGTCTGACCTTGGGCTGTAACAGCAAGTTCATGATCAGGGACGGGGCTCTGAATTAACATCAGCTCTGCGAACACAAGCTTGACAAATAAAACATTTTAACACAACGCAACGAGGGACTCCAGGAAAGGCGATTATGCAGCTTTGCTTTCTGATAGGCGTAATTGGTTTGTCCTTGAGAAATAAAGATCAAAACAATCTGTTATGCTTTACGGGGCTATCGCAATCTGCTTTTACAGCACCCTGCCTGCCTTCCCAGAGCACACACGACCGCCCAGCACAGGTAGAGCACGCAGCGTCCACCTCTGCTGCCGGTTCATCGTCCCAAACCTTCCCGGACAAAAGGCAACCTGTGCGGCAGAGCGGCCGGCGCCCCGGGATGACCCACCTCTGCAGCGGCGCTGGGTGCTGCCTGCCTGCCCCGCTGCGCCGCCGAGGGCGGCAGCTGAGCGAGAAGCCTCACTACACTGGGGGCTTTGTTGCTCCTAATTCATTCCTCCAAGTCCTCGTGGCCTGAAGGGAAGCCGAGCGATTTTAGCCAGCGAGAGGGGGCATTAGAAAAACAGCCCCGCTTACCTCCAAAGAGTTCCCCCCCAACTGCTGTAAATTAAACCAAAAGGAAAACAAAATAAACTGAGAATTCTTGAGTTAATTATTTTGAATGTAGATGGGAAGGGGAAAAAAAAAAAATCAGAAGTTTGTAGTGAACTAATGTGTGTTTTAATCTCTTTTACCCAATCAATGCCTGGAATGTGATGCACATATACCTTCAGTTAAAACACAAGCAATCTGTTTTTCACAGATGAGACTTCCAGGCAGGTGTAGGCTACTTAGGTAAAACCCAAGCAAGGTTTTTCTCTGTGACTTCTTGTTGCAGTGAGGCAGCGGGGACAGAATTAGCAGTTTGATGCTTATGAATAAAATACACATAGCTCCCGAGAAGCCAAACACAACAAATCATTTAGAGCCGCGCGTATGCTGCTCAACGATGCAAATGTTACCTTCATTTCAAGGAAGGAAAATATTCCAAAAGCTGAATGGCAGATTTTTACAATCCATATAGAGAAGGGGCACCTCATGCCTAGGCTTTAGCTCATTAATAAATCAATCGAAATGCAACACTTAAAAAAAAAAAATTCCTTAGATGGAAAAAGTGATTTGTCAGCAAAGCCCGAAAAAGAATGTTTGCTTTTCAGCCTATTCCAGACTGGAAAAGGGGACCTTTCTTACCAGTGTTTATTTTATATTTAAAATCAATGGATTAGTTTGCTTTTTTTCTTTCAGTCCTATCCATGCAAAAATAAAATTCTACACTAATTATGCTAATTACAATCAAGCCTTCAAAACCCCGGTCCCTTGAAAGCCCCGAAGATTACCTTTGTTCTTATATTCTTGGCTCTAAGCAATGAATTGGGAATTTCAGGGGGACTTTTTACTGACAGACAAAGTTAACCAACTCCCCGGACTCTGCACTGCTGCTGACCCAGTATGAGCAGAGCCAACACCACCCAGAGAGAATTTCACTGTTTCCACAATACAATGCGGATTTCCCGAGGGAAGAGCTTTCTTCAAGTAGCAGAAAAGGGAGAGGAAAAAGGAGAGCTGGCTAAAAGCATGTTTCAGAGTTATTGTAAATGCTAAATGCTGTTATAATTGTGAGGACCGTGCCAAGAAGACAGAGGCTATGCAGATTTATTTGCATATACTGTTGTACTTTTAGAGGGGACGTGCTCTTTATTTTGATCCAGTTAACGCAATTCTTCCCTCACAAAGCTATGGATACCTGCCAGCACCATTTATCTCCGCTTTCAACTAGGATTTCTGGGCGTTACGATCGTATAAATAAGTAACAGAAGAAATGCAAGAATATCCTGGGAAAAGGCGCTTTATTGCAATGCCTCCCGGAGAAAAGAGCCACTGCTGTGCTCTGCTCCTGCAGCCGGGCCGGTGTAAGGCTGCCTTCCACCCAAACCCACTGCCCACTCGGGACGAGGAGCCCTGCGCTCCCGCGGAAAGTCTCGGTGCCTCCAGGACGCTGTAATTTTCTGTAAATGATTCCGTTTCATTGCAATGACACAAGCGAGGAGCGCTGGTGCGGAGCCACCGCCCCTCAGGCTGGCTGCACGGCGGGGCGGCGCGGCCGGACCCGCACCCTCGGGCAAAGCGCTCCCCGAGGCGCCTCTCCTGAGGTAGAAGAGGGGCGGGAAGGAGCCGAGCCCTCGGCTCCGCCAGCCGAGAGGAGAACGGCTGCTCGGCCGAGGGGCGGGCGGGCAGCGGGGCCGGGGGTGCCGAGCCGGGGCCGAGGCCGAGGCGGGGCGGCCCCGCCGGGCGGGAAAGAGCGGCCGCCGGGACCGGGGAGCGCCCGGCCGCGCCGCTGGGCAGAGCCCGCCCCCTGGCGGCCGCGCCGCGCCCACCGCCCGGCCCCGCGCCCACGGCCACGGCCCCGGCCCCGCTCCCCCCGCGGCCCCTTTCCGTGGGCGCTGCCAGAGCGGGGCCGCCTCCGAAGCGGGAGTTTAGAGCATCCCCGTCCTCGGAAGCAAACCCAAACAACGCCTGGCGCCCCAGAAACCGGGTGGGGGGGGCAAAGCGGCTCCTCTCTGGTCCTCCATCGCTCCTGCCTGCCTGGCCGTGGGATCTCTTCGGCATCACCCGCTCTCGCCACGGACTATTCCTCCCCTGAAATCCCAAATAAATAGCTTCACGATCCCGCTAGCTGCAATTCCTGATCTCGAGTTAGCTGTCACTATTTTCTTCCACAGATATCTGGCAGCGAACCAACGGAGGGAAAAAACAAACCTGCTATAATTAATGTTCTTGCTGTTCAAATATTTATATAAAGCAAGATAGAGCCGTATGCCTCCGCAATCTCTTGGATCTGTCCGACCTTCTCAGCTTTGCAGCCGGTAACAACTTTAATTGATTACACAGCATTGCTGACAGCAAACGGCTGAGGCCAGCTCCTCTTCCCAGCACCGGGCTCCGTGCAGACCACCTGAAAGCACTGCCTTAGATGAAGTTTACACCTACCCCACGGCTCAGAGAGAAGGGAAAAAGGACTGTCCTTCTGACGGAAGAAGGATTTGGGGGTATTTTTTTCCTGGGCACGGGTTTGGGTACAAACGGATTCAGGTGCTTCGGTGTCTCACATCATAAATCGCACTAGTTCAGGCAAGGTCCTGGGGAATTGGAGCCTGAGCCAGAAGCAGCGAGGCACCCCACGCACTCATCCCCAAGGCTGAAATCATAAAAAGTAAGATAGTATGACATCAGATGCTGCAAGAAGTTACAGGACATTTGGAAGTCTGTGACCAATTCCCCTGGTTCTAAGAATATAATCACTTCTGTTACAACAGCGATGAATTCCCAACCTCTTGATGACTCCAGAGCTCCTGCCAGTTCACGCTAATTTCAGCTCATTTCCCCTATAATTTTGCCTCCTGTTTATTCTGCCGAGGTCTGAACAGCACTAAGCCTTTCAGGTGAGCTGCCAAAACAACATGATGCAACACCGTACGCTCTGTTACCGCCCGCTCCTGCAGCTGCTGCCACCCTCCGTAACGCTGCGCCTCCGCTCCCTCCCGAGAAGGTAATTTACTGATTAGCTCCCTGGGAAGAGGCTTAACAACAGGATGTGCAACACATCTGTAAAAATTGCATCAACTGCGACGCCAAAGGAGTTTTTCCTTGTGTTGTGTGCTTTGCCTAGACCGTCTGTAATAGTTCTGTTATGTGAATTCATGTCCGCTGAAGAACATGAGAACTGTACCATTGTTTAGCTCCGTTATGAAAACGTTTCATTATTTTTATTACTGGTTGCTAAAATTGTCACCTTCTTATGAAAGACGTTTCCTTCTTGCATTGATATCCGTGACCGCATTGGTCACATCGCTTCTGCTTGTCCTTTAAAGCACGCGCTGTGGAAGCACGAGCTGGCGTCTATTCCATCACTGGCGGGACCGTTCGCAGAGCTCCAGCCTCTGGCCAGATGTTGCCCCAAGCTCCACTCATACAATCCCACCACCGAGGCTTCTCCGTCCAAATTCTGACTGTATCAACCAACATCCCAACCTGAAGTTAGTGAAGGAATCGGTGCCAGCATTTATAAAAATGCTGAAGAGGACAAATACGGTGCTCGTCAGGTAACAGCAACTGCAGTTCATTACCAAAACGAAAAGCCTTTAGCAGCCCTGCGGCCCATTGCTAGGGAAAACTCCTGTTCACCAGGGATCACTCCGGCACGGCACAAAAAAACCCCCAACAACCCCACTCACAGAGCACTAAGTACTTCTGCAACCGATTGGTATAGATCTCATGTCACGGTCAGTTAAAATAACTTCAGAAGCATTGGTCGAAAGACATTATATAGGTGTCAGATGCTATTTGGTCACCAGGATGTAACAAAAGGCTTTTAGTTTCACTTTACGGATGGGGAAAACGGAAGCTGAGTAATTTAGCAGGGCGGCAACAAGCCAAAGCTGGGTATAGAGTACAGTTGTCCTGAATCAGTGCCTTTCAGACCACAAGGCAAATGTTTCCTGACAGACAGCAAACAACGGTGACAGGGGAGAAAAGGAACAGAATGGAACGATTTTATTTCCAGTATCCCTCCTTTCTTACAGAAATGCAGTCAATGACAAAGCCACTGTCAGTAGAGGCATTTCCCACATTAGCTACCTCCCTGCAGGAACCACGAACTATGAGCAGAAAGGGGCCCCCCAAAGTTAACAAGGACACAAAACCCAAGAGAGCAAAGCCACCTTTCCACGAGAGACGAGTGCACTATGCAGAAGAAGTGCCAGGCTCATCTAAAAAGAGAAGCAAGAACGTGTATGCTGGTGACGGGACACTCCCATAGCTCCTAGCCTGAGGAATTGTGTAAATGGGAGGAAAGCATCGATCTCTGCATGGGATCCCTGGCAGCCTGTCAAACTGAGAAGCAAAGAGGAAAAAAAACAAAACAAAACAAAAAAACAATGGATACATTTTTATTTCCTTATGTTCTACAAGGCGAGTTGTTGACTTAAAATGACTGACTCATTGTGCAACTCAACCGCTTCCAAGCCTACCTCCCTTCTTCTTCCCTGTCCCTGTCCTGCATGCACCAGGATGTGTTTGTTGGCTCTCTTCTACCCAGGCGGCCAGGCCACCTTCTCAGAGGATGCTCCAAGAGGCATACGGGACCTGTGGCTCCTGGTCATACGGATATTTTGGCAAGCAGCTTGCTGAGCCAGGTAAGTGGCTCACCCTGATCTTACCTGATCCAAGTCTACATCTACGGCCTAATTCTGCCACAATGTCACATTTTTCCATTTCTGATGATACCTAATTGCACAGAAAGAAAGATGGCTGGACTGAAACACCCATGCAATGCATTGCTTCAGCTTCTGAAACAATCATGGGGAAAAGCAGAGTTGTCTTTACAACAGCTCCCCAATGCAGAGGGAAATAACCAGAAACATTCGTTCCTCTTTGCAGGGAGGAGGTGGTGACCGGGGGGTAGGGAGGGAAAAAGAGTTGAAACAATCTGCCAGCAGCACAAACTTTGTTCGCACTCCAATTCTGGCTCAGATGGGAAGCAGCCAGCAGGGGGAAAAAAAAAAAAAAAAAAAAAAAAACCACACACAACCAAAAAAACCCGCTTGAGAAACAAGGAAGCTGTTCTCATGCTTGTAGTGACTTCTGAAACAGCATCCCCCATCCCCCAAAACGCTGGGATGAACGCGGGGAATAAGAGAACGCTTTTGGACAGGATTTTTGCAAAGTATTCTATGCAAAATCTCTGACTCAGTTTGTAAGATCCTGCAGATATCATGCAAGGGGGCCCTACGGGGAAGAACAAATTGGCATAAAAAATGGACACACTGGACAAAAGCCTTTCAAGTCTGAAGTCCCAAACAATGAAAGGTCTGTTTTATTCATCTGCTGCAAATTATGAGTGCCACATATACTGGTCGAGGCTTCCAGACTGGTGCCAGAGGAGTTAAAAAAAAAAAAAAAAAAAAAAGAAAAAAGAAATGCCTACTAGGACCATGAGCAGTGTTTGCAAAGCCAGCCTCTGCTTGCTGGAGCTGTCAGGACTCCAGCAGCACGCGAGGAAAGCCGGCAGAGGGCTCGCCCGAGCCAGGCTGCGAAACAGGGAAATGCTGCATGAACTCACAGGCAAGGTAGCGGAGATCCAATAAACTCTATTTCCTTCCTTCCCTGACACTATTAGCAGCTCAGAGCGTAACTGTTGCAAAACAGTTAAACCACAACGCTCCCTGCCCACTTGCCGTGCCTCCGAGCACCGCGCCGGCACCCTTCTGCACCAGCTCCTCTGCCGGCACACGCTGTTGGGTGCAAAAGCTCTCCGAGATTGCTGCACACCTCGGACAGCATGTGGCCTCACGGCCCAGGCCAAGGACTGAGATTTCCCCAGGGTGAGTTCATTCTCCTGCTTTTCAGTAGTTCGGACATTATTCTGAACATATCCATCGCGACCCCTGCTTCTAACCACTAAAGCGGGGATAATGATCCCTTCCTCAAGGATGGTGGTGGAATTGTATGAGTGGAGCTTGGGGCAACATCTGGCCAGAGGCTGGAGCTCTACGAACAGTCCCACAGGTCACGGAATAGACGCCAGCTCGTGCTTCCACAGCACTTGCTTTAAAGGACAAGCAGAAGCGACGTGACCAATGCGGTCACGGATATCAATGCAAGAAGGAAATGTCTTTCATAAGAAGGTGATAATTTTAGCAGATGAATTGGGCCACAGCAGAGGCCACAGCTTCCACACACACACACTGAAAGAGAAGAATGTTTTTCCTTTAAGAATCTTACTGTTGGAACTCAGAAATGTTCACAGAAGCATTTTAATTATACTTTATTTATCAAAAAAATGCTTAAAAAAACCCCCAAGCCCCGAAAACTTCACTTTTTTCAGAGTGATAGAGACAGGTCAAACACACAGATTGCCAGTGCTGCTTCAAGCAAAAAAAAAAAAAAAAGTTTACACACCTTAAACAAACAGAGGCTTTGGTTGCAGTGGATTTGGGGATTTTCTGGTTTTTAACTCAAGGTCAAGAAATTTCTAAACCAACACAACGTTCTCCAAAAGTGTATGCAACTAAAGCTGCGACCCCAAGCAGCAGCCCAGTGCTAGAACACAATCTGAACGGGACAAAAAGCCTAGGAACCAAAAAATACAGTTATTAGGAGTGATATTTAATCATGTAAAGGCCTCTCTGTAAAATTTTTTCAAGGTGTGTTTCATGATGTTTATGTAGTTTCCAAAGCCGCCTACATTCCTATTAACAGTTGTCAAAAAAGACTGTCAGGCATCATATTTAGAGAAGGACACTGTCAAACTGACGTTGTTCAGCACAATTTGGAAACCAAAGGCCCCTCCTGGGCACCTCGCAGCTCCTTTACAACACCCTTCTACATCCAGAGGAGAGCTGCGGTGGGATGGTGGGATGGGACGGGACGGGACAGCCGTGCTGGCCAGGCCAAGGCGCTGCTCAAACCGCTGCCCACCCAGCTGCTGCAGAGCTCAAGCCCAGAAAACCCCGTGGGCTCGCAGTTAATTAGAAGCATGCTGCTAGGACACATATCAAATGCAAAGCTGATACAAAGTCTGAGATCACCGCACTGAAGTGCTTTAAAATATCCAGAGAGAGTTGAATCAATCAGCATACTTCCTTCATAAACCTGGTCCTTACTGGCATTCTCTGGGCTTGAGATTAGCCCATAAAATAAAGAGGCAAAATCTCTTCAAATGTCAAGTCGTAACGTAGTCTGTACATTGCTGACAGGCACAAATGAGAACTTGTTTTTCCTAATTTCAGGCATGGTTTCAAAGTTCAGCTATATCCTTAAAATCAGGCCCACGGTGCTTCACAAATGCAGCACACCCATCCTCCCCAAGATGGAAATGAGTGATACACCACACAGACCAGAGAGCCAGAAACATTGCATATCATTACAGTAAGTGATGTAGGTATCCTACCGTTCATTATTCCTTCGCCAAGGTGCCCTCTTTCCCCTACGTAGAGTTTACTGCACATGCCATTGAGAAGCGCTGATATTTAGATATACCAGCGTTGACTAAAATATCCAGGTTAGACAGGTAAAAATTAATATTTATATGTCTTAAGTGGGACCACGTTCCGAACACCAGCAAAACAAGCTCATACATGCAGACTTCATGTCAACAGGGTGCCTTGCACCCATGGCTCAGAGGAAGTCAGGCAGACACTTTGATGTGGCTCTGCACAAGAAGGAACTAGCACATCTCCTCAGCAGAGCCAATTAGACCAACAAAGGACCTTTTTAATTTAGTAATGCTGCTTCCAGGGCTCAAGATAGTTCACCTGAAAGACTGTACATATACAGCCCTGAATGTTCAGGGCCAGGGTTCACCGAGCAGAAGCAGGACTGGCTGGCAAACCATTTCCTGTGAATTACACAGGTGTCTGAAGCAAGACAGGATATTCAGCTCAATGCCACTGTGATGCTTCTCAGTTTCCTTCAGCATCTCAAAGCTCAGCAACCAGCACTCCAGCTATTCACCCAGAAACTAGAGAAAAGGATGCACTCACCTGCTTTCATTATCCAGAAACACAGAACTACTGCTTTTCCCGAGGGCTTCACTAATGGGAGAGAGGCAGAAGGGGGAAGAGAAGGCATCAGAATCAGAGTCAAAAGTACTGTCCCTGCTCACGTCATCGACAGACAGCTCCAAAGAGCCCTCGTCCTCCCCTGGCTCTGGTCTGCAGTCCAGACCTTCCTCCGTCCCCTCCACCGACAGCTCCGACCTGTTCTGCTCCTCCTGAGAACTGATTGTCGATAGGATTCCTGAGTCACTGCGGGCAGGCTGGGGGGGCCGGTGGGTGCCGTCTGCCGCAGGGCAGCACTGGGAGAGCTTCTCCCCGTCCGAAGAGGGGGAGCTGATGTAAGCCACATCTTTCACAAGCTGTGACACAGTCAAGATGTCTTCTCCTTTCAGGATCACTGCCCCTCTCTGCTCGGTGGGGGAAGCCTGCCGGACAATGCCGAAACCCTGAGTGTGGCGGCCGCGTTTGCGGGGAGCTTTACGGACAGGGGAACTCTCAGGAGTGACATAGCGCAGGGCTTCTTCATCCTGCCTCTGAATGCGGGAGTTTGGCACCCAGGCAAGGATAAGCGTGGTCCCGAGTAGCTCATCTTTCTCCATGTACAAGCACAAATAGCCTTCGAGAGAGTAAAGGAGCAATCAGTTACGACACAGCTTTATGCTTCGGAAACTGCATAAGCCTGAAATTTGCCCATCCCCATCTCCCCTCGCTTCATCACCATTACACACAGACAAAACAAACCCTTCCATTTACCAGGAGAGAGTTCTGCCAAGTGAATTGTGGAGTGCTCAACATTATTCAGTATTTACAAATAATTTCAAGTCTGCATATGGCTTTTGAATAGTCTAAATTCCCTCCGGCCTAAGTGGACATAGAAATGACATGCAATTACTTCAACTTCCTGGACGGATTACTAATCAAGAGTAAATGCTGAAATATGTTGCCACATGCAAAACTTCTACTGTTTGTTAGTTAAACAATTTCAAGTGCCAGCTAAACATTTCTTTCTCAAGAAGATTTACCTCAGTGTAGCTAAAGGGCTACAATTTTCATGGGAAGCCAATAGGAAAAAAAAGAGTCACGCATGCAAAGAAGGAAGCATGGGTCAATGTTCACAGAATAATCAGTTCTGTGAAGCTAAGCCAGTAGCCACAGCTCTCTGATGAAAACATGAAAGAGTGCAGTAACAGATGAGAATAAAGGCACAGGGCAGTATTTATCTTAATTTACTCCACTGCATGCAGCCACAAGCAGGTTTTCTTTTTTTTCTCTTTACCAATGGTTGTCGAGGCCACTCTAGCAATGACAGTTACAAGATGATACTTGGCTTTCCTGAACAAGACGCATATTTGAAAGAGCAACAGAAGTTACTGTCCTCAAATGACAACAGCCCATCTTCTGGCAATACAAAAGGACTCACTAAAACAGGTAAATCCATGCTAGACCAGAAGAGAAAGGAGAAATATCATCAATTTTCCTGCTAAAAGAAGAGCTGATGGATCACCTTGTGGATGGCTTTCCTTAGTCTTCCATAAGACTGCCTTGCCCTGTCCCCCACTGGCACCTCTTCATTCTTTAGAGCCCAAAATGTAGAATTTGAAACAAACACACACCCCAGGAGAGAAAAAAGAGTGAGTGAGCAGTGTCTGCAACACCCTATCACCTGGATGATGCTCCCCGATGCCTTGTAGCAGCTCAGGTGGATGGACGCAGACATTGTTCTTAGAGTAGATAATCTCCCCATCAAGTATGGAAGATGAACTGCTGCCACCACCAGGATTCAAGGTCAGGAGGTCTGAAGCTTTTGAAGAGGCACGTCGGAGGAGTCGCCCCAGAGACATCGCCAAGGAAATGTTTCCATTATCTGTCAGCTTTAATCAGGAGCCAAGTTCAGAGGATCTGCCAAGAAGGAGGAAAGAACAGTGTTAGAATAAAACATAACAATAGCACAGCACATGCCTACCGCTGTCTGAGAAGGAACAGGTCTCCCATCAACTGCTGCATCAATTCTACAACTCAAGCAAGAGCCTCCAAATGCTCTGGATCCGTAACATCACCTCTACGTTTTAAAGATGCTGAAGTACAGAATCCTGGGATGTTTTTCTCTGCAACGAAGAAATATGAAGGCAGCAAAAAACCCACATTCTAATAGTTACTGTGGGGAGGAAAGAGAAAAGTAACGCTTGTCACTGAAAATTGCCCATTAAGGGAATAGCTCAGCGATGCAGAGCTGCTCGATGTGTCACTGTCCTGGGGATGTCAAAGAGAGTCAGAGTAGACCCTGGAGGATTTCTTCAGCACAGAAAAACTGCTGAGACCATGACATTGAACAAGGGGCTGCTGCTGCATCCACAGTAACCACCGATCTCCAGAAAAACATGAATCAAAACAAGCTCATCTTGTGCTTACCAATTTTTGCATAATCCTGCTGTGCATTTGAGGTTTTTGGGTTGGGGTTTTGTTTTGTTTTTTGAGCAGTGATGGTTAAATAGAGCTTTTTCAGAGATAAGTGGCAAGAGACCCATGTTCAACAGAGCGGACAGACTCCAATAGCAGCGTATGGCACGCCAACTCAAGGCAAACATTTCATCTATCAATAGGTAACTTTAGCTAACTGTGGAGTATGATCCCCAACTAATCACCAAGTAAGCTTTGTACTCAAATGAGACGTGCTCCTCATCGGAGCTGTTGATGAGGAGCTCTACAGCGAATCCAGAGGGGTCACCCAAGCTATAAACTGCCTAGCAAACAGATCAGGAAGAAGAAACAGCAGGCAGGTCTTGCACGAAGCAATCCCACAGATAGCCCAACACAATTCAACACAGAGCAGGCTCTACCTGCTGCTGCAGACCATCAGAGGCACGGCAGTTTTGTTCTGCTGAAAAGTACACGAGGAGAGGAAACATCTGCTTTTGTTCCTTTGTATTTACACGGCCTTACTTGCTTGTGAACAGGCCGGTCCGACCTAGCATACACCACACATCGCCACGGTGCCAGGTCCAGGGGCAGCGCCTGGAGAGATCGGCTCAGAGCGTTCCTTGTGACAAGTCCCACACCACGGTCCACAGAGCGCGCAACAGGGGTAGCCAGAAATAAAAAGAAAAGCAGAAAGGCCCTGACTTGTACTATTGGGGCACTGTGTGCAGGGAACATTTAGGGGCCTAAAGCAAGCATCATCAAACATTGACTAGCTCCGATTTCTTTAAACAGGGTTTTAACGGTATCTCCAGACAAACAAGGAAGCGAGAAGGCAGAGAGGGCAAACACAAACCAACACTTCCCAAAGAGCAGAGTGAAAGCTGCAGGGAAGGAAAATAGCTGTCCTGATTCTGACAGATTTGTACATACAGAAGATTGCAAATGAGAGGGCCAAGCAGTTGACAGAGCCTTCATTAAAGGACAAACTATTTGTTTAACTGGCAATCGCTAGATTTGTCAGCTTGAATCACAGCATAAGCAGTTTCTGCATTTCAGGCTTTGCTGGAACTTGATGGAGAAGCCTCAACCTTGCTATGTACTTGCCCAGCAAGTGTTTAGGATAAAAGAATTACTTTGCAAGTCCTTTGCACCCATGTCTCCTTCTAGCACCAAACACAACACGTATGTTCACATCTCAGCCCAGAAAACCAAACACCAATGGAGCCATATGCTTGTTCTTGTCCGGATTGCCAAAAAACACAGTACTGTGTCAGGCTCTGGGTTATATCTTGGAGAAAGTAATTTGCCTCAACCATATTTAAAGAGCAAGTCACCTTTCCTCTCATTGCACCCTGCAAGAACACAGACAGTAAACTCTGCTGCAATTCCTCCTTCCCACCACCAAGTTACAACACAGCATTTCATCACAGCCTTGAGAGAGTCCAAAGCAGTGATGTGGAGCAACCTGTACGGCATCAGAGGCCCTCAGCTTCTGGCAGATCTGAAGAGGGTCATCTGTTACCACCACGTTTTGTGGGCAGCACAGACTGCTCAGCTGTGCCCCGTTGCTGTCAAGACTGAAAGCAGCCTAGATATCCATGCCTTTAGCTCTGTCAGCTATTTCATCAGGAATCTAAAAGCGCAACACCTGCACATGCAAGGGAGGAAGGTGGTATCAGGCGGCTGCGGCTGTTGGCCAGGGAATGCTCCCTCAGAAAACAGGAGCAAGCTTCTCCTACTAAGGACAGCAGATGGAGATGCACGTGTGAAGCACAAGCTTGTGTGATGTCCTACTGCAGCTCCCCAGGGGCTCTCAGGAACGCAGGCAGAGGTGCAGAACTCCTCTGCCAACAGAGGCAACATTTAATTAGCTTTTACTTAGCAGAGAAAGAACAAAGCAACAGGTAAAAGATCAAAAGCTGCTCCCTGGAAAGCAGGAGGAATTTAAAGGGAAATATCACTTTGATCCTGCAGAACACCTGTTGCTTCAGCACTGCCTTGATGTGCAGGTGGACGGCATTGCAGGTACGCGCACGCGTACGCAGGCTGGGAAGAGGGAACAAAAAAAGGACAGGAGGTGAAGAATATGATGTCCTGCCAGCATAGAAAATTAGTCTGTTGCGTTTGTCTTGCAGAAGAGCTATGCATCAGAAATCAGAGACCATTACAATGCTGCAAACTAACAGCCAAATATACTGGGATACATAAATATCATCAGCAAGACTCAAATTAATCCTTTCACCATTGCCACAGGCTAGGGAATTCTGTGTAGCTTTGGTTGCAGCATTAAAGAAAAACAGATACAAGTCACTGGACAGTTTCAGGGAGAGTGACAAGAGTGATCTGGGGCACAGAAAGAGATTGCCAAGGGAAGATTAAAGAAAGGGAAATGTATTAAAAGTCTTCATACATGTGAATTGTCACTGCCAAAAAAAAAGGAAGAGCTGTCTATGGAGGACAGGAGAAGTAGTAGGGCAATTGAACTGTGGCAAGGAATATCTAGTTTAGTCATTCTAACAGCAGGTGTACCAGAATAGGGCAACCTGAAGAGGCCGTTTCCATTACTGGGGGGTTTCCAAAGACAGGCCACAGAGACACATAGGCAGTCGGTCCCAGCTAGGGCCAGGTGATGGACTGGACCTCTGAAGGTCATCTACTCTACTCATACAACCCTAAAAGTCTCTGAAACACAGCTTGTGAACGTGCCTCTCCTTCCCAGAAGCCAGGAGTTCATACCACACAAACCAGCAGGTAACAAGAAGACCCAATCTGCAGGGTTTGCTCTATTCTGAGCCCTCTTCTGTGTGGGACAATGTCTGCACACACGGTCCACGGGGCCTGGGGCGTGAGGAGAAGCAGGTATTGCTGCTGCCTCTTGCATGAGCTCGGGTAGACAGGCGAGAACTGTCCTACAGCTAAGTCAGCATTAAATTAGCACCATTCAAAAGATGTATTTTTCATGTTAATTTTCTATTTATCCCCTGATCTGAAGGGATTCTTTTCAACGTGGCAGAGACAACCCAGCTCTCCAGAAGCTGCAGCACTGAATTAGCTGATCAGCTCTTGCTGAGTGCCAATATTTATTAAGCACACATACATTTTCTTCTCCCACACATCAACTGTCGCCACTAAAAATCTTTGCTACAGCTACCGAGTCTGTTCGCACAGCCCCTGGCTGCTCTCCCAGTCAATGCCAGCACTTCTCAGCTACATGAGATCTCACAAACGTGCTGGGGAGCCAACTCCTGAAATCACCCCAGGAGCCTCTTCACAAGAGCCTGGCCAGTTCCAGCCAGCAGCATCTCAAATAACACCGGCTGCTCGCCTCTCTTAGAAATGCCCTTCCCCTTCTTGCAAACCGACCAACAACGAAATCCTGTTTGGCTTGGCAGATCGCACCCTCACCTTGGCAGACGCTGCTGGACCAAATGTTGCTGCCTCCGGTTGCACAAGATTCCTGTATTCTGGCGAAGGAGGGCAATGCAGGGCTCCTGCACAAGCTGACACAGGCTCCAGCACGTTATTCCCGGTCTGTGCAGCAGACGCCGACACCAGAGCGGTTCATGAGCACACAAGGCAACAAGGCTTCTCTCACAAATAAATTTAGCCCATAGAGGCATATGACAGCCTGTGCTTTGGGGTCTGCTGGAGCCAAAAAGTCACACTGCTGAGCACTTTGTGCCTGGCAGTAGGTCTTGCAGCTCCAAGGGCAAATTTGCTGTGCAAGAGTTTAACAGCCTTACAAGCAAAATAAGCCAAGCTACAGGGCTCTTGAAGCGAAACACGAGACCTACGGCATGTCTGGGCACAGAGGAGAAACAAGAGCTGTCAAACACCGGCACCAGATTTAAGCATGAAATGCCTTAAGTAAGGAAAACGCAACAGGCTTTTTTTCTTTTTTTACCCTCAAGAACTTAAATTTGATTTTATGTATTTAAGGAGCACAGAGTCACTGCACCGGGGAGATCTCAAACGCTGCAGAAGTTCCTGCCTCTTCCTCTCCCTGGGAAAAGCAAATGCAGGGTTTGCATCTCTGGTAGCTCAAGCACAGGTTACAGCACGCTGGAAGGCAGAGCGACTGGAGACGGAGTACAGGAGCCCGGGAGTCTGGACTCGCAGCTTCTTTCCAGTCCTCTTCTGGATTTTCTGTGGAACTCTCAGCTAGTCACTCACTTGATCCATACTTCTCTATGTATACGTGAGAGCCTTTCTAATGACCTTCCCTTTGTATTGCAATACCTCTACATTAGGGGGGAGAAATAAAAAAAAAAAGCTTTCAAAACTACCAGCTATTAGCTGGAGCTATTTAAGATGACCTAGCCAAATCAAGGAAAAAGGTTTACCATAGGGAACCAGTCTGAAGTCATCCCATTTCATGGGGAGAATTATGTAGGTCACCAAAAAGTCTTTCATTCCTGACCGCTGGTGCAGCAGTGGCACACAGAGTAAAGGAAAAGTAACAGCAGTCACCAGCGAAGGCTGAAATCCTGACACTCGCACAACTCCAATTCCAGTCACTTCAGTGGAACAGATTTCGCTCAGACGCATCTCAGCAGAGAAGGTAAAAAAGGGACAGCAGACTAAATACTGCAAGTTTGTGACTCAGAGATAAAAAGGGAAATTAAATGCTATCATCAGAGCCTGCCTGCTGCTCCCTGCCACACCTGCTTAGGCATAAAAAAAGCAAACAAAAAGCTTACCAGCCCTCCAGCACTAAAAGTCAAACCACAACACACGGTTTAGTGCTGAGAAATTATTTGTGCCATATGTCCTTCCGTCCCAAGATTAAACATCATTTCATATTACTTCACTGCAGCGCTTGTGCAGTAGGTAACACTATTATGGCTTTTTATTTACAATGCCCAGTAGCTGTGGCCTGATAACGCTCACAGGACTAGATCCCTAAATATCAGCAGCTAAAAATTCCCCAGAACCTGGTTTCACAGCTGAATTGATGAACTAATTGCAAAGTCTTTTCTTAATACGACAGACATCAGACCATGCGCCTCTGTGACTTTGAAATAGTCTCCTTTTCCCCCTGCCACAGGCAGGACCATGCCCCCCTTCCTTCTTGCCTGCTGGACAGAGAAAGCAACGCTCTGCCCCATTCCGGCTCTCCAGCTTTACACCAACCGCACAGCGAGACA
This sequence comes from Nipponia nippon, assembly GCF_047370975.1. Taxonomy (NCBI): domain Eukaryota; kingdom Metazoa; phylum Chordata; class Aves; order Pelecaniformes; family Threskiornithidae; genus Nipponia; species Nipponia nippon. The sequence goes on from NW_028262330.1 coordinate 5,401,624, forward strand.
TACAGAATAAACCCAGATATTCAGCAAATCCAATGCGGCGTCAGAGAAGTAGCTTTCAGAGACTGCTCTGCTTTTAGCCAAGTTATGACCAGAACGAGCTCCTCTAAGCCTACACACCTAAAGGAGGCTTCTACAAAAGAAGCAGCAAGCCCAAGATCTTTACCCTGAGGTGTCCTGGTCTTAACGTTTCTACTATTTTCTCTTAAAAGATCTTTCACTTTTATTACTTCCTACTCAGAGCAGCAACTAAGAACATAATACCTTTGCAAGACAAGCTACCAGTCCGGGAACAGAAAAGACGGGCAGACCTCAGAGAGGAAGAAGCAGAGTTATTTCACAGAGCGTCAGCAACACAGCGAGCAATATATCAACACATAATCCCTGCCCTGCAGCGCCTGAAGGCCATACATCAAATAATTGCCAAGGATCCAGACCATTCATCTTCATGTCTCTGCTGATAACAGAGGTCAGCGAAGGGAGAGGCAGATATTGGGGTAATTTGAGAGAAGACCACCCCCCCCCCCCAAAGTAAGGAAATCATAAAATTACTCCAGCTGTACGTAGCCACTCCAAAACAGCAGAAGGTAAAGTTTGAGAGCTGTTTGGCACGCTGCTTTCTGCCAGCCCCGAGCCGGCAGCATCCCGCCCGCCTCCCCCGCGGCCCTCCACGCAGCGGGGGGCGTCCGGCGTGGGGCTCCGGCAGGCAGCGGCGGCGTGGGGGGGGGGGGGGCGGGCATAGGAAGGGGAGACAAAGAACGGGATGAAAAAACGGCTGCGTGACCAGGGTGCCGGGCAGGAGAGCCGGGTGCCTCGTCCCCTTCACCGGGCACGAACACGCGTGACGAGCAGCCGGCCCGGGGACCCGGGTGGGCTGGGGCAGCCGCCGCGGAGCTCAGCCGGGCCCCCGCTGCCGCCCACCGCAGCCCAGGAGCGCGGCCCCGGCCCGGCCCCGCCGCACGGAGCCGGCGTTACACGCGGCGCTACACGGAGCGACGCCCCGCCCGGCCCCGGCGCTTTTACCGGTAAAGACGAGCCCGGGGAAACTTCTGGCGGCTCCCGCGGCTGGACGGACCCCACCGGCCCCGGGCGGGCTCCCAACCACCGGGCCCTGCGCGGGGGCCGCTGCCACCGCCCCGCCCCGCTCCGCCCGGTACGGCCCGGCCCGGCCCGGCGGGGGTGCGCCCGCCCCGCGGCCCCGCCCCGCCCGCCGCCGGTGTGACCCGGGGCTGCCCGGCAGCCGCCTCAGGCGGGGCCGGCTCTGCGAGGGAAGGGCGAAGAGGGAGTCCCCAGCACAGCACAGCACAGCACGCCCCGCCCGGCGCCGTTACCTGCTGCCCCGCACCGGGGCTGGCGCGGCCATGGCGGCCCGAACGCCGCGACCCTCGCCCGGGCCCGGCGGGCTGAGGTAGCGTGGCCTGAGGTAGTGCGGCCCGACCCCCCCCCCCCGGACTGAGGTGGTGCGGTCCCAGTTCCCCCCCACTCTGCGGGCTGAGGTGGTGCGGCCCGCAGCGCTCACGTGACCGGGTGTTGACGCGTCGCCTGGCAACGGGAAGATGGTGCAACCGGTGGCGGGTGAGTGCGGGGCCCCGCCGCGGCCTGGTACCGCCCGGCCCGGTACCGCCCGGCCTCCCCGGTCCCCTCTGTGCCTGTGCCCAGCCCGGCGGGCCCCGGGGAGCTGGTACTCATTCTGTCTCTCCTGCGGGACGCTCTGGTTGCAGGCAGAGGCCAGCCGCAGCACCATGGAACAGGCCCCCGGTGCCGCAGCAGAGGGATCTGGGCTGGAATTCGGCTCCGCTGAGCGGGCTATAATCAGAGTTCCGTCACATCTTGCTATGGAGGTGATTTCCTTTGAAACGTTGGCAGGGCAGCATGTTCCTGTGCGTTCCTTACAGACTGATGTCTTCATGGAAGCAATTTCAATAGGAAGAAGTAAAACAAGCAAGCTCTTATTGCAGTCCTGCCCTGCGTGTTAAAAAAAAGCCACTACAAATTTAGTAACTGTCCTGTGTGTCAGCAGCATCTTGAAGCAGGTCTTTCTCACTCAGTTCTTAGATAGCACATTCCTGCTGTAGACACTTTAAGAAGGAATTTCTCCACATTTCATAGATGCACGTGCTCGGGCTCTTTCTGAGGTTTGTTGGTGATAAGTTTTTTTTTCTTCTGTTGGTCCTGTACAATATTTGAATTTGGCAAATGATGATATGGAATAACACAGTGTCTCTTTAAAAAGAAAGAAGAGAATAATTTGGCTATGTGTAGTGCAAGCTGGAAGACTTTCTTTAATAAAGCCCTAAGGGTGTTTTTTTGTTTAAATAGATGTGAGCTAGAAACACATGTGAAATTAAAAGTGGTGTGTAGAATTTTGGTCAGGATCTCTACTATCTTAAGGCTAGCTGGGTGACCGTTTTTGCAAATGAGATAAAACTTCTGTACCCTGTGACCAAAAAGCAGTTGTTACAACACCATAGCATTAACATTAAACAAAGTACGCAACCCGTCATAATGCTGCTATTCTGCTTTTTGCCTGTGTTGTACGCTAGGCAATAGAGGCAGAGAATGGGAACAACAATGAAGGGGAAGAGTCTGTGCCTCTGGAGGACCAAGAAGAGACATTTCCCCCAGCAGAAAGAGGAGTCTATGGAGCTACAGGGCTGTTCGTTGGTTCTGCAGAAGTGAGACACTATAATAATATATGTAATCTTATCCACAGAATGCATGACCAGTATTTGTAACTTCAGATTCTCCTGTTGCAGTTTTATTGCTGAAAACACAAAACCAATCAGAACTGGAACGGAGAGCAGCTAATTGATCAAGCACGAAGTATACAAAAACTCTGACAAAACTGGAGAGGTTCCTTTGTTGTGTTATATATGTGTAAAGTTGTTTGGGTTTTTTTTTTTATATGGAGTGATACAGCTTTCCCAGTATATCTGTGCTGATTTTAGAACAAGGCCCTCCTGTTGATTCTTTGTCTGCATTGTCCATGTCTCATGATGACAAAAATAAGCAGATTTTTAGGGGCAAATAGAGTTAGATTGAAAAGCTCTTTCAGATGATGGATTTTATGTTTCAGGAAAAATCTCCTGAGACTTTCTCGGACAAAGTGGAATTAGGCGGGTGTCCTCCTGAATGGGGTGACATGGAGCAGCCAATAACAGACAGAGGAAACCCTTCCCGTACGTCTTCAGGAGCTCCTCTGCAGGCATCTGCGTTGTCAGTGGAGTCCAACAGCCGCACAGAGTCAGGTATCATTCAGTTCCTTATTGACAGTACAATACTCGATACCATCTATCAAGCACAGTTTCTAGTTTTCTCCCTTTCTGATCACTGTTAATCCAGCTGGAGGTATAATTCTATGAAATCTAAGTCTTTTTCTTTATCTTATTCTTTTTTTTGGGGGGGTGGGGTCCAGGTAACATTGGAGAACCCATTTCTCTCTATTCAGAGTCTGCCTTTGAGCAATTCAGTCAGCTTACTAGTGAGCATGGTGGCCAAAGATGGGAAAAGGAATGCCAGCAGCATGGAACTGAGGAACGTGAAATAAGCAGAAGAAGTGAAGGAAACGCAGAAGAAAGAGAACTGGTTGTCCTGGATCCAGAACATGTAAGAAGTCCTCAGATCTTGTCATTCTTCTTTGCAGACTTGATTTTTTCATTTGTATAAAATGTGCGAGGTAAATTGTAAGCAGTGGCTTAGCTGTATGCTGAAACTACATGTTTAGAAACAGCTTTTGCAAAAGTACTAACTCCTGAATGTGTCTGTCCCTCAGTATTAACCCCAAAGTTGCACGTTCAGAAGCGCGCACTGCAGGGGGGCAAATCTGATACTCTTCAGGACTCCTGAAAGAGAAGCACTTGCAGCAGGAGTGAGTGGACGGGTTCTCAGATGTAGCTCTTCCTATATGTTTCTGACTTTCAAATATTCTCAGCAGTCACTTTCTGATGTCAACAAATACCTGCTATATAACTCTTCTCACTTGTTACAGTGAGTGTAGCTAAAATAAGAATGCAAGTGTCTATGGCAGAAAATATGATGTTTTATTTAATAGTGGGAGTAGCAGCAAGGTTCCTTCATAATCTATTTACACAAGTCTGTTAAAGTTTATCAACATCATACTTCTTTACAGCCTCTGATGAGAAGATTCCAGGCTGCCCTGAAGAATTACCTTACTAAGCAGATGGAAAAAGTGAACCTAGAGCTTCAGGAACTGGTATGCGGCATTCTTTCTTTGCCTTCCCACAGCGGCCCATCCCTGTCCAAGCTGAAGTGAGACGGCTGATTTCCTCTTGTGTTTGCAGAGAACAGCAACGAAGAAGGGCAAAGCACAGAGAGAAGAGCTTGGGGTGATTCTTTATGGGGCGCAGCAGCAGCTGGCCCATCTGCAGATGGAACTGGAGAAGAGCCATGACCGCTGTTCTCAGGCAGCCACAGCGCGTCAGCAGCTGGAAGAGGAACTGGAGGGCCTCAGGCTTGCTTACAAGAAAATGTGTCAGAACACAGATGATGAACGCAAGAAAGGTGACCGAGGCCGTCCTTGCAATATTTCCTAATTCTAGTACTGTGTGGAGAAATGAATTTGAATGTAAAAGTCAAGCATTGGATTGAAAAATACAGTAAAATTAATCAGGAATAATGCACTCATTGAAAAATTTCACAGATATTCCTGGTTGCCATATAATTTCTATTGTTTCTAAGACCATGATGCTACGTTGTACTTCTAAGAAGGCCTTTAGGACTAAAACTAAAACTGTTCCCGGCAGGTAGGCTGTTCTGTGACTTAGCAGGAGGAAAATTCCCATCGCTCTGTTACGTTTGCCTGTGTTTCTGTAAGGGTCTGATGAGATTGCAAAGGTCATAGGTCCTTAGGGGCATCCAGGAGTATGAGCGCACCATCCATGTGGCAGCCCATTCCAGCCGAAGAAATGGTCTTGGCTCATTCTTTTTGTGTTGCAGACATTTGGATAGGAAACAGTAAAGCAATTGCAATGGCAAGGATAGCTATGCGTTAAAATAAATTGCCTAGGAAGTTTTTGCAGGTTATTGAAAAAATTAGAGAAGCATTCAACAGACTGAGAAAGAGACAGTTCTGGTTTGGGGCAGAGGAGTGGATTCACAGCCTCCGGAGGCTGCTGCTTTGATTTCCTGGGATTCTGTGTGCTGGGAATCAAGGAATCACCAAGATTTTTAGCTTTGCTGGTGGAGCTATACTGCCAAGCTGATGTAAATCCTCATTTCAGGAAGGGCTGCTTTAGCTGGTAGGGGTGCGGGTTTTGCTTTGGGTGCTTGTATATTTCTTTCCCTTTTATCTCTGTTTAAAGTGTATCCTACAAACATACTTCTCTGTAAATATTTTTCTTCCTGCCTCCCCAGTTTCTGCAATGCAGACCCAGATTGAAAACCTGGCCTTGCATCTCTTCTACATGCAGAATATGGATCAGGATATGCGTCATAATATTTTACTAATGAAACAGTCGACAAAGAAGGCTGAGGCAGAGAAGGTCCAGGCTGAGGTGGAAAAGAAAAAACAGGTATCAAGTAAAACTATCGTCTTTCAAATAAATAAATCCAGCTGACAGTTTGTGGTGAGTCTTGGAGGACATGCTGCCTTGTCAGAAGGAAAGGCATAGTGACTGAATCATGGAAGATGTGTGGGGATATTTTTCCCAAATAATTGAAAAATGCCTGCTTTTTCTAAAAGTGGGAAAAATCCCCACCACCAAGATAGTGGCATGTACTGCCCAAAGGTTTTTGACAGACCTAGCGAATAGCGAATCACTCTTCACTCAAGCAAAGGGGGTGTGGGGGCAGAAAGACATTTAGTGAGGAAGTATCATATGTTCAAGTCTTGAGAATTATTCGGAGTCACAATGAGTTTCACAATGAAAAGTGAACTTTGAAAACGAACTGAGCCGGTTGGTGTGCTGGAGCTCCCTCTGCTGCTTTCTGCTTGCAGCAGGACACAGACTGATTATTGTTAATGCAAAATTGCATGCAAACAGTTGAAATCAGATGGATTTAGACGTTTTTTAACAAAGGATTTTAAAACATCAAGTATTAAGATTCCCAGCTGCTGGAGAGGTGGCATAATATAATCCATGCTGACAGGAATGAATGCTGCTTCAGGTCTGAAGTATCAATTTACTACTGCAAACGGAATAATAAAAAATCAGCAAAGAAGGTCTCGTTCTCTTGAAAGTTGTCACATTCATGAGTCATTTGTATATGAATGGAAAAGTTTCAGTAGGAATCAAATCAAATCCAGTCGCCAATTTAAACCCTTTTGTAGCCTATGCTATTCTTGTAGAATATAGTTGGTTAAGACTGAGAGTACATTGCTCATCCTGAACTGTTTGGCTCTGACTCTTTAGGATCTGCTAGTAGACCGCTTAACAAGAAAAGCCTACGAACTACAAGAACAGATTGCTCTGTTTGAAGCTCAGTTTGTGGCCCAGGCAGAGGACACAAAAGTAACTCGGCAAGCAGTAAATGAGGTAGGAGGGTGCTTTTTTCACTTCTGGTTAGTATTTCCCTGGAAATACTGGAAGGACTGACCACTTTGGCTCATGCTCACGTGGTATGTACAATCTAGGCCAGAGTTGTATGGTTCGTTCCTGTTTGCAGAAATGAAGACTTTTTTTTTTCTTTCCCTGAAGAATTGCCTGTAAATCACTTCCTCCCCCACTCTCTCGGCATGTTTTTTCCTTGCAGACCTATGCTTTGTGGTCTGGTGCGACAATAAACTAGACACATATTAGTTGAAGCTGTTCCTGCCCATCATATTATCAACAGAAGAAAAATACTGCATTGTAACATGAATTTGGTTTTTCAGCACAGTATAGATTGTCTACCAACTCTCTCTTCCCTAGGCTTGTATGGAGGTACAGGCTATTAACATGGAGAAAAAGCAATTGATGAACCACTGGAAGAGCAGCTTGGCTGGAATGAAGCAAAGAGATGAGGCCTATATTGCCACACAAGAGTTGCTGAGGTATGGTATCTGAAAACGGTCTCAGCAGAGACCTCAAATAATTTGGACAGGAGGGATTCTAAAAGGGGCAGTACGTCTTCTCTCAAGTTTATTACCGCATGTGCAGGATATGTCAGACAGAACAAGTTTGCTGCTCTAAAGCACATAATAAGGTTAAAGGAGCGGAAGTACAGTTCTTTGCCACTATTTTCTTTATCCAAAACACAACTCTCCCTCGAAATGTGTGGTTCATTTAAAGCTGCTTAGAATTTTTCCATTCATATTTTATTCCTTTAAAAGAGTTCCTTTGCCTTTGCAACATCTCTCAATCCAAAGACCTAGAGAGTGAGAAGGATTTATCTATCACTTTCGGTTAGGATTTTGTGATGCCTCTAGAAATCTTCAGGAAAACCTTCCTCTTGTTGCCAAAAGAAGTGTTTATTTGGTCTGGAGTCTTAAAACTTGATTGATTCTCTGAGAACATATAATCCACTTTTATATGGTGGCATCCTGGTAAGAATGGGGGGCTGGGGACAGAACTGAAAGAAGGAATTAATTTTCCTACATACGTTTCCTTTTAAATCTTAATGCCTCCATCCATCTTCTGATGACTCTGCACTGTCACAGCAGACTAGCCTTTATAAAGATCTTCCTTCTTGGCCAGTTGTTGCTGCAATGGCATGTTTGAAAAGAGGAATTTGTAGATGACCGTTCAGCACATGAATCAATCCCTGTGATGATTTTCCATCCTCTTTGCCTCTCCAGCAAGTACAGACATGACCTCAAGTCCCTAGAAATGGACATCCATGGCTGTAGAAAGTCAATCAGGAAGGAGGAGGAGAGGAATGAGTTGCTTGTCACCATCCTAAGCCGTTCACAGAACGATGCCAACACGACAAAGAAACTGATTGCCCAGTGCCTTTCAAGGCAGGAGGCCCTGAAGGTTGAATCTGGCACCTATACTCGCATTCTCCATGAGACAGAGCAGGCCCTCAACAGGACCAAGATGGTGAGAAGAGTTCCTTGGAAGAAGAATCCTTTTGAATTGGACACAGGTATTTAATCCCCTTCCCCAAACAGTTGTAGTGATCCTGTCTCTGTCTTCCCTACCTTTTAGGACCAAGCTGCTCGTCTGAATGAGTTGCTGTCCATCAGTAAGGATATAGAGAAAGGGACTGACGCAAAAGAGGAGATGGAGAATGAAATCATGGCAAAGCTTCAGGACCAGATGATGTCCAGCAAAGCCACAAAGCACTTCTCACAGCTGGCTGCAAAACTTCACAGGAGAAAAACAGATCTGGTATGGTATCTCTTCTGTTTGGGAGGGCAGGGGAAGGAAACAGCCTAGAGCAGTGTTTCTCAAGTGTGTTTTGTCAGTGTCTGCATTTTGTTTTTCAAGTCTACAATTGAAGCTCTGCTGCGTTTGCAATTTCAGTTTAGTTCTTCCAGTGATCTTATTGCAGGGTTCTTGTGTATGCGAGAAAGTTTGGCCAAAAAGGCCTGACACATAACATACTATTGTTTCTTTACTTAAAAAATGAGGCAGAATGATGAATCCTGGGTGTGTTTACTATAAAGTGGTTCAAGTTCTTATGTATTGCAGGAAGACAGTGGATACGTGCTACTTCTATACTCCACGTCAAACTAACTTCTATCTCTATACTGCGTCGCGGAATGTGATACAGGCATAGTCTCAGTTTCCAAATAAGGATTACAGTCCAAGGAACAGTGAAACCAGACCCACAGTTCTTCATGGCATGATAAATTGCTCTCTCTGGGAGTGTGTAACTGGTACAGGTAGAAAAACTAGAAGATTCAGCATAGTATTTATCGTATTGACTTATGTGTGGGCTGGCACTAAGAGAACATGCTCACACCTCTGTATTTCCATGGGTTACTTCAGCCTGCCCCTGTTTTTTTTTAAATCAGGTCCATATCTTAAGTAACTGGAAGACTTCCAGGGTGGCTTTCACTGTGAGGAAGGCCCCTCTGCCCCCCTTTCTGACAGATAAACAAACAAGTGGATACTCTGCATTGACTCCTATTAGCATGTGTTGCACAGCAGAACATAGCACAGAGGCTAGGGACTTGGAAAAGACCAAATTGCAACTTCTCGCAGTGTGCTCCAGGCTGTGTGGAAGTAGCAGACAGGCTCTTGAAAGTTACCTGGCTGCTTCCATGCTGCGCTCAAACAAAAGGCGTACCCACGCTTTCTGGCTAGTACAGTTGTGGTTAGGTGAGGGAGGTGTTCGTCAGGCATGGTGGAGAAGGTACAGTATAGTAACGTCCTACTACTGTTAGCCAGGTAACTAGAGACATCCAGGCAGGGAAGATAATTGCAGAAGTGATGAGTGTGGTCTCTTAAACGGTTTTGGGATGTTTAGGCTCCTTAATGCTTTTCAACAGCCTTATGGCAGAGGTAAATATTGCTATTTCCTGTCAACAGATGGAGAAACAAAGGTACAGAGAGGGTAAGTAGCTTGCTTACAGCTTGTAGCACAGACTGGGGAGTAGATTCTAAATCCCCTGATTCCCATGCTTTGGTAAGTAGGCATTACAAATCAATGAGTTGCTGTTGGTGACAGTAATATGTTTTCTGTCTCTTGATATTCCTAGGAGCTGCATTTTTCCAAGGTTGAGAATGATATGGCCCAGGTTATTCTGAATGCAACTCATACCAACTGCAGGCTGACAATTCTCCAAAAAACACTTTGTGAGCTGGACAAGGAAATAAAAACTATCCATGATCTGATCAGCTGCAGGGAAAGTGAGATTGCAAAGTGCAGTATCCTGACTGAGAACAAGGGAGGGGTCATCAGCCAGTACAACAAGAGGTTGGAGATGATTCTTTCTCAGCAGGGGGTACGTATGTTTATGTTTCTATCCCAAACTTGGTTTTATTCTTTGTGGTGACCACAGATGCCCTTGATAAATGGAACTGCATAAGTGCTGGATAGTTAAAACTTTCAGGCATCAGTACTGTGATTTAAAAGCTGCACTAGTTAATGTACCTGTTTACATTCGTCAAACAGTTCTTAATGCTTGTGAAGAGGAGCTGGCATTAGGGAATTGTGAAATGAGGGTGTGCCTAGCACAGATTTCTGCAGGGAGTTGTCTACATCTGATGAAAATGTTGAATGACATCAATACTCTGGGAGTAAATAGGATCTCGTTATAAAATCTGCAAACACTGACGAGAGGAGAATGGAACAGGCAGAGTGACTTAAGTTGCTTGATGGTTGTCCCCATTCAGATGATACCCAGCTCTGTCCCTAGCACTGTGAGCTGTAAGACCTTTATGGATACCGATGCAAAAACGATTACTGTGGCATAAGCTTCGCAAGCTTTTGAATGTCCAGATGTACCTGTTGTAAGAGCTTAGGAGGCCCTCTCACCACAGAGTCTGAGAACATTTCGGGCTCCTGTTGCATTTATTCCTGTGAGGTCAGGAATTATTAGTCCCATCCAACTCATGGGAAATGCAGGCCAAAAGTAACTAACTGGCCAAATAACAGTATAGTTGAAGTATTTAGTAGGCATCTCAGCAGTTGGACCGGCCTTCTGCAATAGTGCTATAAACAAATGCTCCAGCAGCTTCCGCCTGATTAATCTCAAACCTTGCCCTCATATAGGGGCAAGAATTGGCACCACTGGAAATTGAGATCAACAAACTGACCAAGCAGATCGAAGAATATAATTCTGAGGTGATAACACTACAGAAGTACTGGCTCAATGTACAGAAAGAGCTGGTGAAGTTAACACACGAACGGGAGGAACAAATAGCCTCCTTGGATATGTTAAAGAAACAGATCACAATAATGCAGCAGAAGAAAGTACGCACTGAAAGTAAGTCATTCCCCAATTCTTTCTTAAAATGTTCATCCATGAAATGGCTAAAAAAGGGAGCAAAGGCTTACAGACGGGTAATGCTAGACCTTCACCAAAGAATGCCTTCAGTGCTCCTGTATGTGTGCGAGCAATAATACAAATGATCGCAGTATGGTTCTCGGGGGCTAAGAGCCAGGCACCTTCTGCTGTGTTGCATGTCGTTATTTCCTATAACAACTGATCCTATCTTAACTGACACAGTCGAACCCTAAGTGACCATGTCACGTGTTGCATTTCTTAAATAAAGTTTGCAAGTAGTTGGTAGGTAAGTGTCCCCAGCAATGATAGCACTTTCCTTGGCCAAACCCAACTCTTTTCCACAGTAGTCTCCTTCAAAACCTTACCTGATTTTGGGGCTTGACGAAAAAGGTTTTGGCTGGGTATATGAGACACGGGTGGCTCTGCATGCAGTGTTGTCTGGTCTAATAGCAGTCTGTCACACCTTGCCTGCATTCAACCTAGTGCTCCTGCAAATTTTAAGACTTTCTTCTGTTCACCTGTAGATGAAATTCAGCAGGAAACAAAAGAACAGAAAGACATCGAACGTCACATGAGGAGCATGTCAAATGACTTGATAAAGTTGAATGTGTTGATCAACAAGAACAACAGCAGCTGCGAGGAGCTGCAATATGGCAACATTATCACAGAGAACGAGTTTGTATGCTCTCTCAAGGTACAGAGGCTTGACATCTCATTTCCAGGTCTCAACCTCCCATGCAGATCAGAGGCAAACAGTGATCCTGAAAATCTTTCTCACTCTGACAATATTGTATTGGTTTATGCTTCTCAACTCTAGGCAGCAGAAAAAGAATCAGTTGAGATGCAGGAGAAGCACAGTCAGTTGACTGAGGAGAAGAAAAGACTCCTAAACAGCCTGGTGGAAGCAGAGTAGGTACCAGAGAAATTCTTGCTTTGTGCCACAGTCTTTGAACTTTTGTATATGTGTCCACGTTACCTTTCTTCTCCAGTCATCAAACTGAACCAGCACCAACAAATGTGCTTCTGTCCTTGGAGAAGATGAAAGGAGTTCAATGAATTTTTGAAACGCAGAAATTGAAAGGTGCTTTAGCCGTCTCTGGAACCAGCAAGAGCTGAGATTTAACGATTCCAGCATGCTTGTGCTGGATGTTGCCAAGATCTGTATGGGAAGACTCTGCATGCTCTCTCCTCTGCCAGTAACTCAGAGCGAGTGTGCTGCACTGGGCAATTAATCCATCATCCCCCTGGCAGTCTGGGCTTGCTTGTTTTTACAGTCATCATGCCATTTTCTAAATTGTGGAGCTTCCCGTCTGATTTCACGCTGCTCTGTTGCTGCCCTTTTATACGTCCCATATGCAAATTCTTAGTTTCTGCCAAACCATTCAGCGCTGTGTTCAGAATCGATCTCGGGAGCGTGCTGCCACTGATGCACAGAGCGAGCATCCTCTCTGTTGTTTACAAAGGCACTGCTTTCCCTTTCTGTCATTGAAGGCATCAAATCATGCTATGGGAGAAAAAGATCCAGCTGACAAAAGAGATGCGTGCAGCGGTGGATTCTGAGACAGGACAAGGCGAAATCCAAGCCATGAGAACAGAGATTCATAGGATGCAAGTAAGCCACTGGGAAAGATGGACAGTATTGGAAATCCTACCAGCCTGCAGCTAGATTGAATTAACTGCATCCAGCATGCATGCACTTTATGCATTCCTTATGCACGCTATGTAATAGGCTGCAGCAGTATCTAGATACACGCAGGAAGTCTATTTAAAATGTAATATGTCTGCCACCTTATTCTGTGACCCCAATTTATAAATGTTGATTACTAAATATTGCATCATCTTAACCACTGGTTAGGGAAGTCTTCTATCTTCTGGCAAAGCAACTCTTCCCTTTCACTCTCGGGATATTTCTGCTCTTCTGCTTTTGCTATTGCTAATGAATTCCAGTGAAACATTTTGAAGATTACTTTAGATGAGTTGATAATCCAGCCCTCTGCTTTCCAGATCCACACAGGGCAAACTAGGTTTGGATTTAGAGCAAATTTGGCTTGCCAAGGCTCCCGTGTCACGTGTATCTGGTTTATGTTGATGGGGTGTGCCACACAGAAAACTTCAGTTAGGTGTCATTCGTAACCATTCATTATTTTCAGCCTGTTTTATCTCTTGACAAATGGCAGGTCCGCTATGGCCGGCTGATGAAGCAGCAGGAGAAGATGATTTGTGATATGGAGGCATCTGTTTCTCGTAGAGAGGCGATAGCGATTCGTGGAGAGGGTCAGAACAAAACAGATAAGAAACTTATCACCAAGAGCGACTTCCACCGCAAGAAACAGGAGCTGAGAAAGAAGATCGGCGAAACCCAGAAGGTGAGCAAGTAAAGCAGGGCTGCAAGAGTTCACGTAGCCTGTATTTGCCTTGTGATGAGCGCCAGTGCGCACTTAGCACAGCCACGGGGTGTCGGTACCCAGACCCTGCACAGGTACAGCACCGCACAGGGGGCAGGCTTTGGAAACTCATTAAAAAAAAAAAAAAAAGTTCTGGGAAGATGGCCGGGAATGCAGGTGAACTAAAGAGCCAGAATCTGCCATTTCCTTCTCTCCATTTACTAGAACATTCAAGACTGCAACAAAACCATCCTGGAGCTGGAGAGCACCCAAGCGTCCCTTAGTGCCGCCTTCTTGGAAAAGCAGCAAGAATTGTGCGGACTGCAGGCTGAGTCTGATGGCCTCCGTTCAGACGCAGAATGTCTTCGGAACAAGAAACGATGGGTGAGCGCATCTGCTTCCTTGCAGCAGGCGAGCCAAATAGAACCTGCTGCTTGCTTCTCTTGCCAGCTCCCTGTCTCTCTGTCTCACCACCATCCTGAACTGGGCGTGCTTGGCATGGAATTTTAGCAACCCTTTAAGTTAACTGCACGCATTTTGAGGGCTCATAGTGGTCCTGAGTTGATGCTGCAGTTGCACCCTTAGTGAGGCAGCATTCGCCTGGAAACGTCAGCCTGAAGGACATCGTTTGTATCTTGAAAATATCCACTAGCAACTTCCCTTTGTGAGCGCTAGCTGGCTACTCGTAAGTATGTTACAAATTTGAGAGCCGGCTCAAGGTCTTGAATGACCTCCTATGACATTTTTAAGTTGATGAAACTCTGTCCTGGCAAGGGTTGCCTTGTATGCACGGGTATTTCTCTGATCTATGGAATTCTGTGACGACTGTACCTCTACAGCAGTCGGAATGGGGATGCTCTTTGGCTGTTGTAACGGGGACTTAGCAGTATCCTTCTTAAGAAGCCCTTCCATTTCAAAATACGATGGTTTCAGTACCTGTGTGCAGTCTGTTGTCAAAGCAATTTCCGTTGTTGCATTTCTCAGAACCTTTTGGAGATTGTGGCCTACCAGACACGCCAGAAGCATCTGCAGGCACTGAAGGAAGGGAAGTACACTCCCCTGTGCCGCACCGAACAAGTCTGGAGAAACGAGCAGCAGAAACTGCAGGACCGGCTCCGTACCGTCAACGCCATCGTCCACCAGATCCAGCAGGAACATCCTCAGCACCAAAGGGCTCTCCAGTGGCTCACTCAGTGCTTGGAATCCAGGCTCGGCTCGCAGGAAAACTGACAGAGACATGGACAAAGCACCTATAACCATCTGTTCTTGTTCTTCTGGAGGCTGCAGGCTTTGTAAATGAGAAATATAAGAATAAATATAAAAATAAATATAAAATAAATATTTATTAAAGAGGTAGCATTGCTACTTTTTTTGTTTGTTTCTTTTCACATTTCACCTTTGCAGCAACAGGCCGGTTCATCGGTTTCCCTGCCCCTGCTGACCTCGCCTGGCCGTCGGGGTTTGGGGGCAGCTGCAGCCTTGACCTTCAGGCCGGGGGGGCCGCCCGGGCCCTGCGCTCCTGTTACCGGAAAGCAGCAAAATAATTCACTCTCTAAAACTTAATTTTGGAGTTTCAGAAAGCAGGCATTCTTTATTGCGGCGCCGGGCAGCACTGGGGGTCATTCCACCATGAGTGCTCCTCCGACTTGGTAAACTTTCGGTAATTATATACGATGAAATCATACATGTTTGTAGGGCTTCCGAGGATTCATTTACATAAACATGAGATTTCCTGGAACTTATTAACATATGTAAGTGTGATCCGCATGCGCAGTCGTCTTCCATGGTGGTCTCTGGGGGTCTTTGGGGGGTCTTCAGATGAAGGCTTGTAGTCTTCTTCCCTGCGTTCGCTGACTGACCTTTACTTCTGCGCAAACTCAGTCTGGGGTCACGTATGCCATGTCCTTCAAGGTCGGTTTGTTCTGGTCTTGTGGGCATCTTGCAACTTTCTTATCTCTCTGGCTCCGCGCATCTGCCCTCCCAAGGCCGAGCTGCCTAAAGGGGGAGCGTAAGCTTTACCTTCGTTTGGTTACATCTGTTGTGCAATGAGTCTGACGACTGGAACTGATAGCTCCTACCTCTACCCGCAGGTATCCCTCCCACCGGCTTTTGCTCAAGCCCCGCAGCAGCAGCGCTCGAGCGGCGGCGGGGGCGGCTCCGGGAAGGGGAAGGCGCCCGCCCGGGGCCGGGGCCGGGGCCGGGGCCGCCCCGGGGGCGGTGCCGTGACGCGGGCCGGTTCCGCGGCGCCTGCCGGGAGGCCGGGACGGCGGGGCCATGCCGGGGCCGCGGGTCGCCGCCGCCGCCGCGCTGCTGGCGCTGCTGGTCCCCGCCGCGGCGGGCAGCCCCGGGGCCGCCGGCTGCGAGGTGCCCCCGGGCGACCGCTTCGACTGCGGCCCCGAGCGGCTGCTGTCCCGGGCGGGCTGCGAGGCGCGGGGCTGCTGCTACGCTCCCGCCGGCCCCGGCCCCGGCCCCGGGCCGCCCTGGTGCTTCTTCCCCCGCGGCTACCGGAGCTACCGGGCGGAGAACCTGACGGCCACCCCCAGCGGCTTCACCGCCGGGCTCCGCCGCGTCGCCGCCAGCTTCTTACCGGGGGACGTGGGCTGCCTGCGGCTGGACGTGGCGCTGGAGACCCCCGCCCGCCTGCGCTTCACGGTGCGCCCCGGCCCTGGCCCCGGCCCCGGGCTCGGCCCCCCGGCCTGCCCCCAGCCGACCCCCTCCCTCTCTGCCCCCGCAGCTGCGGGACCCGGCCCGGCAGCGGTACGAGGTGCCCCTGGCCACGCCGCCGGCGAGCGGCCGAGCCGCCTCCACGCTCTACGGGGTGCGGGTCAACCAGGAGCCCTTCGGCCTCGTCGTCTACCGGCAGCGCGACGGGCGGGTCCTGTAAGTGCCCGTCCTGCCCCGAGCCGGGCGAGGGCTCCCCTCGCCTTCCCGAAGGGATTCGGTCTGGAAGCGGGACACGACGCCGGCCCCAGCAATGCACGGGCCGGGAGCAGGGATGGGGCAGGGGACACGGGTGAGGACAGCAGGGTGGCAGTCAGCGGCTGCGGGGGCTTTGCTTTGACCCCTTCTGCCGTTCGGTGGCTGAGAAGGGAAGCAGGAATCCCAGAGCTCAGCCAAAACTTGGTTTTGTTTCACATGGTGACGAGCATCTGTGTCCCTCCCCAGAGCTGGTGGTCCTCCAGCTCGGTGCCTCCCTCCTCCCTGGCTGCTGGGCACCGCCGGGGCTGTTTGCCAGAGTCTCCCTTTCTCTCCGGCAGGCTGAACACCACCGTCGCGCCCCTCTTCTTCGCAGACCAGTTCCTGCAGATCTCCACCTCTTTGCCCTCCCATTTCATTTCTGGGCTGGGGGAGCACCTGACGCCGCTGGTCCTCGACACGGCGTGGACCAGGGTCACCCTCTGGAATCGAGACATGGCTCCTGTGGTACGGAGCGGGGCTGAGGGACAGGGAGATGGCTCATCTGTGCTTGCAGGGGTGGCCCCACGGCCTCTTATGTCTTGTCCGAGGCTGGGGAAAGGCATCCGTGCTGGTTGAGCTCTGGGACCTGGCCTCAGCCGCGGGCAAGCCCATAGGACTGCTGTCTCCGCGTCAGGCTTTGTTCCCCCTTGGGGCTCTGCTCTGCGCTGCTCGGGAGCTGCTTTCCCCCCCACTGGTCCCAGGGCTCTTGCTTGGGGCACAGCTCTGCCGACTGGGGTGGTGTTTGGGGCTGCAAGCCCTGGGTTTGCACCTGAGCCATGACAGTGCTTCTGGCCGGAGGTGAGGGGTGGGTGGGTGGGTGCTGCACTGGGGTCTCTGGCAGAGCCTTGCCAGCACCACGCTGTGCTCTGCTCCAGCCCCAGGCCAACCTCTACGGCTCCCACCCTTTCTACCTGGGGATGGAGGACGATGGTTCAGCCCACGGTGTCTTTCTGCTGAATAGCAACGCGATGGGTGAGTCCCATGGAGGCGCCGGGTGCGGGCTTGGCCCCCGTCCCCCTCCTCAGCTTGTTCTTCCAGCACTTGTGCTTCCCCAGATGTGCTCCTGCAGCCCAGCCCGGCCTTGACCTGGCGCACGACGGGTGGGATCCTGGACTTCTACGTCTTCCTGGGCCCTGACCCCAAGAGCGTGGTGCGGCAGTACCTGGATGTTGTCGGTAGGGCCGAGCCGCGGGCGGGGGGCATGGGTGCTCCCGGGATGGCTTTGCCGGGTTGCTGTGAGCTGCGCGATGCGGGGCGCGGTGCTGGGCTGTCCCTGTGCCCGCCTGGCCAGCACACACCCTCCCGGCTTCCAGGGTTCCCCTTCATGCCCCCGTACTGGGGCCTGGGCTTCCACCTCTGCCGCTGGGGCTACTCTTCCACCAGCATCACCCAGGAGGTTGTGGTCAACATGACGGCAGCCCGCTTCCCCCTGGTAGGTCTCGGCTGCTCCCCGGGAGCCTCTGCCTGAAGTGGCCGTGGAGGGGCTGATAGGGAGCCTCGGTGGGGTGGGGGTCTGGCGGCGGTGTGTGGGGGTCCCTGCTCCTCCCCGAGCACTGGTGCCGCCATCCACAGGACGTGCAGTGGAACGACCTGGATTACATGGATGCCAAGAGGGATTTCACCTTCAACAAGAAAAGCTTTAAGGACTACCCAGAGATGGTGCAGGACTTCCATCGCCGTGGCCTGAGGTACATCATGATCGTGGTGAGTGGCACCCCCGGCCATGCCGGGGCTCCTGCACGGCACCAGGGTTTCCCTGCTGGCACTGGGGTTTCTGGCTGCCCCCAAGGGCGGTGATGGAGCTTCCTCCGAGGAAGAAAGGGGAGGCCATTCCCTATCTCGCTGGTGAAGCCCCGGCTTTGTGCCCTGCCAGGATCCTGGGATCAGCAGCTCGGGGCCTCCCGGCACCTACAAGCCCTATGACGAGGGACTGAAGCGAGGGGTGTTCATCCGAAACGCCACGGGGCAGCCCCTGATTGGGAAGGTGCGTGCGAGGAGCAGCCCCGGTCCCTGTGGGAGGGGGCTTGAGCGGGGCTGCAGGAGTGGGACCCCGAGAGCTGGAGGGAAACAGCCGGGGAATGGCCATGGTGGAAAGTGGGGTGGTGCGTGGGGGCTGTGAGGTGCAGCGGGGCTTTGCTGGTTGCTGCCTCCCTCCCACAGGTCTGGCCGGGCCCAACGGCCTTCCCGGACTTCACCAACCCAGAGACTCACGAGTGGTGGCACGACATGGTGAAGGACTTCCATGACCAAGTGCCCTTTGACGGCATGTGGATTGTGAGTGGCCCGGCAGAGCTGCCAGCTGCGGCTCCCTGGCTCCTGCCCTGCACCTCTGCTGGGCCCTGGTGCAGCAGCAAGGGCATCCATTCCCTCCCCTTCCCTTCCCTCCCCAGGACATGAATGAGCCATCAAACTTTGTGGAGGGCTCCCAGGACGGCTGCCCCAACAACAGCCTGGAGCAGCCCCCCTACGTGCCAGGTACGGGGAGTGGGTACCGGCCTCTGCCCGGGGGTGCGGGGAGCGCCGGGAGGAGCCTGGGGGATGCTCCGGTCCCGGCTGAGAGGGCTCCGAGCTTGCCCTCGCCACTGCCCCTCCCATGCAGGTGTGTTCGGGGGACGCCTCCAAGCCGGGACCATCTGTGCCTCAAGCCAGCAGTACCTGTCCTCCCACTACAACCTGCACAGCCTGTACGGGCTGACTGAGGCCATCGCCTCCCACGAGTAA
Source organism: Nipponia nippon (assembly GCF_047370975.1). Classification (NCBI taxonomy): domain Eukaryota; kingdom Metazoa; phylum Chordata; class Aves; order Pelecaniformes; family Threskiornithidae; genus Nipponia; species Nipponia nippon. The sequence continues at coordinate 5,420,521 of NW_028262330.1, forward strand.
GCCTGGGGCTCGTGCCGCAGCTCCTGCTGTCCCGGAGGATGCGCATCCCAGGGGAGAGACCCCTCCCCATGCCGTGATCTGGGCAGTTTGGGCATGGGGGGCATTCAGCGGGTGGGCGAGGGTTTGATTTATAATCCAGCACACTGCCTGCTGCTGCCAGCCTGGTACTGGAGGGGGCTGGAAGCATCCCCTGGGCTGGAGCTGGTGCAGTGCGGCCATGCTGGCTCCTGGGCTGAGGGGTTGCGCCCTGAGCACTGTCCCATGTCACCTGCCCCATGGGTGAGGTGGCCCTGGGCATCTGCCTCGGCATGTGCCAGCTCTGTGCTGCTGCCGGGAGCCGCTGGTGGGGTGCTGAGCCCCTTCCCTGCCTGGGCGGTGCTGAGCTGACCCCGTCCCGCCTGCAGCGCACTGCTGAGGGTCCGGGGCAAGCGGCCCTTCGTCATCTCACGCTCCACCTTCGCTGGGCACGGGCGCTACGCGGGGCACTGGACAGGGGACGTCGGCAGCGACTGGGAGCAGCTGTATTACTCCGTACCAGGTAGGCTATGGGGCGCTGGGGCTGCATCCGCCCCCGCTTCCCCCCCTGCGCCTCCCCTGCAGCCGGTGCCTTCTCCCTGGGCTCTGTGCCCGAGGTGCTGCGGAGCCCCGATGGCCTCTGCACCCCCTCCGTAGAGGTGCTGCTCTTCAACCTCTTTGGGGTGCCACTGGTGGGTGCCGACATCTGTGGCTTCGTGGGCGACACGTCTGAGGAGCTGTGCGTGCGCTGGACCCAGCTGGGCGCCTTCTACCCCTTCATGAGGAATCACAACGACCACGGTGCCCGGGTGAGCACTGGGAGCCCTCACCCTGCCCAGCAGCGGGTGGCGGGGGTGGCTGGGTGGCTGGGGCAGGGGTGGGCGCTCTGGGGCTGTGCGAGGGACTGCCCTGCCTGTGTGGGAAGGTGGCTGGCGCAGCTGCAGGGCTGTGTGCCGTTGGTGCTGGGCTCGTGCCAGGGGGAGTCTGTCCCACGTACCCAAAAGGTGCCCACCGTTCCAAGCATCCCCCTTTGGCTTCTCTCCTGCAGCCGCAGGAGCCGTACGCCTTCAGCCCAGCTGCCCAGGCCGCCATGAGGAACGCCCTCCGCCTCCGCTACTCCCTCCTGCCCTTCCTCTACACCCTCTTCCACCGGGCTCACTCTGCTGGGGAGACGGTGGCGCGGCCCCTCTTCCTCGAGTGAGTGCCGACCCGGCCGGGGCCGATGGGTGGCCCGGGCTCAGCGGGAGGTGGGTGCAGGGTCTCCCTGGCACTGCACTATCCCTCCCCATCCTTCCCCAGGTTCCCCAAGGACCCCAACACCTGGGCCGTGGACCGCCAGCTCCTGTGGGGCGGGGGGCTGCTCATCACACCCGTGCTGGAGGCAGGAAAGACCAAAGTCAGCGGCTACTTCCCGGCGGGGACGTGGTACAGCCTCGCAGGGGTGGGTGCTCCCCCGCCACGCCACAGGGCTCTCGGGTGGCCACGCAGGGGCTTTGCCGCGGGGCCCCATCTGCATTCCTGTGCCCCACTGCTGGTACTGGCCCCCCAGGGCTGTGTGGTCAGGACTCATGCCTTGCCTGCCTTCACTCACGGCCGTTTGAGGGCCACAGCACTGGGCTGGGACCCCCTTGGCTTGCTGCGCCCTACGCCTGCTTTTCCGTCTTTTTGTTTTTACTTAGGACTCCACCATCCACAGCAAAGGGCAGTGGATCCTCTTGCAAGCCCCCCTGGACACCATTAACGTCCATGTCCGCGCAGGGCACATCCTGCCCCTGCAGGTGAGCCTGCTCCGCGCTGCGGTGACACCGCGGTGACCTGTCTGGCCAGCCCCTGTCCGCGCGTGGGGCAGGGCGGAGGGCTGCAACGCAGTCACCGGCAGACTGGACGTTGCCGAACGAGCCGCGAGCCTGTGGTGCTCGGTCGGGGCTGGGGGAAAGCGACTCCGGCAGTGCTCGGAGCTGTGCCTGATCTTGCACCTCAGGAGCCTGCGTTCAACACTGCCGAGTCCCGCAAGAAGGGGATGGCCTTGGTCGTGGCACTGACACCGGACGGCTTTGCCAGGGGAGAGCTGTTCTGGGACGATGGGGAGAGCTGGCAGACCTTTGAGAAGGGGGACTACACCGAGATCCTCTTCCTAGCCACACATGTGAGCGAGGGGGGCTGCTGGCAGGGGCATCTGGGCACGGGTGTTCGCAGCCGCGTGCAGGTCCCGGTGCCCCTGGGGCACATGCGGTCATGGGCAGCACCGTGCCATGGTGCAGCCAAGCTGTGTTGTGCCCAAATTGCCAGACTGAGTCGCGGCCCTGCAGCGGGTGCTCAGCACGGGCTACAGCACTGTGAGGTGGAGGGGTCCCATGGGGACCGTACCCCCCAGGGGCCCACTCAGGAGGTGGAGAGGCTGTGCTGGGGAGCTGGCTGCTCTCTTCTTGCACCCACAGTGCTGCGCAGCAGCGGATGCTCTCCAGTGCTGTCTCTGATAAATGGCTGTACCACTCTCCAGCAACGGCAGAGCGCCCGTCCCCCCGGGCTCTGTGCCCTGCAGACAGGCAGCACATTGGGCAGGGCACATCGAGAAGCCCTGGGTGTGTGTGGGGTGGCTGGGACCCGGGAGCGTGGGGTGACAGCCCCACTGTCCCCACAGGGCGCTGTGCTCAGCCAGCTCCTGCAGGCAAGTGCCCACCTCGACGGGGTGCTGCTGGAGACCGTGACCGTACTGGGCGTCACCAGCCCTCCCCGGCAAGTCCTGGCCAATGGTGCCCTCGTGGGCGACTTCTCCTACCGCAGTGACACCCAGGTGAGTGCTCGTCCCCCCGTGGGGAGGGGGCAGCGGCAGGGGGGAGCTGCTGGCCAGCAGCTGGGAGGGGACCCGGGGCTCAGCCAAGGGGCTGGTGGGGTTCGGCCCCAGCGATGGCACGGTACCCGCTTTGTTGGCACCAAGGAGCGTAAAGGGCTGCCCAGCACGGGCTGGGTTGCTGCCCTGGCGCTGGAGCAGGATTAGGCTGTGCAGGGGGGCAAGGGTGGGGAGATGGAGGATGGAGAGGATGCGTGGTGACGGGGCTGGAGCTCTGCAGGGAGCAGTGGCATGGCTCTGGTCTTGGGGCTGTCTGCCATGGGCACCCTTCCAGGGGGGTCTGCGGGACCGGGGCTGTGCCAGGCTGCATCTCTGCATGCACCCCCCTTGGCTCTGACACCCCCTGGGCTCCGTCCTGGCCGGTTCTCACTGTCCTGACCCTTCCTTCTCCCCCTCAGGTGCTGAGTGTCCCCGTGTCGCTGCCGATGTGGGAGCAGTTTGTGATCACTTGGTCCTGAGCCTGTGCTGGACCCGTGCCGCTCAGTGGGGCGAGGCGATGCTGCTCCCTCTGGCTCTGGAGCCAAATCCATCCCATCCTTCATAAAACCAGAGCTGCTGCTGCTCTTCCCACACAGCACGGCTCCTGGGCTTCGGCTTCCCTTCTGGCTAACACGAGCGCATTGGAGATGTGTGCGCTGGACTTGCATCGGGGTGGGGGGGGCTTGCACAACCCCTGGGGATGGGGAACCCCTCAGCTCCCCCAAAATGGGGAAAAAACCAACCCAAGTGCCTTGTGAGACAGCAAACCTGTTAACATGTGGAACTGGTAACCTGTTGAGGGACTGCGCGGAGTCTCCTGGCTGTGTTTTTGGGGAGGGGGATCTGCGCAGGAGGGTGAGGGAGCAACGCTGTGAATAAAGTTGCTGTTTCTGGGAGCAGCCCCAGGCCGTGTCTGTGCCCCCCTCTGCCGGTGCCTGTCCTGAAAGTGCTGCTGAGCCCTGGCTCAGCCCTGTCCCCCAGCTGGGACCCCCCGGCTCCATCCCTGCCTGGGGGCCTCCAGCAGGACTGCCTGCACCCCTTGCAGGCTTCACCCCATTTCCCAGAGCGCTGGGGGACCCCTGGCTGCTCCCGCAGTCCCAGCCATGCTGTGGAGCCCCTTGGCCCGTCCATCCTGCTGGCTCCTTGGCCCCTCTGTCCTTCTGGCTCTGAGCCCGGGGACTGCTGCCCTCCGGGGGCTGCTGGCCCCGGCCCCCACTGTGCAGCTCTGGTTGAGCCTCTGTGGTGCAGGGAGGGAGCAGACTCCGTCACCCCTGGGCCTGTGCACCTCAGGGACTCTGAGCGCTTTCTATATTTTGTTAAATTAAACTGTACCCCTGCCGCCTCCTCGCTGGTACCCACTGGCCCGTTTTCCCCCAGCTGCCCCACCGCAGCAGGGCTGGCAGCAGGCAGTGCTGCATGGAGACCGCGGCGCCAGGAGCCGGCAGGGACGTGCTCAGCTCCAGGTAAAACTGAGATCTCTCCTCCAGAGGCTTTATTGAGGAGCAACTTGGCCCTGCGGCTCCTCTGGCCGAGGATAAAGGCACAAGGATCCCTGAATGCTCCAGGGCCAGGCACTGTTTGCGATACAGAGAGCCGAGCCTCGGGATGTCACCCAGGGATTTGGGACCGGCCCAGCCGGGATCCTGCTCTGACCCCCTCGTGCCCGACGGCGAACGGCCATCCCACGGCAGTGGGGATGCCAGGCAGAGCCGAGGCTCACAGCTCGTTGTGCAGCGGCCGGCACGGGGGGCTCAGTTTCTCCTCCAGGACAGCGTCGGGGGCACACACCCAGGGGTCACCCGTGTCCCACTGCCACTTCAAGAGCTGCGCGCGAAGCAGCTGGAAGACGGCGGCGTAGCGGGGATCGGGAGCCAGGTTCTGGCTCTCGGTGGGGTCGCGGCTGCAGTCAAAGAGCTCCCAGCGGTCCCTGTAGTAGTACTGGTGCAGGGTCTTGTTCCAGTGGGTTGGCTGCCCGGCCCTGGTGCGGTTGAGCAGGTCTTGGAAAGTGGGCGAGATGTAAAAGTCCTGGTCGATGGGAAATGGCATCTTGTAGTTGAGGTTGTGAATGAGGCGGAACTGCTGATGCTGGACGGCTCGCATGGGGTAGTACATGGTCACCTCGTGGTGGCTCTGGCTGCTGAAGGCGGTGTCCCAGGGCTGCTCCGACTCCAGTGCTGGCAGGAGAGACTTTCCGGTGAGCTGCACCCGCTTTGTGCCAAAGATGCTGTAAGAAGGGTAGGGGATGGAGAACCAGTCCAAAATGGTCGGTGTGAGATCTGGAGGAGAAGAAAAGGGTGAGAGGAGGGGCTGGCGGCCCATGGGAGGAAACTCAGCCCTGGAGAGGGGCAGAAAGGTCCCCGGGGTCTGCTGCCGCATGGGCTGTGGGTGGTCCTGGGATGGGCTGCAGAGCTGAGCCCCAGGATGACATCCCTGCCGGGGACCCTGCTGCTCTGTCGTCCCTCCTCTCCCTTCCCAGAGCTGGCCGTGCCAATGCCAAGGGCTGCAGGCTGTCCTCTGGGAGAAGACCCTGGGTTTTGGTGTGGGGAGGGTGGGGACCAGCTCACACCCGCCCCTGCACAGCTCTGCATGCCTCTGCTCCCTCTTGGGGGGCTGGGGCTCTTACCCAGGAGGGTGGCGAAGGCCTGGCTGACCTGCCCCCAGCGCTCGGTGTGCTCGGGGGAGGAGATCAGCAGGGGCTCGGCGGTGCCCGACCGGTAGAGGTTGGTCCTGCCGCTGGGGAAAGGGATGCCGTTGTCAGAGGTGTAGATCACCAGCGTGCTGTTGAGGAAGCCGGCACGCCGCAGCTCCTCCAGGACCAGCCCGATCCCTGCGGGTGGAGGGGCAGAGCTCAGGGAGGACGGGAGGGACCACAGCGCTTGCTGCCACCAGCCTGGTCCCCGCGGCTCCTACCTTGATCCATGCGCCCGATGGTTGTGTACTGGGCTGCCAGGTCTGCCCGGGCAGCCGGCGTGTCTGGAACAAAGTGGGGGACCTAAACGGAGAAAGGAAAAGTGGCACGTGGTGGTCACGGGTATATGCCGGGGTGGCCTTCACCAGCTCTCGCCCTTAATGCTGATGGCAGTTACCGAGGTGGGGGCCAGCCTGCAGCTGCCCTGGCTCTGGCGGAGGCTGCTGTTGCGTGCAGCCCCCATATAGCCCCATGCAGCCCCGCAGGCTCCCACCTGCACTTGCTCTGGGTGGTAGAGCTGTGGCTTCCAGTCTGGGATCCAGCCCATGCCGCTCTCTCCGTTGCCGAATTTCTCACAGAAGGCCCCGTACTGGGGCTGGGAGTGCCCGCAGCGGTGGGGGTCATGGAAGGCGACATAGAGGAAGAAAGACCTAGAGATGGAGAGGATGGAGGTGGAGGTGGTGTAGCAAAGGGCCTGAGACCAACCCTGGGCTGTGCAGGGGTGAGCTGGGGTCGGCAGGAGGACTCCCACCTATTCCCGGCTTCTGGATATGGGGTGACCCAGAGACAAGGTGCCCCTTCCTATTTGTGACCAACTGGGACATGGAGACACGTCTACAGCAAGGCCGGTTTCCCTCCCCTCCCCCGTGCCCCCTCGCAGCCTGCCCCAGGGACACAGGGTCCGTCTCACCTCTCGTCCTGGCTCTGCAGAAAGCGCCGGACGAGCGCTTTGATTCGAGTGATGTTTCTCCCAACCTGCAAGACCGAACTGTTCTCCTCTGTGTAGGCGAAGTCGAAGGGGTAAACAGCCTCGGGCCCAACGTGCTTCTTCCCAATTATCCCTGCAAGAACGCAGACGCACGGTGTGCCAGGAGCAGCGGGGAGGGGGGGGTAGGACGCTGGCTGCAGCCGCTGTCTCCTCTCTGGGAGCCGATGCAAATCATCTGCTCCAGCACGGGCTGCGCTCAGCAAATGCTGGTGACAGTGGAAGATGCTGCTGGCTTCTCCAGTCATTTCTGCTGGTTGCAGAGGCACTTCCACATCTGCTTAGAAAACGGGACCCACCTGGGGACCACGCTGCCACAGCTTACAGGCGCTTGTGGTGGTGCGTCCCCCCGCCCTTTTCCTCTGGACCACCTTATGACCACAGGGACTCCGGTCAATGCTTGGCCTTTGAGCAATTTGTCTGGCGATCAGGCGCCCCTTGGCCGTACCAGGCACTCCCGCATGGCTGAGCTGGGGAACAAGAATGCCTTGATCTTACCTGGCATAATCAGTCACCCCTTGACAGCCTGGGAATGTAGCATTGTGGATCGTAACTCGGGCGGATCGGTATGGGAGGATCGTACCTGTCTTGCTGAGATTGATGAGAACTCAGCAATTACCGACCACAGCCATGGCCAGAATGGAAATTTACTGATGCCTAAAGTCAATCATCTCACAACCCTATAAACGGCGGTACCACGGGAGACCCTCGGAGCTCTCCTGGACCGCAACGGGCTGCGCCAGCATCCCCCTCTGAGCGGGACGCCTCTCAGAGCTGCGAACCCTTATGTTTGCATACCGAGGCCTGGCAACAGGACCTGGGCTGATCTCCGGTGCCCTTCGCTCCTTGAGGCTCAATCCTCGCCTGCTGAGACAATCATTGAAGTCAGTATTTCACTGAACTCGAGGGGAATTTTTGAAGGGAACCTTTATCTGCGCGTAACAAACTTGCGAGGATTTTTAAGAGGTACCTTTTTTAGGCCTATTGTGTGATTGTGTGTGTATCGATACAAATATTGTAGTAAACTTTATCTAATCACTTTGTAGATGCTAGAGTAACCAATGATTAGTTACTACTAAATTCTTGTGATTCTCTCCTTACTGTGAACAAACCTTAAGTTGCTGCTAAATACATATAATCCTTAGCCATAAACCGTTGACCAAGTCCCGGACTAGGATTGGATCCAGCCACACCCAGGCTCCTCTCTGAGAAGGAGTTTAGAAAGCAAGGGGGTCCATTCTGCACCTCCTGACTCAACGGGAGGGCCCCTTTTACCCCTGGGTATTTCCTTCTCTCTCAGTCTTCCCTTGTCTCCCTTTCTCTCCATATATTCCATTCATTTAATAAGTAATAGAGTGAACCTTGCCATCAAACTTTGCTAAATCACCCTTTTATGAATTTCTATTAAAATCACTATTTGCAAATATCTTTGGCGGTGATTATTTAAGCGACCTAACCGCTCATTTCGTGACAGCGCTAGAGCAGCCGAGTGGCCCGGGTGGAAGTTTGGGTCGAGCACGAGCCTTGTGTGAACGCGGGAACCAGGAAGGAGCAGGCTGAGGAACAGAAGTGACGGTGAGGGGTAACGGGATGGCAGGAGAGCAGCGGTGGGAGGAAGCAAAGTGAAACCCCGGTGTCACTGGGTGATTCCCTGCCTGTGTCACTTGCCCTGGGCCACCTACCTGTCCGGACGCGGGCTTGGCTGAGCAGCCGGGGCAGGCTCCGCACGCTGTCGAAGGAGTTGAAGTGGTGCACGTCCTGGTGCAGCCCGTACATCCCATTCTGGTGCTGCAGGCGGGGGGAGACAACGCGGTTGGATGGTGCCTGCCAGCCTGGCCCCGAAACAAGCCCAGCCGTGCAGCAAGTGTGAGTGCATGGGAAGCAGGTCCCAAGGGGCAGGGGAGAGAGTGGGTCAGCGGGCAGGAGGGGATTGCCAGGTCCTGTGGCCATGCTGTAAGCATGCCGGGTCTGGTCATCCCCGAGCGCCCACTGCGGACTGGCAGCCCCGACCCAGCATGCGTGGGTGCCCCTACCTGGGGTAAGCCGGTCAGGATGCTGGCGCGGCTGGGGGAGCAGCTGCTGACGGAGGTGAAGGCGTTCTGGAAGACCACACTGCGCCGGGCCAGCGCGTCCAGGTTGGGCGTCCGGATGGCCGAGTTGTTGTAGGCGCCGCTCTCAAAGCCACCGTCGTCTGCTGCAGCGGGAGGGGTGCGGGGTGAGCCCTGCAGCACCGGGCCTGACCCCCTGCGCGTCCCTAACCGTGCGGGGGGCAAAGCCCAGGGGACACTAATGACACCGGGAGCATCCCTGGGCTGAGGATGACCCGGGCTGGGGCCGGTGCTGTCGTGACCGTCCCAGCAGAGGGGTGCAGCGGGACCCCGGGGTCGTCCCTCCCCTGCCCACGGGACGCCCCGAGCGCCGAGCCCCGGGCGGGGGTACCCGGGGGTACCCCGCCGCGGGGGGGGGGGGGGGCTGGGGGCGGCGGGCGCGGACCCGGCATCGGTCCCGGGGCTCCGCCGGGCCGGCGGCCGCACTCACCCAGGAGGAGCAGCACGTTGCGGGCCGGGGCCGGGGCCCCGCCGGTCCGGAGCGCTCCCACCAGCAGCAGCGCCAGCGCCCAGAGCCGCATGGCAGCGGCAGCGGCACCGGCACCGGCACCGGCACCGGCAGCGGCACCGGCAGCGGCGGGGCTCGGCGGGGCTCCCCGGCTCCTCCGGCCGCCCCGGCTCCTCCTCTGCCCCGGTCACATGAGGCGGCCCCGGCGGCTCAGATCCGGCCCGGGCGGCGCTGCCGGATGCACCGGGAGCCGCCGGCCCCGCTGCAGGGAACGGGGTCGCCCCGGCGGCTCCCGCTCAGCCCCGGCGAAGCCGCCCCGCGGGGGTGCCCGCTCCGCTTCGCCCCGGCCCGCTCGGGGAGCTCCGGACCCCGCGGCGTGTCGGGGGCGGAGGGGGCTGCAGGCGGCCGGGCTGGGGGACGCTGCCCCGGCCATGTCGGCGCCGGCTTCCCGGCAGCGCGGGCAGAGCCGCCCGTGCCCGGGGCTGCGGACGAGGCTGCCCGTCCTGCGCTGGCTCCCGCGTTATTCCCTGGCCTGGCTGCAGCTGGACCTGATCGCCGGCCTGACCGTGGGGCTCACCGTCGTGCCGCAGGCGCTGGCGTACGCCGAGGTGGCCGGGTTGCCTCTCCAGGTGGGTGGCAGCGCCCTGCGGCCGGGGGTGCCCGGGGACACCGGCTCCCCGACGGCGGCCTGCGGCCTGGCAGGGAGGACTGGACGGCTGGGCGGCCAAGGGCTGGTCTGCTGCGGTCACCCATTTTCTGGGGTCAGGAAGCCGCAGAGGCCGGTGTTTGCTCAGGGCTGGCTGCGGGCGCTGGAGGGACCGGAGGGCAGCCCAGCCCTCCTCGTCCTGGAGGTGTCTGGCATTTCCCAGCTCGGAGCGTTGTGCCAGTGCTGCTTTTGTCCCTGTGCAGTACGGCCTGTATTCGTCCTTCATGGGCTGCTTTGTCTACTGCTTCCTGGGCACCGCCAAGGACGTGACGCTGGGTCCCACAGCCATCATGTCGCTGCTTGTCTCTTCTTACGCGTTCCACGAGCCTGTCTATGCCATCCTGCTTGCCTTCCTCTCCGGCTGCATCCAGCTAGCCATGGGGCTCCTGCACCTTGGTGAGAAGTTCTTGCCGGGCATGGTTGTATTTTTACGATATTGCTGTACATCCTGTAATTGTTCCCCCCCTTCCCCGTGCTCTCCGAGACGCTGGGGTTGTCCTGCTAACACTTGTGACAGCTCTGTGTGCATGCAAACACCCCGTTGGGGACAGCAGCGTGCTTACTGCCACCCGTCCCGTGCAGGTTTCCTCCTGGATTTCATTTCCTGCCCCGTCATTAAAGGGTTTACATCGGCCGCTTCCATCACCATTAGCTTCAACCAGATCAAGGTAGGGTCTGCTGGTCTGCTCTGGATGCCTTGCCCGCTCTCTCCTGGAGCCGGCCATGCTGGGATATTTAGTCCCGGGCTGGGCGATGTGCTCGGTGTGAAGGGAAGGAGCTGCAAGGGGGACACAGGTCCCCCCTGCCAGCGGTTCTGGTGGGTCCCCAAGTGCTCTCTTCTGAGCAGACCAAGCTGAACACGCCCTCTGCCTGTGACCAGCTGGTGGCATTCAGGACACCGGTGAAACCTGGACATTTGATTTGGTCACTTGTGGGAGGTGCTGGGTGATTCTCGGGCAGGGTGGGTTTGCAGCTCTGCTGGTCCCTCACTGGGCTCTCAGGGGCGTGAGGCCCTGCAGCGCTTCTGGGGCTGCAATGCTTCCTTTGTGGTTAACCAAAATCAGAGACTCAGGGAGATGGTGTCAGGCCGTGCGAGAAACCAGCAGGCCGGCATTGGCTAATGGCTGCGGTCGCAGCGAGGGCTGCTGGGAAAGCGCTTCCAGCGTGGTGCAGGTGGACGGCAGGGCTGCGCAGGCTGGGCTGGGGCCCCGAACTGAACCCCATGCTGGGAGCTGCGCAGTCGTGTCTGCAGGACGGGGTGGAGGCATCTCAGAGCATCTCTGAGCCCTGCCTGCACGGAGCCGCGCAGGGAAAGGGTCGTCCTGGGGTGCGCGCGGGAGCACGGGGTGGTCGCTGAGGGGCTCTCCCACCAGCAGCGCTGACACCGTGTGTGTGCCAGGGCCCCGGGCAGGGCTGGGCCCCGGTGCTCCCGGCTGTCCCTCCACGGCACCTGGCAGCTCGGGTTGTGCCAGGCTTTCACCAGGCTTTGTCTTCCTGCACAGAACATCCTGGGGCTGCAGGGGATCCCTCGGCAGTTTTTCCTGCAGGTGTATGAGACGCTGCGGAGGATTGGGGAGACCAGGTCAGCACCGTTCCTGCGCCTGCCCTGCTCCGTCCCCCTGCAGCTGCGGGGTCTCGGGCTCTGCTGCTTCTCTCCCCATCTCTTTGGTCACACCTTGGACCGATTTCTTGGTCCCTGCCCAGCGCTGTGCCACAAGTGCTTGTTCTCAGCCACTTCCATTTGAGCTGGAAATTTGAAGATGGGGGAGCAGGAGGGCTCCCAAGCCGCTAAAGGGGAAGGATGGGGCAGACTTGTCCTATTTTCCACTCCCAGTTAGGTATGCCAGGATTTTGCCAGCCCAAAGACACATCCTTGGGACTGTCTGTGTCGTAAGTTCTCCTCCAATTTTTGACAGTCCAAGAGGGCGCTCAGGCACCCCTGTGCCCCCCGCCCTTTCCCGTTAGCTGCACCCGTGGCTTGGGCTCTGTGCTGCAGCCTGGGTTTCACACACAGCACAGTGACACACAGGATCAGCTTCGTCACGGCTGGCAGAAGGCCTCCCTGCCTAGCTGTGAGGGGCAGCAGCAGGAGGGGAGGAGGCAGATCCCACTGCGTGGATCCTGCCTGTTGCAGGGGTCCTGCTTCCCTCTTTTTGAAGAGCCCACAAACCCATTAGCATCGTACTGCTGACTGGGGGAGACCTCCTCCTCCCTCTCCTGCTGCCCTCCAGGGAGGTGACGTGTTTTGCCAGTGGTACAAAGGTGCCAGCAGCGTCCCTGCGAGCTATGCACCTCCTGCAGAGCCGCAGCACGTGCCCGGGCACACGCTCTTCCTCCCGCGGGGCTTTGCGGTAGCTCTCCCTGTGCCCCACAGCGTGTTTGGGCTGACACTGATGTGCCTGTTGCAGGGCTGGGGACGCCATCCTGGGGCTGGCCTGCCTGGCTGCGCTGGCAGGGCTCCAGGCGATGAAGAGCCGCCTGCCTCGAGCTGCCCATGCGGAGCCGCTGGCTGCCAGGGTCAGCTACCTGATCGTCTGGACCTCCGCCACGGGTGCGTTGGCCATCCCCTGCCCTCTCCCCTCCCGCGGCCGTCCCTCCTGGGGTCTCGGCTCTTCTGGGCAAGGAAGAGACAGCCCGAAACTGGTAAAGCCCAGGTCGGCAGGAGCTGAGACCTGGAGGTGGATCGGGGAGGACTAAGTCCCAGGGATGGTCCTGCTGCTGTGCATGCCCCTTCCTAAGGCTTGGAATACCTTGGCAGCCTGGGTACCCACCTCCTGCTGTCCCTCCTGCTGCCCTGGGCTCCGGGCGGGTTTTCACGGTTGCTTTCTCTGCTGCAGCACGCAACGCCCTCGTGGTCCTGTTTGCTGGCCTGGTTGCTTACTCCTTCCAGGTGATGGGCTCCCAGCCGCTCACACTCACCGGCAGCATCCCCCAGGGCCTCCCTGCCTTCCGCCTGCCACGCTTCTCCATGGCTGCACCCAATGGCACCATCCCCTTCAGGAGCATCGTGGAGGTGGGTGCCAGGCTGGCCGGTGGAGGCTGGGCTCCCCACGGGCTGCTGTCTCCTTACTCCTGCGTTTGCTGGTTCCCCGTGCAGCGGGAGGAGGCTCTGCTGCAGGGCGACCCTCATCCCTCGGTGGCAACACTCACAGTGTCCTTCCCTCCCAGGACATGGGGGTCGGGCTGGCCGTGGTCCCGCTCATGGGCCTGCTGGAGACGGTTGCGATTGCCAAGGCGTTTGGTACGGCTGCACCAGGCTCCTCCACCTGCGCTCTCAGGAGGGGTCTCTGCGGGGGGCTTGGGGTGCTGGGGATGTTGCTGTTCCCATGCAGGCAGTGGGAGGGACTGGGCTGCCCATGCCGAGCCCAGTTCATAGTGCGGGCTGGCAGGAGAGGTCCCGCGGGGTGCTGCTGGCCCCCTCCCCTGGCCAGGCAGCTGCCCCATGCCTGGCTGGGGAGCGGGCTGGGGGGTCCTGCATTGTGCATGGCTGGAGTTTGCACAGGAGCTGAGCGTTGTCTTGGGCTACTCGGGGGGTGCCAGGACAGGGGGGTGCTGGGACGGGGTCCGACGGCTGTCGCAGGCACTGCCGGCCCCGCTCCGCACGCACGGCAGGTCGTGCCTGCGGGAAGCTCTGGGTGATGCCGTTCGTCTCCTTTCAGCCTCGCAGAACGATTACAGGATTGACCCCAACCAGGAGCTGCTGGCTATGGGTAAGAGGCCGCTCGGAGCAGGAGGGCAGGGGCTGGGGATCTGGCCCGAGCACTGCCATGTGTCCTTGTGTGAGCCAGCCAGGCAGGACACAGGAACAACCATAAAACCATGGATGAAATGCAAATAGTAAATTTATTTTCATTACCCCACCAACCAAGGGATTCCTGAAGCAGGACCCAGGCAGAGGCACACAAGTGGGAATGCAGGCACCACGGAGCTTGGTCCATGCTGGAGGATCACCAAACCTGCTGTTTTCACCTGCTTATCAGGGATTCGCGCAGGCGTAGTTTACCACTGTGCTTTGATCTTTCCCGTAGCAGGGCAGGAATCTCGAGCATGTTCAATAGGGTACCTCTAAGTCTATCGCAGGCCTGTGTCATCTAAACAGATGTTCTACTTGTCCAACACACGAGGCCAAACACCAATTAGTATGATATATGTGTTTTTCGATACCCCAGTTGCAAGTCACTTGAGCGTGTTTACGATCCTCCTCGCCAGTCTTCCATTATTTTCCCACAGTCCCACAGCCCCTGAGCTACCAGAGATCCCCATCTCAGCAGTCCTACCTCTTCCTGAAGTTTTACCTTTCTCATCTTGCATGGTGGCCCCCCCAGCCTTTCTCACAGCTTAGCAATTTCCAGAGCAGCCTGAGCCCAGCACACGCGGCTGGACAGGCTCCGATCTGGCCCTGGGTACCAGTCTGGGGATGGAGAAGGTGACAACAGGGGCACAGACCAGTCTGGTGGCCCCAGGCAGTGCCTGCCATAGCTGCTGCATCCCCAGCCCCTCTCCTTCCCCACTGCAGGCTTCGCCAACATCCTGGGCTCCTTCGTCTCATCGTATCCCATCACGGGCAGCTTTGGCCGGTGGGTAGCAGGAAGGGGAGCGGACCCCCAGCCCGCGGGACACTCGCTGGGGCTGTGTGGTGAGGGGGCTGTGCGAGATCTTGGGCAGAAGGTTGTGCAGATCCCAGTGGGTCCCTGAGCTCGTGTCCTGCTCCCCACTGCCCACCTTGGCTGCCGGGCCATGCGTGGGTCCCGCGGCGACCTTCCCTCCCATCTTGCGTGCTCTGTCGTCCTGCTGCAAGCTGGGAGCCACGGGCTTGCTCCTGTTTTTCCCTGGGTCTGATGGGGTGGGTGCTTTTCCTGAGTGGGTCTCTGGGCAGGGGGTGGGGGCAGCTGCTGGCCCCGGCCAGCCCCAGCGCAGCCTGGGACAGCGCGTTGCTTTGCATTTCAGGACAGCAGTGAATGCGCAATCGGGCGTCTGCACTCCCGCAGGAGGGCTTGTCACAGGTAGAGCCCCTAACCCCGCCATGGGCTGCTCTGCAGGCCCCCGTGCCCAGCACCCACTCCTCTCGGGCACCCTGGACATTGAGGACCCCATGGCTCAGGTGCTCCCCATCTCCCGCAGGCGCCCTGGTCCTGCTCTCGCTGGCGTACCTCACCTCGCTCTTCTACTACATCCCCAAAGCGGCGCTGGCTGCTGTCATCATCTCGGCTGTGGTCCCCATGTTTGACGCTGGGATCTTCAGGACTCTCTGGCGGGTTAAGAGTGAGGGCACGAGCCGGGGGCAGTCAATCCCCCGACGCAGCCCGGCTCTGCCGGCAGAGCAGGCATTGTCCCGGAGGGCCCTGTGGTACAAGGACAAAGCACAGCCGAGCCTGAGTCATTTATCTTGCAGGGCTGGACCTTGTGCCCCTCTGCGTGACGTTCCTGCTCTGCTTCTGGGAGGTCCAGTACGGCATCGTGGCTGGGGTGCTGGTCTCAGGGATTCTCCTCCTCTACTCCATCGCCAGGCCCCCAATAAAGGTGGGTTTCACGCTTTGCCCTGGATGCGGCGGGGCCAGCTGGGCTCGCCCAGGAGTGGGGAGCTGGGAGAGGGCTCCCCGAGGACAGCAGGGCGTTGGGGTGCAGGATGACATGCTCTCGCCCTGTCCTGTGTCCCCAGCCTGCCATCGGCTCCCCTTTCAAGGAGCATGAGAAAAGGGTATCCCAGGAGCTGAGAGCAGGAGAGGGAGGCATCGCTGTCCCTGTTCCTGCTGACGCCTGAGCTGTGTGCAGGAGGGGATTTTCCCTGAGGAATGGGGGCTCCTGCGTGTCCCAGCCAGCAGGAAGGACAGTGCTTTGCTTTGTCACACGGGCGGTTGTCCCCACCTGGGGAAGGTGACAGCCCCCAGCTCGCCGTGACTCATCCCCCTCCTCCGGGGTCTTGCGCAGGTGTCGGAGGGGGACGTGCTCCTCGTGCAGCTGGGGAGCAGCCTGCACTTCCCAGCCATCGAATGCCTCCGGGACACCGTGTGTAGCCGCGCCCTGGCAGGTATGGTGCTCCCTGGCCTGCCGGCTTGTCCTGGGGACCCGGCTGTAACCCGGTGCCCACCTGGATCACTGCTGAGGGGGGTGGCAAGTGCTGCCCAGGTCTGCAGGCTACGGGTACAAGCAGGGCCAGGCACGGCTTCCCTGTGGCAGGGACCAGCCCCTGGTTGCTGCTGCTCTCCTGTGGCTGTCTCGTCCCTTCCAGCCATGGCTCTGGCTCTAAGGGCTGTGTCCCCCGGGCTGGGTCATTTCTGGACTCGTCGGGGACATGACCGTATGCTCTTCTTCCAGCAGCATCTCCACCACGCTCCGTCATCCTGGACTGTTGCCACATCAGCAACATCGATTACACGGTGGTGGTGGGGCTGGCAGAGCTGCTGCAGGAGCTGCGCAAGCACGGCCTCTCGCTGGCCTTCTGCAGGCTGCAGGTACGTGGGACGCAGCCTCAGCCGGCCCCGTGCCGCATCCTGCCGCCTCTCCCCACGCCAGGCGTCAGCTCTGCTCCCCAGGGGAGGCTCTGCGCTCAATGGGCTCAGCCCAGCTGCCTTCCCCGCACGGTCTGCGCTGGCCGCTGGCGCCTGCTGCGAGGATGCTGCTGCCTCTCTTCTGGGAGCGCCTTCATCTCAAAGAGGCGGAGGCTGCAGCATCTGAGTCCAGCTGTGGGATGTGGGGTGGCGGGGAAGGGCTGCATCCCCTGCCCTGGGCTGGCTGGGAGGCTCACAGCCCCAGAGAGACGGGAAGCGGCCAGCAGCAGGCTCCCCCAGCCCAGGTTTCTCTGCCCTTAGGACCCTGTTCTCCAAGTCCTGCTGTCCGCAGACTTAGAGGGATTCCAGCATTTCCCCAGCCGGGAGGAGGCAGGTGAGGCTCTGGGCTGCCCTGGGTGCTCTCCCAGGGCTGGGGTCCCCCAGGCTGCTGCTGAGCGGGGCTCTGGAAGATGTGCCCGGTATTCTGACCTTCGTCAGACCCCAAAGCTGCCGTGCAGGGGGCTGCAGGGGCCTGGCTCCTGGGAAGGCAAGCAGGAACCCTTCTGGAGAGCAGGGTCACTCCGGCTTTGGGGATTTGTGGTGAGCCTTGGCTTAACCCTCTGTCCTGCTTCTCCCCCTTCCTGGCGCAGAGCGGTGTGGAGGAGTAGAGCCGGGAGGCGGCGGGGCAGCCCCCTTCACCAGCACCACTGAGAGCTTGCTGCTGCCCGCCGGGCTCATCCAGTGAGTCCAGGAACTGCCTGGGACCTCCTCAGGGGCAGCATCGCCTTGCCGTCTCCTCGCCTCTGATTACGCCGGGGCTGTGTGTCCTGTGCCACGCAGAGCGGTGGCTGTGACACCCCGGTGACGTCCGACCAGCACCCTCCACGGGAGCCGCCTGCCCCTGTCCTGCCTCCCGGGCGGCTGGTGGGATGCCTGCCGGCGCCGGGACCATCCCCATGTCCCACGCAGGGGAGGGCAGAGCAAGGCCAAGGACAGATGGTGGAAGGGATTAGTGGGGCAAAACCGTTCCCTATCACAGTCATCTGGAAAAAGCCATCCCTCCTCCAGGCCTTCCCCATCCTCGAAGCTGCTGTCTTTTTTAAATCAGCTGTTTTATTTCTGGAGACTTTTCTTATTCTGGGACATACTGAACTCCGATGCAGAGCGTACTCTTGTCAAAGTGAGTTTCAGGGATGTTGGCGCTGCCCTCCAAGCCCAAGGGCATGCTGCAGCTCCCAACCTCCGGCTGCTGGGAGATGAAAAACATCAGTGATTTTACTCCTTACTGATCCCTCTTGGGTTTTCTGCCGACTGCTGCCATCGGGCAGAGCTGTGCTGCCCCCCTGTGCGTGCAGCCCCTCGCCTGACTCCTGCCAAGCATCCGAGGGGAGAGGCACCGTGACACCAGCATGTGCTTGTCTTGCTGTGAAATGGGTGCAAAAAGCAATAGTGCAAAAAGCAGGGCTGGGGGTCAGGGTTCAGGAGAAAGCAGTTTTCCTGAACTGCCCTTGGCTGACATCCCCGTAAGGAAGGTATAATAAAGCAGTAATTGCAAATGAGTCAGCGTGATCTCTGCCTTCCTTTGGGGAAAGCTTTTGCCTTTTGTATGGGAAGGAAAAATTAAGCCCTCATTTCTGGGTGCTGCTGAGCAAACCGAGGAAAGGAAACTGAAACCAGGCTCTGCTCAGCTGCTGGGTTGCTCAGTGCCCGAAGGCACGCTCCGGCACAGCTCCTGCAAAAAATTTTGCAGGTTTTGCAGTGGCAGCAGAGGTGCCCGGGAGCCACAAAAACTGCGAGGGCCGACAGGTCCTGCCGCCGGAGGCTGGAGGAGCATTTCCACGGCAGCAGAGTGCTGGGCGGTGAGTTCCTCGCTGCACCGGCAGCAGAGAAGCATTTGCAGAACTGGAAGGGCACACATGCCTTCTCTGTCTGTCCATCTGTCCATCTCTCTCCCCAGACCAGGAGTGACCCGCACAGAGACGGAGCAGGTTCGACCCATTTCTCTTCACGTCGTGGGGCAGCTGGCTGCAGCCCTGCGCTGCGTCAGGTTGCGCTGTGAAAGCTGCTCCGCATGCCCGGAGAGGAGCTCGGCGAGACAGCGGCAGGAGGGGCCTCAGGTAACCCCCTGCCCGCGGACGCTGGGAGGAGCAAGAGTGGGAAAAGAGGGGGTAAGGGGGCAAAAAGGGCCAGTTGTGTGTAAATATATATATAGCGCGTGTGCGAGTGAGCGTGTAAGTGCTAGTGAAGGGCAGGCCAGCTCGGTCCCAGTTGGATCTGGGGACAGGGTGGCAGCCGCGTCCCCACTTTTGGCTGTTGGATCCAGCATGATGTATTTTCCTCCAACACGCTTGCCCTCCCCACCGCTGCTGGCAGGCCCCATCCTGCGTCCCTGCGCCGTCCGGGCAGCACATGCACTTAACAGAAGGGTGAAACACCCCACGGCCGCCCCCAGCGCTGACACAGCCCCGCTCCAGCGGCCTGAGGAGCCCGTTTATGTGTTGCCTGTGTTATTGCAGCAGCTCAGAGACCAGATGGGAACAAGAAATGATCGATCGTGGCCTGAGGGATGTCTCCCTCCAGGCAGTGGCGGGGGGCTGCTATGTCTCCACCCCACCAGCCAAAAGTAGAAAAAAGGGGGGCTTTGCTGGAGCTCTGGGAGCTGCTAAAACTGGGCTCAGAAGGAAGAGAAGAGGGCTGAGCTCCAGGCCAGTCCCCGCTGGCACTGCCCCGCCAGCAGCGGGCATCCAGCTCTGGGCTAGAACTGGCCCTCAGGTCAATGCCAAGCCTCTCCCAAGCCCTCCACAGCGGGCTGGGCTCTTGGTGCGGTACTGGGCGAGGTCTGGGCGTCCCGGGGAGAGCGGAGCGCCCGCTCCCTCCCACCGGTAGCGGCCCTTTGCTGCGCTTCTCCGGTGCCCGGGAGGATGCCCGGCGGCCCGGCCCGCTCTCGGCCGCGGGGGACGGGGGGGCCCTGCCCAGCTCCGGGAGCCGCCCGGCGGAAGGCGGCCAGAGCCGGTGCCGGCCCCGCCGTGGCGGGGTTGGCCGGGCCGGAGCGGGGCCGGGCGGGGGGCGGCGACGGTGACGTCCCAGAAACGAAAGTTGGCGGCTCCGCGGAAAAACGAAACTTTGCCGGGCGGGAGGCGGCGGCGCGGCTCGGCGGAGCGGGCGCTGCAGGTGCCGGTCCCCGGCCCCCGGCCCCCCGGTGAGTTGCGTTGCCGGGATCGGTGGGGTGGGGTGGGCTGGGCCGGGGCACCGGGCCTGGGCTTGCGGGGGGGGGGGGTCCGGTGCGGGCGGCGCGGGGGGGAGGGGCTGCCCTGCCGGGGCCGGGAAGGGCGGTGCGCTGCGGGCTCCGGGTCCCGCTGCAGCCCCCCGGTGCGCCCCGCTCCCCTCGGTGCGCCCGGCCGTGCCTGGGCGCTCCCCTCTCTCTGCTCCTAGTGCACCCGGGACAACCCTCCCCCTTGGAGGTCCCGGTCCTCCCCGCGGTGCACCCATACCGGCAGCCGCCCGGTGCCTCCCAGTCCCCCGGTCATCCTGGCCCCCAACCCCCGGTGCCCCCCGATGTCCCCGGCCCCCCGGCGCACGCTGGGATCCCCGCCCCCTGCCCGCCAGCCCTTACTTAACGGGCCTCATTTGCATTCCGCCGGCCCTTCGCCACGCCATTGGTCCATCCACCCGGCTCATTTGCATATCTACGCGGGAAAGGCAAAGTTGCCGCCTATCAGCGGGGAAGGAGCTGTGCTTCATTTGCATATAGGCTCCGCCCAAGGGTCAGCCCCGCCTCCGCCCCGGGCGGTGCAGGTGAGGGCCGGGGCTGCGGCCTGCGGAGCCTGCCCGGTCCTCGGTCCCGCCCGGCCCGGCCCCAGCCGTTCCCCGGCACAGCCCGGCGGGACGGGGGCCCGGCCTGTCTGGCGGGAGCAGGACCCTGCAGACCTCCGGGGTTGCCGGGGGACAGTGAGCGGGGCCTGCCTGTGAGGCTGCCCGAGCCCGCCCTGCCGGCGGAGTATGGCTTTGCCCGTGCCCGGGCCTGCTCGGCTGCACTACCCTCACTGCACCCTGCCGGCTCCGGTGGGTTCCCAAATGCCTTTAATTATAAAAGATCTCTGTCCAGAGCGGAGTAGCTGTTTGTATGTGTTTATTTTCTAAAGCGTTTGTGGTTTTCCCCCCGGCCTGTGAGCTGGGGCAGCTGTGGGGTGGCAGCCCCCGCGGCTGGGGCCTTGCTCTTGGCTGTCACAGTTTGGTTCCTTGAAAATAAAACGGGAGCCGGGAGGAAGGTTATGTGACAAAGGTTTGTTACTTCACATTAATATTTTGTATTTCTCTTTCTGCCCCATCCTTTTCTCTCCCTCCGTGGCTCCGAAAAAGCTTATCGCAGAGTTCGCGGCTGGGAAACATGAAGTGCCGTGTGTGTCACTTTGTGTCTGGGGATGATTCTCCTGGTTCTTGCAGCAAATGTGGGGCCCAGCTGGCTCCTGTCGCTGGCCCTGGGGACGAGGATTCAGGTAGGAGGCTGCAATGCGGGGGGGAGCTGGGGGATGCTGTGCGGGGGGACTGGCTGGAGCACGGTGCTGGCGTGCCCCGGGGCTGCACGGTGACCGGAGGCTGCGGGTGTCCGCTGGTTCCTGTGTTAGCCCTGGTGCTTGTGGAGCTCTGGGCTGCTCTGGCCAGGTCATTATGTGCTGCTCTCGTCTCAAACTTCCCGTGCATTACTTGCCAGACATGGAGTTTTTCTCACTTTGCAGTGACTAGTGGGGGATGGAGAGAGAAGCAAGTCAGTCACTGACACCTTCTACACACATTCTCCACACTCAGATCTCCAGTGTTGAACTAGTTTCCATTTTGCCAGTGAACTGGTGCCATTTTTATGGAATGCTGTTTTACAAAGACTGGTTGTCCTGGTTTTGGCTGGGATAGAGTTAATTTTCTTCCTAGTAGCTGCTATAGTGCTGTGTTTTGGATTTAGGATGAGAATAATGTTGATGACACACTGATGTTTTAGTTGGTGCCGAGCAGGGCTTGCACAGAGCCGAGGCCTTTTCCTGCTTCTCACCCCACCCCACCAGCGAGGGGGCTGGGGGTGCACAAGAAGCTGGGAGGGGGCACGGCCGGGACAGCTGACCCCAACTGGCCAAAGGGCTATCCCACACCGTATGGCGTCATGCTCAGTATATAAACTGGGGGAAAGCTGGCCGAGGGTCCGCTGCTCAGGAACCAGCAGGGCATCGGTCAGCGGGTGGTGAGCAATTGCATTGTGCGTCACTGGTTTTGTATATTCTTTTATCATTATTATTATTATTTTCCCTTCCTTTTCTGTCCTATTAAATTGCCTTTATCTCAACCCATAAGTTTTACCTTTTTTTCCTGTTTTTTCCCCATCCCACTGTGGGGGGAGTGAGCAAACGGCTGTGTGGTGTTTAGCCGCCTGCTGGGTTAAACCACAACACTGATCTAGTCCCTCTTGAACCAGAATTTCCTATCATCAGCTTATTGTTAGGTTTAGAATTCACTGCCTGAGCTTCTGTTTGACAACACGCTAATTCTGCCTCTACGAACAGTAACAGAATCAAGTACACAATTAATGCAGTTACACGGGGGGAAATATTTCCTAATCCTTTATTTGCTTAAAGAGAGAATGACCCGGGCCACCAGAATTGCTTTTGGTGTGTTGATATGAAGAAGTAGGATCCTAAAAGAATACACTAAATCAGAATCAGCCTGCTGTAGTCCTGACAAGATCAATTCTTAGCAAATCCCTCTGCAATCCAGAATGGCAAGGTGACAAACCCAGCACTTCCAGGTCTTAAATGCTGTAGGAAAAACGTCCAAAGCATCTGTTCTGGTGGTCTAAAAGCTTTATCCCTGCTTCTGGCAGCAGTTAAAGGTGGTGGAAGGAGTTGTAGTGCTTTACCAGGTAAATATGCTCTCTGTCTGGGGGACAGAGAGATACTCAGAGGCTGTGAGCTACCTTCACCTTGATTTTTTTTTTTTTTTTGTGCTCCTGCTCCCAAAAATACCCAGAGGAAATCAATGTCTTTTGGTGTTGGTTGATCTCCACTCAAAGAGGCTAAAAGCTTCTGCTCTCAAAATTGGGGTAGAGACAGTGCTGAAGAGCCTGTAGAACAGATAGAAGGTGGCCATCTGCTCTGATGCCTGATTCAGGTCTGAGCTGCCTTTTCACAGGTTTTAGGGACTGGATAAAACTGTTGAAGATAAAAAAGGGAGTTTCCCGTGCCTTCCTGGACACAACACTCAGCTGCATGGTCACACAGCCAGTCCAGAAGGTTGAAAAAGCTGGCAAGTGCTGGTGTTCTGGCACTGCACATCTTGAGGGTCCTTGAGCATTTCAACAGGCAGTTGTGGTTCCCAGTGCTTGCTGCTTTGGCAAGTAGCATGTTAGCTGGAGGTAGTATAGAGAAAGATCAGTACCTCAGTACAGTGGTTTCTTATCTTAATTATTCTGCTGCTGACTGCAGGGGCCTTGGAGAGGGAAGGAGGCTGTGCTAGGGGTGGAGAATGGTGTCATTGCTAGTGGTAGCTGTTGAACAGGGAACAGCAAAGCCGCTCCTGTGTGTTCAATCGATGCATTTAGTCAGTGGCAGACCCTGCTTGCTCGACACTAGCCGAGAACTGTTTTCTTTCCTGACTGTCTAGTTCAACAATGAACCTTGCCTCCATTGCAGAAAGAAGAGAGGTGAAGCGCGTTCCAGTCCTTGATACAGGAGCAGAGCCTGGAGGAGATGTGAAGGGAGAAGGTGCTGATGGGCCTTCTTCCACCACTGAAGCAAAGAGGGAGGAGGGAGGATTGCAGATGGAGAACGCAGGAGCTCTGATAGATACCTCAGAGACCACACCTGAATGCACTCCAGCGGGACCTCCTTCCTCTGCTGGAACACAGGAGGAGGAGGAGGAAGAGGGAGCATCGCTGCTGGAGTGTGTAACAGCTCCAAGTGATAGCTCAGAGACTGCTCCTCAGGGTGTGGCCGGTGGCTCTTCTGAGAAGTCACAGAGAAAGGTAAGGCTCTTTGTCGGTGCTGAGGAGCAGGAGTAGCTGGTAACTTGTTGCTCTCTCTTTTGTAAAGCAATGAGGCTGGGCTGCATCACCACAAATCCCTTTGGCCTGCATCTGGATGCTGCTGCCTGTGTTCCTAGGCAAACTGTAGATCTATTTGCTTACGTTAAATGTTGTGTATGCGGACAGCTGATGTGCAGAGCGGTACAGCTCCCCCGCCAGTACCTTTGCTGCATTGAGGGAAACAGTACAGAATTCAGCTTAGTAATTGGTCTGATCTTGTTAGTAAGCATCATGCTCAGCGCTGCTCTGTGTTCCTGCTGAGAAAGTCTTGAATATTAAAACGACAGAATTCTCAAGAGTTACTTGCATTTCACCTACTACAGAAGATGGTAGCTGGTCTTGTCCCTTCGCTTCCTGATCGTTCTCCATTAACCCAGTGTAGCAGGAAGATGTTGGTACTAGCTGCAATGGAGGAGGTGACTAAGAATTTCTCTTCAACAATGAATAAACAGACATTGTGTTGTTCCTTCCTTTTTTTTTTTAATAGAAAAAGAAGAGGAATAAAGCAAAGAAGGGTCTTTCCAGCTCCGGGGAGCAGGACTCTCTGCCTTCTCTAAGCACAGCACCAGCTCAAACCACAGAATTGCCTAATACATGTGTTATTCCACAAGAAATCCAAACCTTGGGCAGTCAAGTAGCCAAACCGGGTGCTGATGTACTTGCTAGTGACAGTGGAAGCGCACATGAAAGCGACAGGGCGTTGGGTCACTTGGGAAAGCAAGGTGGAAGCCTGGAAGCGGTTGCAGAAGGCAGTCACAGCAGCGTCGATGTGATTACCCCACCAAAGCAGAGCAGCACGGACAATGTGGCTGCCCCATCTCCAAGCTCTGCAGCCCCAAAGGAGAAGGTGGGAGGTGGAAGTACCACAGAGTGTGGAGGAATGGTGGGGAGTAACGTGGAAGGGGGCAGTCGTGCCCCTGATGCTGGCCAGCTTCCAGAAACCAGACCAGATTCCCAGTCCTTGGGTAGCAGTAAGAAACTGGCCTCGACAGGAGAGACAGCGAGCGTTTCCTCTGGGTTGTCTTCTGGTACAGGAGCACCTAAAAGTAAGCCTGCAACTCCTTGCGCTGAACATCGAAGTCAAGACACGAAGACTCCACCTGTGGTCAAAAGCTCGCAGGCTGGCAAGGGTAAAGAAGACAGCAGTCAGAAAGCGAGCTGTTCGACTTCCAAGGTAAGCGTGTGAGTGAACACTTTGGTGAGTATTTGGTTGAGTTGGGCAACGTTTCCCTTTATAACTATGATTCTTTTGTGCTGTCGGTAAAGCTAAAGATCACGAGGCTGGGGATATGGGGAGAAAGCAGGGAACACTATGAAGCGTTTCTTTTTTGAGTTTTGCTGTCCTGTGTGTTAGCTCTAGCGCAGCTCTCGCTGAGTGGTTGCTCAGTTACCCCCAAGAGCTGTGAACTTGTCTCTTCTCCAGCCACCTCTTCCAGGTGTGCTCTCCAGTGAGCTCTGTTGGATCTCCCCTAACGAGGAGATCTTCATGGTTTGTAGGTGCTTGTGCTCCGCTCATGGACAGACCTGTAAAGCTGTAAATTGCTGTTGGTTATCTTTCATTTTCTTTACGCCCCATCCTCTGGGCACCTGTGGGTTATTGACCTGACTTCTTGCCAATGTTTGTAGATTGGATTCCTTTTGCAATCCATGCATTATTTTCCTTAACCAATAGCTTCCCTCAGTGAGGGATTAGTATTTCCAGAAGTATGAAGCTGGCTGGTATGCTGTGATTTCTGGGTATCCCCACCCATCTGAAGAAAAGTTGGATATTTCTGCGGATGTTGTACTTTTAGGGTCTCCTGTTTAATTGGGCATTGTTTGTTTTCCTATTGCAGAATGAGGACAAAAAGGAGAAAAAGAAGACCCCGAGTGAGAAAATGTATGAAGTAACTGAGAAGACAAGTCAGACCAAAGCACCTCAGGTTGCTGGAAAGGATGATGCTTCAGCTGTAACAGACAGTTGCAAGGACAAAAAACAACAAAGGAAGCAGAAACCTGTGGATAAGGTTATAGAAAGGTGAGAACACCCCTGCTGCTCCCCAGCATTCTTACTTACAGGATTTGGTGTGAGGAGGACTGGGGGACTCCAGACAGAGGCAGGAGATTGAAGTACTAAGATTAGGTCTGCATGTATCTTGGATATGTGGAAATAGAATTGCCTTAAAACTGAGGTAAACTACTGCTCGTGCGAAAGAGAGCCAATGTTTAATCAGGAGTTGCAGCACAGGTCATGTACTGGGTAATGTGGTACACTGGGTATTTGAACCTTTTTGAGTATCTGATGAATAAAAAAAGAGATTGCCTTCTTATTTCTTACTCGTATGAGCAACATGTGCTTCACACATGTAACTCTTTAATGGTGTGAAGAGCTGTTTTGATTAGTATAACTTGTTTTGCTTAATGTGCATGAGCTGGAGGAGGGATAAAGCTTAGCCATTTCAGGTGACTCTGCTGGGTGAGGTATTTCTGTTGGCTTCCCAATGCAGTGATGCAGATGCACGTGGCCAGAGCATTTCATGCTGCCTTTAGGAACCCACTTTTCCTTTTTGCGCTAGGCTTTACACTAGGCCTGCTATGTAGCATGAGTTGGAGCAAACTGCTGACAGAGCTTATGGGTCTTGCATCCAGTGAGCTAGTGGCTCAAATCTTATTTGTTGTTTATGATGATCTGTGCAATTTAAAAAAAAGTGAAAATTAGAGTTCTTTCTATTTTCCTTCTAATTCTTTCTTGTAGTTCTGTGAACCGAAGTGATGGTGTTACAGTGTATTTCCATGCAATATTGTCCAAAGACTTCAAACTAAACCCTGAGACCGATAAAGTGTTCATCAGGGCTGAAGGTATTCCTTCCTATGAAGACTGGAAGGACAACATTTGTGAGCTGAACTGCACCAAGTAAGTACCCTCTTGAGTCACATGGAAGCACAGGAGTGTTTTGGCTCTGGAGAACAGGATGCAATGTGGTACTTCATTTAATACGTAAGACTGTAGCTATATGTCCATAGGTGGGTATTGCTGCAAAGGGTTTTCATAGTGGAGATAACGATCCTAAAATTTTCATCCTGAAAGAATGATCACCATTCCTATTAAAAATGGAGTGATGTGTGGAAAAGGAAGTATATAGGTCAGCTGACATGTCCTTTGCCCTCCTTTGCTGTGTTTTGTGTTTCCTAGGCATCTAGAACAACATGGATACCTCATTGAAGGCACTGTAACTCTTGCAAAAGAAATTGTGAATAAAGATATTCCTTACAAATACTGGGTTACCTGTCGTGAAGGGGAGTATGAATTTATTTACAAGCGTTCCGTATCGAATAATCATGTGAATCGCTGCTTATCAATAAGAGGCAGCTTGCTCAACAGTGGAGGTGAGCTTTTCCGACTGGATCTGCATATTGGGATGATCCATGTTTTTTTGGTGGGATGGTCTCTAACTTCATATGGACTAGCATTATTATTATTTGACAGCACTATCTGAAGTTGGAAACTTAATGGGTCAGCGGGGGTATTTCTGCAGACAGCTGGAAGAGTGAAGGCATGGGCAAATGTGCGTTCGTTTCTCAAGTGATTGTTTCCCTGTGTTCTCATCTGTGTTGCTTATTCTAGAATGGCATCAGTATGATGATATTGTGTGCGCAAAGCCTTCTGCAATGAAAAACTTTTGGAAGACTGTTGCTGGCAATAAAAACAAAGATGTGATGGAAGGGAAGGAAATAGCTGCAAATATTATGTTAGAAAATATCTTCAGCATTCTTGGAACCTGGAGTACCGACAACCTGAGAAACTTCTTATCCCAGCTGAGACAGTTTCATGTTGTTACAAAAGAGCCATGGGTATATGACAACAGGAAAATGCTATGGACAGAGTTAAACTTTGGCACGCAGCAGGTAATGTTTGTTTGGTTGTTTTTTTTTTAACAGATACTAGAAAACAGACATTTGGTTACAAAACACAGAACTTTAGTTTTGCTGTTGACCTTGTTGGGTTAATTTTGCTTTTCCAGTCAAAAAGTTCAGGTGTGACAGAAGCAGCAGGGAACCTTTCGGGGTGACTGCCACTGTCTGCCTTGGGAACTTCAGTCACACCTTTGCAATTAGGTGCCGTTCTGAATATCCCATATCGGTCAGCAGCAGAGCTGTGATGTGGCAACTTCTTACTTGAGTGGGTTTTGTGTCTGGATATTAATTTCCGAAGCCTGGCCCTTCAGTTTTGCTGCCAGTCACTCTGTCATCAACTTCGTCACACTCGTCTTGGACTCCAAGCCTGCCTTTTTTTTTTTTTTTTCTTTTCTTTTTTGAGACGAGCTCCTCCTGATCCAGTTCTAAGCAGTGATGCAGACAGGGCTTCTGGAGTCCTAAATTTCTTACCTGGCGTAATTATGAAATATGGCAGAAATGTCATGTCGTCTTTTCTGGGGCTTTGGACTGGTGTCAGGGCTGCTCGTTTCTAACTCTCCGCAGCCTCCCTCCTCCTGGTGACACGGGAGAGGCCACAAGATGGCATACCCACCCAGCTCAGAAGAGCCCACGGGTGTTTCATGTCACTATTGGGTTTCAGAAGGGTGATTTTGGTATCACCAAGCACCACAGTACTACGGACCCCCTGGACGTGGTTTCAGAGTAGCTTTTGGGGGCTGTGGGTAAGGACAGAAAGGTCTCTCCTTTCACTGATTCCCAGCCAAGCCTGAGTCCGCTGGGAAGCTGCAGTCTGCTTGCGGTGTGCGATGGTGACGTAAGGCAGCGTTGGGTGTACAACTGCTCAGCTCACCGTTTCCCTTCCTGACATCTGCCCCAGTCCCTTGGTGCTCTGCTGGGCGTGGGGAGGTGCAGCAGTAGCTGAGTGGTGGGAGCTGGTAGCACAGAGGGGCACCAAACCAGTCACAGGTACTGGGGTACTGTGCCTGATGTTCTGGTGGTGGTCACTACCATGTGTGCTTAGATCCCGGTACCACCATGGTGCTGTGGGGTGTATAGGGCTATCGAGTGTCCTCACTGTAACTGCCAGAAGAAAATGGCTTCAGAAGAAAAAGACTTGTTGGGGAACTAATGGTGTGGTTGGTTTGTTTCTTCCCTTCTTTATCCTAGGTGAACAATTTGCTGCTAAAATATATGAGGAAAATAGCTCTTCCTTTCCTTGCACCAGAAGGTGCAAAAGCATCGCAGGAGGATGTAGTAATAAAAAGTAAACTAGCTCTGGGGTTCACCATTCTCACAGTAGTTGAAACGCTCCATCTGCCAGCATTAAAAAGCCATCTGGCTGACCTGTGTAGCCTCTTGTGCTTGGATAAGGTATCACAACAAGCCATACAGGATGAAATTCGTCATATCAAAGAGGCTTTTGCAGCAGTTACTGTGTGGTATGTATGTTACTGGAGTACTTACAAGGTAACTAAGTGGGCTGGTTTTGCTGCAAGCGTAGCACCCTGTGGTAAAGCAATGAGGGATTCAGCTCTCAGAGAATCAGAAAAAAATTGGATTTGAAGGGATCTTTGGAGGTCTCTGTTCCAACCTCCTGTTCAAAGCAGAGCTAACGTCCAGGCAAGGTTGCAGTCGAGTTCTGAAAAGCTCCAGGGATGAAGAGTGCACAACCTCTCTGGGGCCCTCTTCCAGTCACATACCTTTTTTGATGTGAACAATGTTTTACTTCTGTCCAAACAGGATTTCCCTTATTGCAACTTGTCACTGTTGCCGGAGTAGTAGATTTGAGTTAAAACTATTGTTTTTTCTTTATATATAAAAATCTTATTTGTTATCCTTTTCTGTCAAGCAGTTTCTGGCTTCTTACCTGTTTGCTATTCATACTTACAAACTCCAATGATCATCATGTGTTTAGTCCTTTAAATTTAAATGCCATATTTGAGTGGTTCTTGTCTCCTCTGACGAGCATCATTACACATGTTTTGTGTTGATTTTTTTCCTCAGAATGCCTGCTTGTTAGACTGTTATCTAGCTGCATATCTGGCACTCAAATTTCTAGTTCTTCGCTTGCACAGCTGCAGCTATTAAATTTCCTTTTGGAGGCTTTTGTAGTACTTCAGCCCAACCAAGGAGGCCAAGAATTGTCCCTAGAATGCCTGGCTCCGTGCATCTGTGTCACCCCATCTCTGACTGAGCTGGGAGGGGCTCATGTGGAAACGGTAGATAAAGTATTGGCACGTCTTCTTACTGCTATATTAGTAGGGTCTGTGCAGAGAGATTCAGGTAAGATTATAGCTTTGAGTCTTAAACTTTTACCATATATACTCTTCAATAAAGATAAGATTGACCTAAAATAATTACCAGAAGTTATCTGAAGGTACATAGCAAGACTGAGATGTAGCCTTCCCCCCCGCCTCAGCCCAGGACATTCTTGAGTCCTGTAAAAAGCTGTTCTTTTACTGTGTGTGTTTGTTTTGATTTTTTTTTTTCTTTAGTTTGAAGGTTCACCTGATAAACTTGTGCCAGAGATGCATTGATGAACAAGTAGACCAGTGGGTGTGGATTATTCCTCTTCTGCATTTCTTTGCTGCTCCTTTGCAGCATGACCACTTGCTGATGGAAGAAGATAGCTGGGCAGGGCTGGAAGGGCTTTCCTTTGCCGAAACAAGGAAGAAACGAGATAAGTGAGTTTTCCAGAATTTCTAGTTATATCCAGTGCCTTGACATTGTAGTTGGTGGTGGTCACCTTTATCTCTCTTTTCTAACTCTCTTGTTTTTAAAAAATAAGAAACATGGCATGTTGATGGTGGATATTTGGGATATACGAACACAGACCATATTGGTTGCTCAGAGTATGGTGCGCAGCAAAGCTGTGCAGTTTATTACCTTTCAGACACAAACAACCCTTAATCCTGCAAGCTGTGGAGCAGCTTGCGTGGTTGGTGATGCTTGGTGTCAGTTAAAGCAGCTCATGATACATGTTGTGCAGAATCTGAGCAAGACCTGGAGTTTATTTTCCTTGAGTGCTTCTCAGTAGTTTGATACTGCTTCTGTGATTACTGGGTCTTGGGGTCTTCTACCGATCTTCAGCTGTAAATGAAAAAAAGCAGAGGAGAGAAAATAAGAGTCCTCCATGGGCTGAACAAGCTTTTAGCCTTTCGTACCTTGAAAACTTGAAGATTTTGTTTTGTCTTCCATCCAGGACCCTACTGCAACTAATGAAAGAAAAGAGATACTTGATGGAATTGGATAGGACTCTGGTCAAGTCCTGGATCTGTGTGCTGCCCCTCGAGAGCCTGGCTGAATTTATAAGAGACTTCTCCAGTGGTTTGTTAGCTCCTCTTCAAGGTGTTTTTTACAGATTACAGAATGTTGACCTCTCGTGGAACAATTCTGAGGTTTGTCTTCTGGCAGCTTTACCCAGCTAAGGGATAAAGGCTGGAATTGGGCTGTAGTGTGCCTTTTAGCAGAACTGACTGGCACTGAAGGGAATGTGGTTGGTAGCAAGTCAGAGCCCAAAGAGCTTAAAATTTAGCGAAAAGCAAAAATAGTTGCTGTGAAGTAGGAGACTCCTAAGAGGAGATGAGAGGGTGTATCTGTAGCAAAAAATGTTTTTGGCATTGATGAGAGAAGGGTCTGCTTATCTGGATTTGCTCTTAGTCACTGATGGGAAATATTTTAATCCTGAGATCCTCAGATGGCTGCCTGAAACTATTTTTTGCACAGCTCTTGGGGGTTTGGGCAAGGTGCTGCTGGTTTGAACAATTTTCCTGCCTGTTGTGAAAACACTTGTATTTGTATGAGGACAGCAGGAACTGGACATTGCAACTAATAACAAAAATTTTAAACCCCTAGATTGTAAGAAGTGCAGGTTTTGTTTGTACAAATAATAGCCACCTATATTTTGACTCTGACATCCAGTAAATAATTTTTGCAATTTTATAGTGTATTTATAAAAGCTTTGGAGAAGGCGTGGAAGAATACTGAATTCCCTCTTTCACACATCCCGTTAACTAATGAGAAACCAGTCTGTAAGATTCCTTCCACAGTTTAATATTTCTGTCTTTCCATTCTTAGGTAGTAGAGAGTCTTCTAACGACACTGCTGTGTACCTTGGATGAGAAACAGGACAGGTAACAGAAGTGCATCGTCCTTTTTATTTATACTGTGCCTGCTGGGTGGGGTTATGCTTGTAGCTTGAATATGTGCATTGAAATCTGTATGAATAAAGAAATCCTGTACTTCTATCCCTCTGTCAGATGGCAACATTTTTTAAATCTATCTGAGGGAGGGATGGTTAGTTGCCACACTGTGTTGAATTTGGTGGGGATTTTTCTTTTTTATTTTTTTCCCTCTGAGCCGTAAAGAAATTCTTCCTCTTTATTCCTGTCTTTCAGTGCTCTGGAAGCTTGCTTTTGGCAGTCCTGCTTGATCTGTTGCTTCAAGCTGTACATGAGGGTCTGCAAGAACGTGAAGCAGGGGAGGTGGTTCATGATTCCTGCCACTTCTGCCATGATGATTTCGAAGGTTGTCAAACTTCAGCCCACAGCAGTGAGTACCAAGGAACCATTCATGGGTTGATATGAGCAAGATATCTAGAAGTGTTACAAAAATGGTACAACAGACTGGTTTTAGATCATATCCATTCTCAATTTGGAAAACTTAATACTCTAAATTAACTAAGATTGTGGTACTTTCAAAAAGCTGTGAAGTCATTTAAAGATTTTGATTATTCTTATTGAAAATAAGGTCAAATGCTAGGTTGGCTGTCATGGGTTTTGTTTTAAGTCTGTTTTGTTTTTTTTCCCCTTAAGCATACATTGTCTTTACTTCCTGCAATAAGTGTTCTTAAGCACAAACTATTTGTAAGCATTGCATCTTCCCAGCGTCCCTCTAGCCTTTATTCGAGTAGCAGTGGGTCTCTGTTGCTGGGCGTTTGTGCTTTGGATGCATTTAGGCTATCTCTTTTAGAAATATTTATTTAAATCAATTGTATGTTGCTCCGCTGTTTGAACTGTTCTTATTTTCTTCTCTGTGTGGCAGGTTCCAAGAGGTGCTGTGCAAGAAGCTAAAGTAGTAGACGTATTCAGTGAAGCTCTGAGAGAAACTCAAACCTGGTTCAGAAATGTTTTAAACCAGAAGTTACTGAAAGAATACTCGGAGGATGTGGTGTTCTCTTTTAATTGGGAACTTCAGGTTTGTCATCTTCTAATAATATGAATAAAAAGGTCTTTTACTGTAGCTTAACCATATAGTCTCTAATCTAATGGCTCTTTGCTGAGAACCATATCTGCTGTGGCTGCCTAAGGAATGAGATGGGGACAGGCAGTACAGACTACAAGCTGAGGAAGCTGCATTATTTTAAACACTATTGGGCTGAAAAGCAAAGGGCTATAATTGATGCTGCTCAGCTGGCCTTATTTTTCCTTATTCTTGGCTGTTCCAAGAGGCATTGCTGGGACGAGGAGCTGCCCCTTGTTGGCGTTTAGCTGGAGCTGTTGTCTTGCTGACACTGTATGTCCTGCTGGCTGTTCTTCAGGCCTTCCAGCAGGCAGAGCACAGAGCAACTCCTTACAGTCTGACTCGCTCTGCTCCCAGCCCTCCCTGGGACGGTTTCCAGCATCAAGGCGGAATCGGTTCATCCCAATGCCTCCTTTAGCAACTGGGACATTTTGACACCATTTGGGCTTAAAAGCTGCCTTTGCAGCTCTGGGAGTGCTCTTTTTCTTCTGGATGGAAACATCTGAAAGGACTGCAGACTGAGTGTGGGGCCTCTCCTCACCGTAGTTCTTTTAATTTCCTTATTTGAATGTTAAATCTCAACACTTAGTGCTTTGGGTTTGTTTGCTTCTCGCCTGCAGGCGTGGGATGTATTTGTGAAGATCAGCTTTCCAGATGAACAGTTCACTGAGAGGTGGAAGAATACTTTACTTGCAGATCTGAAGAGAAGAATTCAGGAGGTAGGGGGGACTCCAGGCAGTCACGGCTGCCAGTGGGCCAAGTTCAGAGCGGATAGACAGTTTTCTGCTGTGCTTAGAGAATAGCTTCTAAAGCCTGAATGGGCATGTGAAAACACTGTGGCTTTGGTCATAAAAATTGCCGTTGCTGTTATAAACCGTGTTCTGGAGGCTCAAAAATTGGACATGAAACTGTGCCATGCTGTATTCTTGGTGTCTCCAGTAGCCTGTTAGCCTGGCTGCGGTCCTGGTCTGCTTCTAGCAGTGACTGATATCCTGATACTTTAAAGGAAATTGGACATTTTGAGCAATTACTACCCCTGTAGTTTTACGAAACAGTGGGTGTAAAGTGAGCACGCAAGGACTTACAGAAGCAAAGTTGGCGCTTGTCTCTTTTCATTCAACGTGCGGAAATTGTGTTGTCCAGGCTCCCAAATGCACACCTGAATGTGTAGGTCCCTTCTAAATTGAACTTGTATATCTTCTCATCTCCTTTCTACATCAGTTGCAAAAATCTTTAAGCCATTGATTTTCATGGTATAATTAGGAAACAAATATTTCCTGGTGGAAGCTTGGCTTGGAGAGATGCATATTAAGTAATCACACATTTTAGACAGAAAGATTTTTCCAAGCATTTATTTGTTTCGTCTCTCTTCCAGGCCCTGATAAATGGGCTGATGCTTGGCTCCCCTAGGAAACTTAAATTTTTCTTCTTAGTTCCTTTTATTGTCTTAATAGCAGCACTCCTTCATGCTTTCAGAAGAAACACTTTGGAAACATTAAGCTGATAAGAAATCTCCCTTTTGCCCTATAGGAGC